>NC_135541.1:46084903-46390903 GCF_045843805.1 Urocitellus parryii | reverse complement strand
CCCTGGTGGACTCTGGTTGTCCTAGCACATTGGGCTTGGGTCAAAGACCATCCCCAGTAGGAGGCTGCTTACCAAACTTGACAAACAAGACTCCAGTGGTGGACACCACCTTCTTGCCATTTGTTGCCACACACTGGAAGTAGCCTGTATCTGTGGTGTCGAGGTTTCTGATCCTCAGCCTCGAGCCATAGTTGGTTGCCCGGAAGGAGATTCTCCGGGGCTCCTGGACCACAGGCGCATCATTTTTGAACCAGCGAATAGTGGGAGGTGGATTTCCAGAGACTTTGCAGTGCAGTTCCGCTGTCTGTCCCAGGGACGTGGTGATGTTATTCATTGGTTCATCCAGGGTCAGATAAGAATCTGTGACACAAGGGAGAAGGAAGGAAGTGAGAGGGCTGGAGAGAACCTCTTAGCAACCTGAATGGATTCCACTGTTGGAGTCACAGAGAGGCAGAAGAGGGGAAGCACGTGGAGAAAGCAGAGGATTGAAGCAGTGGCATTAACCAAGACCATGACTGCTAACCTTCCATCCACAGGGCCTGCTGCTTGGAGGGAAATTTATTACTAATCAGAATATAAAACTCAAAGTCCTCAAATAACTACATGGTACCCATGGATAAATGTACTTTTTAAGATAAGACAAGATAAGTGCTGGAGAGGATGTGGGGCAAAAGGTACACTCATACACTGCTGGTGGGACTGCAAATTGGTGCAGCCAATTTGGAAAGCAGTATGGAGATTCCTTGGAAAACTGGGAATGGAACCACCATTTGACCCAGCTATTCCTCTTCTCAGACTATATACCCAAAGGACCTAAAAAAAACCCTGCATATTACAAGGACACAGCCACATCAATGTTTATAGCAGCACAATTCACAATAGCTAAACTGTGGAGCCAACCTAGATGTCCTTCAGTGGATGAATGGATAAAAAAAATGTGGCATTTATACACAATAGAATATTACTCAACAATAAAAAATAATAAGATCATGGCATTTGCAGGGAAATGGATAGCATTTGAGCAGATTATGCTAAGTGAAGTTAGCCAATCCCAAAAAAACAAATCTTGAATGTCTTCTCTGATATAAGGGGGGTGATTCAAAATGGGGTTGGGAGGGAGAGCAAGAGAGGAAGATTACCTCTAGATAGGGAATAAGGGTGGGAGGGAAAGGGAGGGAGAAGGGGAATAGCATGGATGGTGAAAGGAGACCCTCATCATTATACAAAATGCATGTATGAAGATGTGAATTTGGTGTCAACATACCTTATATATAATCAGAGATATGATAAATTATGGTATAATGGTGTATTAAGAATTGTAATGCAAAATAAATAAATAAATAAAATCATAAAAAAGATAATACAAAATGAACCTTTGTGTTTCAGATTATAAAAATAATGCATGCTCCTCGTTGCAAATTCCAACAGAAGAACGGGGGCGGCGGGGGGGGGGGATAAAATTTACCTAAAATAATTTCTACTCTAAACTTACATCTTTTTTAACCTCTGGCAAACAGACTTCCGGTTTCGCCACTTTTTTAAAAATATTTTTTTAGTTGTAGATGGACACAATATTTTATTTACTTATTTTTATGTGGTGCTGAGGATTGAACTAAGTGCCTCATACATGTGAGGCAAGAGCTCTGCCACTGAGCCATAATCCCAGCTCCCCCTGCCCCCAGCTTGGCCACTTTTGTTAACAAACAAATCATCAAAAGCTAGAAAAAAGGGGCTGGGGGTTGTAGTTCAACGGTGGAGTGCTTACCTAGCACAAGCGAGGCCCTGGGTTCGATCCTCAGCACCACACACAAATAAAATAAATAAAACAAAGATATTGTGTCCAACTACAACTAAATATTAAAAAAAAAAAAAACCTAGAAAAAGCAGGAGCAACACATTTAGATCTACATGGCACAAGATTGAGAAATGTGCCTGAAACCTTCCCGAACTGAGGGGTGCTTAACAAATGAGCCACATTCCCACACCCCCCTTTTTAATATACTTTTATTTAAAGATAGGGTCTTCTTAAGTTGCTAAGTGCATTGCTAAGTTGCTGAGGTTGGCTTTGAACTCATGATCCTCCTGCCTCAGCCTCCTAAGCCACTGAGATTACAGGCATGTGCCCTGCCTCCAGCTAATGCTCCTTCTTGACAGAACATCAGTGTCCCACAAACTACCCTGAAGTCTTTTGTAGTCAATCCCTGCTCTCAAACACATCCTCCCTCCTATCCCCATGGCAACTACTGTTCTAATTTCTATCATCATAATTAATTTGCTTATGCCAGGATCTCATATAAATGGAATCATGCTATAATTGTGTTTGGCTTCTTCTGTGATTTTGTTGCATCAAAGATTTTAACAATGAAATAAGTTATATTTAGGATTATTCTTCAATAAATACTGTTTTAAAAATCATACTAAATATTAGTTGTGGAACCCAGAGGCAAAGAAAATAATTTGAAATTAGATTTACTATTTTAAAAAATTGCTTGCTCTTCACATATATGCAGTTTCCTTTGGTTTTGTCTTTCCTGACCACGCATCCTTGGGTAGATTCTCTGTCATACTTTCCCACCATTCACTGCTCTCTGTCCATCCCTAGCCCCAAACCTGGGATGCTTGTTAAGCAGTTGCCTTCATTGCAAGCAGCTTACAAGGCAGGCCACAGAAGGTTCTAGTCCCCCCTCCCCATGCATCACAGAGCCCAGCAGCGTCCAGCAACTCCCTGCAGGGATGGACGTGTTTTATGAGCTGCAGTGACTGGCAGCCTCTAATCACACATGGCTTACAGAGCTCATGAAATATGGTTAGAGGACAGAGGAACCAGATTTTTAAACATAAACAGCCACAAGTGGCTAGTGGCTACTGTATCGAACAGCACAGTTGAAACAGTAAATTTGTTGCATTTAATGGAAATTTATTGGAAAATAACATTTTCGAGCTCCTTAACTGGGTGATTTAATTACTTGAATGCCTATAAAATGAGTTCATAAATGCTAAAAATAAATGATTCATTATTTGCTTTCATTTTCCACCAACAAATTGGGAAGGGGTGTTGCTAAAATCTGCCGCATGTGTGAATGGCACTTACCGGGTGCATGTGGTGGAAAAGAGACTAAGCATGACCATCATTCACTGTGTTACCATAACAATAGTTTTCATCTCACCTAAGCCAGTGAATAATTATTTCTCACCACACACAATCATGGTTCCATAAATGATTTTGCTAATGCCTTGCTTTCTTAATATATATTCTGATCTCTAGCTTAGAGCATGTTTCTATAAGAAAACTATAATTTCATATATCATAATATGCACATATGTATGCATATGAATCGTACATATATATGATGCTATATATATATACTATTTTGTACTTATTATACTTATCTTTTCAATCCGTGAATCTGTTTGTTCATGAATATAATCACACATGATCTTTAGATGTTTTGAGATATGCCCAGAAGGTAGGGAGTTATTATTACAGCTTTAAACTCCAACGGATGCTTTGATAATGTATAACTACACACTCTCTGTAGAGAGAAATGTAGACATAGCAATCACATAATACCAATATAAGCGTAGTTATTAATTTTCCATTGGATAGATTCTGGAATTTAATTGGCTGGGTGTGAATCTCTGGTCTTCCTCCTGCCTATCTGTGTGAACCTGGGCAAGTTATTTAACCTCTCAGTACCTCAGTTTAGCCAACTGAAAAATAGGAATTACAGGGTTCCACCTGGCAAAACCGTTGGTGAAAGATTAAATCAGGTGACGCCGTAAAGCACTTAAAACCAGTGTTTGGTGAAACATAAGCACTCAGAAATGTTAATCAATGTTGCTACTATCATTTTTATAATAATAACCTCTACATAATGGCAGATTACATAATGTTTTCATGGCCTCCATCCCCTGTTATCCTCTAATGTCTGGGTCAGTAGGAAAGGCACATTAATTGACCAGGATTCCCAGTTGTAGATGAGAAAATTCTGACTCAAGAGATAAACTAACTCGCCTGTGATCACACAGCCAACTGCCCAAAGATTCCATCACCAATGGCCTTCAGTTCTCAGCTTGGCCTCACACCTATATGAAATCCAAGGGAGGCAGCCGCCCAAACAGCAGCAATAACAGAGGGCCTTGTGATGCTGCCACATGTGGAGGGTTTATTTTTGTATTTACCAACATGGTAACTCTGCGAGGGAGACTTGCTATTGCTGCTTTAGGAGGAGGAAACCTGGGATTAGAGAGGGGAAGTGACTTTCTCAAGGTCTTCTGGCCAAACTAAGGTCCATTTCACATCTTTTTGGTTCCACCATCTGGCTCTTCCCGCTTCATCAAACTGCTTTGGTACTTGAGCCCCACCTAGGGCTGGGCACAGAGCTGGGATTGCTGCCTAACTCAGGCTGGAACCCAACACACAGCCACTCCCAGGCCAGGGTTCTTCCCCTACCTCCAGGGGTCTGAGTTTCAGCCATGTTTCCAATGGGTGTTTCAGTGCCCCTCCGGGGGCCAGGAATCTTGCCTGATCTGCTCTGTTCTGTATCCATATTACACCCATCTAAAAACAAAAAGAGGGGTGCAGGGCAACTGGAAACCAGTGTGTTTCCGGAAAGAACAAAGGAAACATAAACAGATCTCTGTGTTTACTGAGCAATGGAGCCTTGCCACAATTGGAGATTTGGTCTTGACTTCTTCCCAACATAGAAGAAGATTGGCATTTGTTGGCCATCTGTAGCTACTCACTTAGCACGCAGGACTAACAAATGGTCTGCTCCTCAGCTGGGCAAAGACCAGAAGCATCAGAACAGCATTTTGCCTAAACGACAGGAAGGCATTCTGTGCCGGGAATAAAATAAAGTGAAAACGCATGTCTGCATCCCTGCTCTCTTTCTTGTTGTTAACGAGCCCTTGGCCAGGATCCATTCTCTTCCCACAACCAGCTGGAACGTCGGTGGCAGCCTCGTGGGCCATGCTAGGGGCCCAACTCTAGTCTTATCCAAAGCTCAGTGTGACCATTGCAGACTCTGATCTAGCTGTTCCTTTCAGAGAACACCTAGGCTTGACCTGCACACTGGACTCAAATACCAGTTCTGCCCCTAGTAGCTGTGGGGGTCCCATAGCCACTTCACCTCCTTGGGCTTTGCATTTGTTGTCTATTGCTGGGGTCTCTGGGGGTCTGCCCCTTCTGGGGGAAGTTTGTATTTCCACGTGGGCAGAACCATTAAATGACAGGCAATAGGTGCCTGCGGAACCTGAATATAAGACAATGCCATTTGGCCCTACATTTGAATCTGGCTGTTTGTAATTTTTTCTGGTGGTTTGATACCTCTGACAATGTGTGCTTGGGTTGTGGTACATTTCTGATCCCTTTCCCCCTTCTTTCTTAGACTATAAATATTGACGTGTCAGACTTGTGGGTGGGAGGTGGGATATAATCTAGCTTGAGAGAAAAAGTCTCAGTTCAATTGACTCCACCTATAGTTGTATGTCCCTGAACTAACTCTGTCTCCTGGTGGCAATACCAGTGGTAATGACAAATGGTACTTATTATCACAGCAGGTGCTGTTACGAAAATTTTACAGATGAGAAATTCAAGGCAGAGAGGGTAAGAAGTTGTTCAAGATCACACAGACACTAAGAAGACATGAGATTTCAAATTATTTTGGCTCCAGAGTGCATGCTCTAGAACAGAAATTCCAGAATCTTTCAGTCAGTCTCAGGATTTTAGTATGTAAAATACTGAAGACCCCAAAGAGAAAATCTTAAATTTTAAGATTTTATTTTAATAACCCCAACTTAAAATAAATATTTTAATGAAAGCAACTGTACTTTCCACACACATACAATAGGGAGATGAATGGCATGATTTTTATACTGTAGCAAATGTAGTATTTGCTTTTAGAGCAGAGACTACTGTATTCTCCTGGATTAACATTCAGGCTGTGGAGATAAATTGTATTTGTTGAAGAAAATCTTGACTTCCCACATTTGAAAAAGGCAGAAGCATTTTAACAGCCTTTTAGATAATTTAGGATGCTGTTCTTTGATACTACACCAAAATTCGACAAGGGGTAGTTTCTTAAATTGCCAGGTGAAATCTAAACCATATCAATGAACATTTCATACTTCATTACATTAAAAAGGACTGATTTATCTTGCACTTTGAATGCATCACCAATCCATGTATGGTTTTGAAACAGAAAGTGTTATCTGTTAAAAAACATAAGATCACTTATATATATATGTATCTCACATGTGGACACATTTAATTATATAATATAGAAAAGTCACATACATCAATATCATTAATGACATCAGACAAGATTAGGAAGTGATGAAGTTCATGGTGATAGCTAAAAGTTTTCCAAACTTCTATTTTTTGCTTGAAAGGTCAAATTTTATTGCTGGCAACGAATGCTATCTGTTTCCTTGAAGTGGCAGGCTCATTTGGTTAAATCTCAAGAATAACTAAACATAGTTTGTTAGTCATTCCTTCAAGTAAAAAGGGTCTAGTTCCGCTCAAAACTCAAGTGCTTTTCTTTGAGATCCTCATTGTACTGGTTCCTCAGGAGTCAGCTAGAGATCTTTACGTAAGCTTCCCATTCTGCCATATGCAATACTAAAGAGACATTCTCCAGGGTCGAGACTTAATAAAATCAATAAATTTTGCTGCTTTGTTGAAGACATTCTAAAGTGCAATTGACTTTTTGTTTTATTTTAACTGCAGGTGGATAGCAATGGAGAAGATGACCACTGGTGTGGCACAGTTTGGTGCCACTGTCTTGATACGCACTAAGGCCCCCGCTGTTTTGTGCACCATTGCTTTGCACGTCAGGACGTGTACACTGCATCAGAGGATGTAAGACCTACTCCAAAGCTCATAGTTAATAAGAGGCAAAGCCAGGATCTGGACTTCAAGTCCAGTGTTCTTCCCATCACACTCTAAGCTGCCCTTTACTGCCCTTCCACCTTCTAGTCTGGTCTGAAATTCTTAAGAGCAAGACAGTTTAGCTCAAGCCTTGAGCATTTTAAGTCAGAGAGAAGAAAGGGGTGATTTCTAAACAAGCAGTTTGGGCTCTGGGAGAGTCCCAAATGACTGTGTCCTATATGGGCAAAAATTTGAGACTCCAAATAAAAAAAATCAGTATTTTTTTAAAAAGTAGGAAAATGAAATGCCAGTATCCTTTTAATGCCACCATTTCCCCCACTCACAAAAAGTTAGAAAGCTAACACCACTCCCCCATCCTCCCCCTCCTCCTCCTGCTGCTTCTTCTTCTAATTTATGAAGATTGGGTACTGTTCAGAACATCTCACGTACATCATCTTATTTAAACTTGAGAACACACCTGTGAGATAGGCACTGTTATTACCCTCATTTTAGAGATAAAAAAGCTGAGTCTATAGCCAAACTACCTTGAATGCATCTAATTTCATCTGATCTCAGAAGCTAAGCAGGGTCGGGCCTGGTTAGTCCTTAGATGGGAAACCAATTGGGAATATGGGATACTATAGGCTTCGGGCTGGGGACAGTTGGTAAAGTGCTTGTCTCACATGCACAAGGCCCTAGGTTCAATCCTCAGCACCATCCTCCCCCGCCCCCCCCCCGCAAAAAAAAAAAAAAAAAAAAAAACTCTGAGATACAGAAGTGTTCATACATCCAGAAAGTGGTAGAATCAGGACACAAATTCAGGCCCTCTGGACACCAGAAACCATACAATTACCTGATGCCCCATTTCTCAATAAACACAGATTATAGTCTTTCACTGTGCTTTCCATCACTGTAACCAGGACTACAAATATTCTTGCCCTTTTTATAAATCCACCCAGCACGTGACAATACCCACCGGTACTAGAAACAAGTAAATCACCACTAGTTACTTATGACGTAACTAGAAGTCACCATAGAGAATGAGCTTTTTAAATACAGCCCAGGCATCCTGTATCCTGAGACTTAATCAACCTAAAAAGTGAACTGCAAGAAAAAAGAAGTTAGTTTATGAGTTCTTCGGGAATTGAGACACCATTTCCTCTTTTTTTCCTTTCTATATTCCTCCCAGAGCTCCATGTGTTATTGTAAACTTTGTAGGCATTTAATAAATGCTGGTTGATTAAGTAAATGGAAGGCTCAAGTGAATTTCAGGCAAATTAGCTTTGGAGACACCCCATTTATTACGGTCCTGCTTGACAAGACGTCACATCCACAGGTCCACAAATCCCTCCCAACATTTATTACTTAATTTTCAAAGTGCCCTTCCATCTTCCCTCGGGATGGAGGCAGGGCCAAGAGTTCTAGTCCCATTTTGACAGGTGAAAGAAACTTGAGATATAAAAAGTTGAATGGGGCGTTGCCATGACAATGCAGCCAGTCAGGCAAGGGGCAGGGTGCAATTAGGCTTAGGGCCTGGGCCTGGGTATCAAGAGGGGCACATGCCAAAATGCTAGCCTCCTACATGACCTCTCCCTCTTACAGAGGGAGGAGGCTCCTGACATGAAATAAAATGCTTAGCTAAACACAAAGGAAGGCTGCCAAACACAGTTAGGTCATCGCATTTGACTCTGGGAGAACATTTTGTTCATGCTATCAACCTGCGTTCACTTTCGGTACACTTCACCATAAATTCTTCTGACTCACTATCTTGGGAAATATTTTTTATCTTAATAAACTCAATGCAAAGCATAATCTAAATCAGCTTGTGCATTCTTGAGTCAGAGCCACAAGCTGCGTTTAATAAAAATCAGCCGAAGTGGCAGGAGACTTCTGAATAACCACAGTTCATTATCCGTTGAGGGGTGTCTGAGCCTGTGGAACCTCAGGTAAGAGAAAAGGAGGAGGTAAACTGGCTACAGGGTGGAAGCCCAGGACAGCTGCATGATCCCATTTGCAGGAGCTTAGTTCTTGAGGGTCAGCCACCTTGGAGGTGCTATTTATAAGAACAGACTATTGGGCTGGGGATGGAGCTCAGCAGTAGAGCACTAACCTAGCATGTGCAAATCTTGGGTTCAGATCCCCATCACCATTAGAATAAATAAAAATAGGGTAACTAAGAACATGGGCTCTGGAGCTGGGATGCTTGGCTTCATATCCAAGCTCTATCTTTTACTTTCTGTCACTTGACCTCTAAGCTTCAGTTGGCCCAACTGGAAAATGGGGCTAATAATTGTACTTATCCATGAGAGATGCTGTGGAAGTTAAATGAGATAATCTATCTCTGGAACACTAAAAGTGTTCCAAGTTTTTTTTTTTTTTTTTTTTAAATACTCTGACTTGTGGGTTCCACCTGCAATCCAAGCATAAGCATAAAAACATGCTCCCCAAATCATTCTCCCACGGAAAAACACTTGGTCACAGTGATAAAGCTACCATTTTCTAACCACGGACTCTTGCCCAAAGCCCTGTAACTATTTATTCCTCAAAAATTGCCCGGAGATTTCTCCCGGACAATCCCCTGGGTCCACAAGAAGGACCAGTGCAAAGGCATGTTACCGAAGGCCATGTGACTGATAAGGAGTGAAACTGCCTTTCTAACCCAGAGGTCAGCTGGAACTTTCCAGATTCCAATTGTCCCTAGCCAGGCCCAGAGAGAGCACAATGGAGATACATACTTTCTGGCTGAGCAAAGCTGCCGTTGACCTGGGCATATGATGGTTCAAAGTGAAAAGAAGTGCCAGGCTGGGTCCGGGACCGCCACTCAATTTTCCCGAGAACATAAATACAAATGCCTCAAGCTGGGCTTGAGCTAATGACCTCTGTATAATAGCTGTGGGTTTACTGAAGGCCCATTGGATCAGACAACAGATGGCAGAGGACGCAGGGAACACACACCACATCAGAAAAAGTTCTGCAAAGGTACACTTAGACCCAAACACCCTATAAATCTCAACTAATGGGGAAATAGAGCAGCCTTTGTGGGTCTTTCTTTAGGAAGCCCACTCAATACCCAGAGCCACTCACAGGAGTTTAAGAAAACTTTGCTACCTGAGGGGTTTGTTTTAATGAATAGGTATTTTTACAAGTAGACCAATTGTATGTAAATGGACTCTTAATAGCTTAAGGAAACTGCCTTTTCCTCTTAAGTCCTTAAGATCCATGCAGAAAAAGAATGACTGGACTGCACACTTAGACTGCTTTTTGTCCCAGTTATAGTTGATCCAGGCAGAAGGAGAAGGCATTTTGCATATCATTGCATTTTATCCTGACCCTGCACATTTTATGCAGAACCCAGGGATGGTGGTGTGGGCAGGTTTTTCTAGCAGCATTTTACAGAAGATGGCAAAGCTTACAGAAGTTTTTGCATAGCTGGCTTTGTCACTGTTGGGATGCGAGCAAAGTTCCACTCTCCTGCCCCACTCCCAACTTGCCCCCTCCCCACCTGCTATTTGATACCCTACTGCCAATAAGAACTTCTCCTGCATTGACTAACCTGAGTCCAATCAGAGGTGCCTCTTTCTCACACCAGTGGTAGTGATCTTTGCCTTAAATCCTTATTATCTCTCTAGGAGCAGGTTATCTGATGGGATCATGAGCAACCACCAACACAATTACTCTACTGTTGTTTTTTTTTTTCTAGTTATAAGCTTTTGTGGATATTATAGACTGAATGTCTATATCTCCCTAAAATTTGTATGTTGAAATGTGATGGTTTTAGGAGGTGTGAGCCTTGGAGCTGAAGAGGTCATGAGGGTGAAGCACTCATAAGTGGGATTAGTGTCTTCATGAAAGAAATCCTTGGCCACAGGAAGTCACAGACAAAGATGGTTGCCAAGGAACCCTCACAGCACTCTACAATATCTACACCTTCATCATGGGCTTCCAGCTTCAGAACTATGAGAAATAAATTTCTGTTATTGATAAGCCACCCAATCTATGTAGTTTTGTGGTTGAGGTGGTCAACTTATTTTTCTTAGAATTTTCATTATTTGGGTGAGGGTTGTCATTTTGTTACTTCATAATTACCATGGGTGCATGTTTTATTTCCATTTTAAAATACTGAGAATATTTAGAAGTGGTGAGCAGAAACATACTTAACCATGAGGATGCTGGATTCATTTTGATAACTAATCAAACTTTTCCAACTGAAATATTGGACTCAAGGTTTTTGGCTTGGACATTAGGTCCACTTGTCTTGCAGAAATATTCGTAGTCTTGCTTTTGACTTTTGCAATCTCATTCACCCTAACTTTAAAATGGTAATTGAAAAATTAAAAACCTAAATCTTCCTCTGTAGCTAAATGCTTATGGCATGATACAGAAATTCTTGGGCCTTCAAAACCAAATCTAATAACAAGAGGGAAACCACTAGCTTTATGTCACTATAACCTAGCAAGGTGCAAACTTAAAAACAACCAAAAAGAGAAGGTTTTGCCTCCTAGGCTCAGGCCCTGCATGCCACACTGCCAGTTCAAAACTGCACTTTCCTCCTCGAAAGCTGAGCTGTAAACCCATGAAAAACGCTGGCAGCCCTTAGTGACAGCAGGACGGGAGGAGTCGGTCTGCGTAATGAACTTCTAAATGACTGGAGATAGTATCTGGAAGGCCAAGCCTGATATACAGTTCTGGTTTGGGCTTTGGGCCAATGCAAGCAGAACACATCATAAGTCACCTCTGTGATTTCCATACTTTGAACGGGAGACGCCTCAGCGTCAGCATGGCTCATGGTGCTCACGATGGAGGCCTGTCACTGCTTTCTGCAGATGCCATAGTTGTGCTTCAGCCCTTTCTGGAGCCTGGAGCAAGGAGGAATCAGGCTGCATCCAGGGTCTTCCAAGACAGAGTCAAAGTGTATTTTTGCTACCTTGGCCTGACTCTAAGGTAGCCATTTGCCCAGTCATCATAAATTCTCGGATTTGATGGCTTTACGTGGAATCTGGGTGACTGTAAATGTAAAAGTTTCCCCTTCTGGCCTGTGAATTTTTATTCCAATAGAGACCACAGAGTTAAGTGTTAAGTGGGCAGGCTTCCCTTCCCCTGGCCCTTTCAGGCTGTGGGCAGGACTTTCCACTTGGCTGAGGAGACCAGAAATGGCCAATCAGAAGCTGACATGGCAAAGGACCCCAACCACCAGGTTCCCAGGGCTGAAGCAATCACCCTGTCATTTCACATCTGCCCTGACCAACCCGAGACAGATGTGACCCACTAAACTCAGCTCTGCCAACCTGCTGTGGGTAGCTGTCACTTAGATGGCCCAGGCCTTCCTATCTCCAGATTCCCTCTTTAGCGTTGTTCTTGCCTTTCCTGCCTGCGACTTCCCTAGTCCTCACCCTTTGGTGGACTGGTGAACCTCGCCTGGGAGCTCCCCCCCATAAACCTTTTTTTGGTGCTTCATTCTTGTTCCGTGGTTCCTGATCTCGCGTGCCCCTTTCTGCTTTATATTAAGCACCTCAGTTTTCTAAAGTCACATCTTGATTGAACAGAAGCTGTGTCCCTTTTCTTCAGAACATTCCAGCTCAGTTCCACTGAGGCTGACATTCTGGTTTCAGGATTTCCCAGGATGTAAACTTCAGGGAACATGGAAGGGCACACACACCATTCTTCCCTCTGTCTCCATCCCTTGTGTAAGATTTGTGTTTCAAAATCTGAAAGAATCTGCTGACTTGGCCACACCCCAGATCCCTTTCCAGCAGCATAGCACACTGGTGAAACGCTTGTCACCTGAATGTCCTCTAATGAACAGGGGTTTTGCCCTCACATTTTGAATCAAATTCCTCAACAACCAGATATTATCTGCTCTACTGCTTTTGCAAGAAAACAGAAGAGCATTGAGGGATCTACAGTTGAAAACTGGAGTGAGCCGGGTGCAGCGGCATACAACTGTAATCCCAGCAACTCAGGAGGCTGAGGCAGGAGGATCACCCATTTGAGTCCAGTCTCAGCAATTCAGTGAGATCCTGTCTCAAAAAAAAAGTGGCTCAATGGTAGAGGGCACCTGAGTTCAACTCCCAGCACCATAAATAAAACAACTACATCGAAAGACTTAAATGAGTACTATTTTTTAGTAGCAAAAGGATAAAATCAGTTCCACACAGAAGACTGAACCTTGGGGATCCAATTACACCTTGCTCATTGCAGTTTCTGAAAGCTAGCACAGAACTGCAAAAAAATAGATGTGGAAAATATTCTACAAATAGGTGAATACATGGAGCCAAGTGGTCCCTCATCCTGGCGATGGAGTCCAGCAGGTAAAGAGACCAGCATGAGGGAATGGGATCTGAACATGTTCAGGGATGTCAAAGAAGGAAACAACCCATTTTCCAGGCCAGAGTGACAGTAGAAGCCAAGTATGAGGTCAAGACAAGGTAGCAAAAATACATTTTGACTCTGTCTTCGAAGGCCCTGGATGCAGCCTGATTTGTCCTTGCTCCAAAGGAGGCAACACTTGGCAATGGCTTGGCTTTTAAAAAAGGAGGAGATGTGGCCTGTGTCCTTCAATAGCCCTGTAGATCTTGAAGAAAGAAGGAGACACTCCAGGGATCTAATTGGAAAATACAAGTTAGAGTGACAGTAGGAGACAAGTACGAGGTCAAGACATTGAGCGAAGGAGTTAGGAAGGATAGAGAGGGAAACCAAAATGGGCGGCTGGGGTCACTGTGTGGCAGTGGCATGGGGGCCAGGCAGTACCCTGCCTTTCATCAAGCAGAGTGGGAAAGACCTGAGCAGAGTGGAGAGGGAGAGAAACCCCAGACTTCCTGTCCTCTTGCTGGAATGTGCAGGCATTCAGGGGAGGGCAGAAGTACAGCAGAGAGGAGGGAGAAAGAAAAACAAGCAAGTACTTCTTAAACACCTGTGCAGGCACTGAGGGGTACCTGTCCCATCTCCCCCAACCTCACAGAAGAGCAATGAAAAAGAAACCTATACAAATAATCAGAACAGGGAAGAGGAAAGAAAGAGATTGTTTAATGCTGGGGGAGGGGTGGAGTGAGCATGTCCAGCTATAGAAATGAGGGAGGGCCTGGGAGAGGAGGTCATGCCTGAGCTGGACTTTAATGGAAGGCAGGGATGATCAGGAATGAGGAGGGGCAGGCTGGCAGGGGGCTGGCTGGGGAGAGTAGGGCACACAAGCCAGATGCCAGCTTTGGTGATGCTCCGACAAATCCCCCACATATCTGCTAAAAACTCCACGTGCACTGCCCATACTTTCCCGCTTCACTCTGTGCCTCTGTCAAGACATCACTGATATTTAGGCAGGAAAGTTCCTGCAGAATTGCCTGTCTATGGCTGAGGGCTTGATGTCATAAGTTCCTGCCCAATATTTGTTAAATGCACGCCCTAGTCATGGTGAGGGCTAACAATGTCCCACTCTCTCAAGCATACTGAGGAGCCAGCCCTGAGGCATTTTTTCATCATGGTCTTAATAACCATCTTGTTAATATCATGGATCTAAATTTTTTCACAAAGAGACTGCTGCAACTCATGGAAGTTTCCAGGTATCCATCATTTACCTCTGCAGGTCAACTCTGCTCTCAGGAGGCGGAGGAGGAGATGGCTTGCTGTGGGCAAAGGATGAGTGAAGGCTGAAAGGCAGGTGGCTAGAGTGAGTACAAGAAAGGGAATAAATTGTACCTGTTTGCTTTTGGGGAAGGTGAAGGTAGTAATGGGCACAAAGGCAGAACAGACAGGTTGGGCAAGACTGAGGCAAGAGCTTCATCAGGAATGAGTAGCTCTACACTTCATCTGGCTGGCAATGGGCAGCTGTCCAACAAGGCTAAAGGGGTCACTGTGCTCACAGCTGGACTTCAGGAGGCATGAGATGACCTGAGCAGGGGAAGGAGAGTGGGTGAAGACTTTAGATGGAGAAGCATTTGCTGGGATCCTGATTTTGTGTCCCTGTTTCTTCCTCACCATGTAGGTGTCACCTCAGAAATCCAGAGAAAAGCAGGCACAGACTCCTGATGATGGATTTCCATCAGAAGTCCTAATGAAAGGATTTCCCCACTAGCTGAATAGCTTCCATCTTGATTTTTATTGTTTAAAAATGCCCTGATGTACACCTTCGTGCTTAAAATCTTCTTTCCCTTTTGCAGTACTTCCATGGGTTATATCTCTAGGAGTGGCTCTTGCTCTGTCTTGGGAGGTCCAAGGCATACTCACTGTCCATTCCTGCAAAATATCAAGGCAATTCCCAGCACACAAGAGTTGCATGGTAAAATAAGACCCTGACCCTATCTGCTTGCCCATACTAACTCCCAGGCCACTGAAATCTAAAGTTACTAAACACCGTGAGTAATTGTGGCTAAAAGTGGCAAACCATTTAGCCACAATTACTCACGGTGTTTAGTAACTTTAGACTATTTGGAATTCATGTATCTTTCAGTGAAGCCCCAAACCAGCAGTTGTCTAAAAAACATGGCTTTTGAGTCAAATAAAAACTCCTGGAGGACAGAGACAGTGCTTACTTCTTTTCATATGTCCTATATGTGAAAAAGTGTAAAAGCAGAAATGTACAAACAGGTCTGAAAAATTTTTTACACTCCTTCCATCAAAAAGTGGAGTCCACGTCTTCTTTCTTCGCATCTGGTGGCTGCCTTGAGGAACAGTGTGCTGCCAAAATGACACTGTGTAAAAGACTTGGGAGATTAGGTTAGAAAAGGCTGAGGGTAGTCATTTTGGGAGCCTCCAGCTACCAGTTACCCTGAGGCCACCATGCAGAGAATTCTGAGAGAAAGGGATGCCCTTGAGGGCCCCACCTGTTCCAGCTGACAGCTCTTTGAGTCCTCTGAGCCCCGTCACCAGGCATGTGAATGACCAAGTCTTCAAAATAATGGAAGCACAACCACCATTTGACTGCAGTCACGTGAGAAGCCCTGACTGAGCGAGGACCATGTAGTTGAAGTCAGTCAACTCTCAGAACCCTGAGAGATGATGATAATACAGGATTCTTGAAAGAAGCCATTAAATTTGGAGGGGTTTGTTTCCTAATAATAGATAATTGAAGCACAGTGTTCATTTAAGATTCTAAAGGGTGAAATAAATTCTTAAGAATGCGAGACACTTTTTGAAGAGGTACCTTGTAAGATTCCACAGATAATTAATGTACAGTGTTCATTTAAGATTCTAAAGGATGAAATAAATTCTTTAGAATGCTAGAGACTTTTTGAAGATGTATCTTGTAAGATTCCACTCTAGGAGGTGAAAGTCAAGACTCCATGCAGTTCTTGCATTCCAGGAGCTTCCAAGGGAAAAGTACATTATGGAAATGGACCATCACAGATATTAGAGAGGTGGGGAGACCATACAATGACGTGTGCTCTGGGAGATTCCTGGATGAACATGCTCTGATGATGTTCTAATAACACAAGCAAAGTGCCCTCCACTTCATGGGAAAGCCCATGAAATGATGGATAAATAAGCATAAGGATCTTTGATTCTACTACATTCTCAGGTTGTTGAGGACAAAAAAAGCATGTATTCAAGTACCTGTCATATAGCAGGAGCTTTCTCAGTTTGTATATACTGGATGGATGGATGGATAGATGGATGGCAAGCACCAGAGAGTCTGCCTAGAAAGAATGCCAACTGATCTGAGGACCAGAAGGCCAGGGATCAAATCCTGGCTGTTTGATCCTGGAAAAATCATTTACTTTGCATTTATTGTCTTCAGTTTCCTCATCTGTCTAATGAGAGGACAAGACTAAGAGATCTAGGGTTTGTTCTCAGCTCAAACCTTTGAGGGTGTCAAAGAGTGAAAATCAACTTATCCATCTATAATGAAGCAAATAGATATTGGAAAGATGGATAACATGTCTCTGTTAAGACCCTCTGACTGCAAGTCACTGGAACTAATTTAAGGACGGATGAAGGGCAGATGAAGTACATGGAAATTTAACATAGGATCCAGGGTTTCTTGCACAACTGACAAAGAGTCTGGCCAGGACTTAGAAGAAACAGAAACCAGAAGCTGAAAAGCTGCTGGGAACCAGTTCAGAAATCTTCCATCCTCAATCTCTGATTGTCTCTATGAATCTGCTTAAATCTCTCTTTGCAAAAAAAGTTTTCTTGTTTTTTCGATATACACAGTAAATGATCATTACATGGCCCCCAAGTTGATCTGACATCCCTAAAAGAAACTCACTAATACTAACTGGCTGTTTCTGAGAGCCAAGTCCAAATTTCCAGAAAAGAGAACTTGACTGTCCCTACCACAGTCAAGTACCTCTCCCTGTCCAATCAACTCTCACCAGAGGGCCAGGGCTACATAACATAAATATGGCTGCTGAAGGTCCATGGTGATGGGTCATGGGAGCAGTTAGTTATCAGATAGCAGGGGGTTCTTACAGGTAGACAACCTCCCTGGAAGATATTAAATATAAAGTCTAACAAAATTTACTAACAATTTTAGTGGATTATTAATGGATTATTGATAGAATGAAAATTCTAACTTAAGCTTCCTTTTAATATGAACCGAAATCTTTTCCAAAGCCACTTGAGAAATGAACAAATTTCAGGAAACCCAGCTATTTTCAAATCCACCTGAGTCCTGTGCAAACATCACTGTTTTCTTCCCTTTCTCTTTTACCTTCTCCCTGTACTAATGGATAAACCCAAGGCCAACACATGCTGGGAGAGCACTGTACCATTGAACTACTCACTCCACCCTTTAAAACTATATATATTTTATTTTGAGACAGGATTTTGCTAAGTTGTCCACACTGGCCTGGAACTTGAGATCCCACCCCAGTCCCTAGCTGGGATTTCAGAACTGGCAGCATTGCTGGTTTCTAGCCCTCTAGGATGGTCCTTGAACACTGTGAAAAAATAGCCTCCTAAGACTTCAAGTTCAGGGCTGCTACCACATGCTAGTGCCTCTCTTCTCAGCACCGTATCAAAATATATAACCAAATGTCCCCACTGAACTCCCCCACCAATTACTGAAAGCCACTGAGGAATCAGGTGTCACTTTATAAGTCACTCTGTGGATGGCTCAGCAAGAGAAGCAGATCAAGCTATTAGGGAGATTCTCTGGAAAGGGAGGTGCCTCAAGATTAATGCTATTGATTCAAGGAAAAGCAGTTATTTTTTGACATTTTGACAATCATTTTTAGGGTCTGGTTCTTATTAGTCTCATTTTTGCTTTCTAAAAGACTTATTTATTTACTTATTTTACAAAAAAAAAAGTCAGGAAATTTGGAACAGAAACTTACAATAAAACACGTCCCCTGACCCTCTGATCTATCAATCTTTCAAATAGAAATACTTAAGAGAAGCCTAGAAGAAGGTATTTCTTGGTAGTTGCCTGATATTAGCCACCATATTGGTTATTTCATAGCAATTCCTTTGTGGAAATGGAGTAAAACAGAGATATTGAGAGAAAACGAGAGTGAGGGTGGGGGATGGACAGAAAGAGAGAGAGAGAGAGAGAGAGAGAGAGAGAGAGAGAGAGAGAGAGAGATCTATAATTCATTTTGCTATAAATACTTTAAAATCCTGCAGATGTCAAACAGGACACCCTCTTTCATTTTTTTTCCTCCAATCATTCCATCTTGCAAGCTACATTATTCACAAATGAGACATTCAAGAAACACAAATTCTGAAATAAAAATGTGCACACCACCAGTGGAAAAGCAAACAAAAGCAGCTAATGTACTGTGGCTAAAAAAATTTTCAAACAAAGTGGCAGTAATTTACTACCCTTGCTCTTAGCTGGACCCCATGAATATAATCAGAACCCCCAGGACTGATGGGAGTGTGTGATTTACAGTAAGTCTCGGGATAATAAAAGAAAATGAAAAAGCAAATTGCGCATGAACATGAGAGCTGTATTTCTTCCACTTTCAGCAACTGAATCAAATTTCCAGACAGAATTTCAGGGTGAAACTTAGAAGTCCCTCAAGAAGCAAACCATGAGCCACCCAAGCATCCATGCCTGGACACTGCCTCAGCCACCCAGATGATATCATTACTAGTGGGATGATGGTGATCAGAAGGATGCACACTACAGTTAGTGAAGAGGTAGGCAGACCTGGGTTCAAATCCTGGTCCTGTCATTTCTGGTCAAGTGTCTTTAAGCAAATTATTTCAGATTTCCAAGCTCTGGTAATACCTCTTGCCTCACACTATCATATGGATTAAATGAGATAAAGTACATGAAGCTCATAGGAGGGCTTAGCACACACTAGTCTCAATAAATTGAATTATAAAGTTTAAATTAAAAAGAACAGTACACATTTGGACAAATGAGTTGGTATATATAGGGCACATAGAAAAGTACCTGGCACTCAGGAAAGTCTTAGATAAGCGCTTGTCATGATTGTCACCACACAGGAAAGCCCATGTTAATCAGAATGCTTAGACAATAGGGCAACAAAGTTAGTTTATTTTTTATTTTTAAAATATTTTTAGTTATTGATGGACCTTTATTTTACTTATTTATTTTTACGTGGTGCCGAGAATAGAACCCAGTGCCTTGCACATGCTAGGCAAGCACTCTACCACTGAGCCACAACCCCAGCCCAAGTTAGTTTATTTTTGTGTTCAAAGCTTCCAAACCACTTTAGTGTTTGAAATTCTTGAAAATCCTTCTAAAATGTAGTTGTCTACTTGCTAGGATTAGTAAGTATAAAATGCTTAGCATCAATTTAAAATTTTGTGCTTGGTTCCAGGAATTCAAACCAGAAGCCCTGGAGTCCAGAACCAACTCCACTGCCTATCAGCTGGGTAACTTTGGGCCTTGGTTTACTCATCTGTAAAATAGGGACAAGGAGACCTGTTGAGCCTTTCTCCCTGATTTGTAACCGTACTTATGAGATCGTTTTGAAAACAACAAAATACAAGGCAAATAAAAGATAGTATAAAATTCTTATTATAAACTCTAGATAAGGCAAAAGGGGTGAGAAGGGAAGGGAGGGGGCATGGGCTTAGAAATGATGGTGGAATGTGATGGACATTATTATCCAAAGTACATGAATTGGTGTGAATATACTTTGTATCCAACCAGGGATATGAAAAATTCTTCTCTATATGTGTAATAAGAATTGTAATGCATTCTGCTGTCATATATGAATAAAAATTAATTGAAAAATTCTTATTATAATTCCTTAGGATGTAATAGTCTGTTTGGGGAGAGGCATGTGTACAGTGGTATGGAAGTTATAAATTGTACCAAGAATGCTGTGCTTTTTTTTCTTATTGTGGTACAATGTACATAACAAAATTTACCATTTTAACTCTTTTTCACTGTATAGTTCTCTGGCATTAAATCCATTTATGTTTTTGTGTGATCCAACACCACCATCTATCTCCAGAACATTTTTCATATTCCCAAACTAAAACTTCATTCCCATTAAATGCTTATTCCCTACTCCTCCACCACTCCAGACCCTAGCATCCACCACGCAACTTTCTGTCTCTATGAATTTGACCACTATAGGTATTTCATTTAGGTGGGATCATAGAGGACACTGCTTTGTAAATAAATCCCTTTTTCTATTTTCTTGCCTTTTCTAGCCTTATCTTTAAAAGTTGAATGCATCAAGCAATGACAGTTAATTGAGGATTCGATGTTGTGGGTTCCATATCCTTGAGTTTCATAAAAGCACTGTGAAGAAGAAGAAAAGACGCTTTCCCTGATGGTCTCCTGTGAACTCTGGGGGTGCTGATTACTCTATCAGGTCTTCATTACAGTTTGGAACACACCTGAGAATCTGTGACATTCCCAGGCTGTGCAGTGAGGACCAGGCAATGGGGTCTGTCCCATCCTTGCCACAAAAGTATTGTTTGATATCACATGATACACCCTTTCCTGGATCATGTCTATCAAACTTGTAGCAGACTGGGCTAAATGATCCCAAAGTAGTGCCAAATTCACATTCAAGTGTTTTGATGACTTTTCTATCTTGCAAGATCCCAAAAAAGGGGGAAAAAAATCATCATTTCCTTCCCCAACCCTCTTCCAGAAACAACACATTTTGTGGAATGAAAATGGAAGAAGAGGAAGATATTTTTCTTGGGAAAAGAAACCAGGGGCAAAAGAGAAAAAAATTTAAATAGTTTTGGATGTTCTTGGCAGTTGATTCATTGTTGTCATCTCTACTTTAACCAGGAATGGTATCTTACACACATACACACACACACATACAGGCAGAGGCAGTACTCAAATTCAAGGCTCTGTGTTTACAACAGGAAGTAAGAATACTGAGTTAAGCCATTCCAACTGAGAAGGTAGACAGACATGACCATTTAAAGTTATCTCTGAAGCTACACCACAATGTACATCAGCTCCAGATTTTAAGGCCCAATTCTCTTAAGTATAAAAAAGCAGTGTAGCCAAATATGAGAGGCTACAGACCAAATGGGTCATGTATTTGGATGGAACAACTATCATTCACATTCATAAACTTCCCAACTGGGATGCATTTGTATGAATAGACATTTCTGGTTTGATAAGACCCTGGCTCTGGGAAGAACAAGATGACCCAGATTCTTATGGGGGAGACGCTTTCACACATGAATCACCCAGGAAAAATGGCAGCTGCTTCAGAAAGTTGGCTGCCTGCCCCAGAAGCTGATGCTGGGGAGCTCAGTCTGCAGGGACCCACCTTCAGCATGGAATGTACTCAGGATAGCAAGGCTAAGTACCTCATCCATCTGACTTCTAGGATCAGGTGACAACTCATGCATATTTTCATTTTTTTTTCCCTCAGACAGAGTAGCCTTTGGTGGAAAAATGAAGCCCCTATTGGCCAGAACCAAATCAATTTTATTAGAACAGAAATTTCCAAGGCCATATCCTCCAAATAGCTTCATAAATACGGATAGGACCAACAACCCATGAAATAATATGATAATTTGTGATAATTTTAGTAAGAGTTTTATGATACGTCTTTTCCACAAAAAGATGGTAGAAGGGAGGTTTTATGGGTATATTCCCATTAAACTCATGTCAGAGACTGAGAATTCCCCAGATTTTAGAGATGGAAGAAAACTGAAATATAAGCTACAGCAATACCCCTGATATGGCTTGGATCTTAAATGTCCCCACCAAAGGCCTGTGTTGAAGGTTTGGTCACCAGCCTGCGGTGCTCTTTGGAGGTAGTGAAACCTTTAAGAGTGGAGCCTATTGGAAAGAAGTTACGTCATGGAGGCCTGCCTTTCCTCATTCTCTCTCCGCTTCCTGGCCTCCATGAGGAGAGCAGCTTTGAACCACCACGTGCTCCCCACCATATTGCTCTGCTTTGCCACAGGCCCCAAAACAACGGACTGACCCCGGACTGAAACCTCTGAAACCATGAAACATAACAAATCTTTCCTCTCTGGGAGTTGTTTGCTCAGGTCTTTTGTGACAGAGACAAAAAGCTGACAAACACCCTACCCCAAGCACTCATTATATAGCATTCCCCAAAAATGGCCATGCAATTTCTCTAGGGAGGGGGAGATTGCTTCTTCAGGAAGGAATGCATGAAGAAGTAGATGAACGATGTGAACTAATACTCATCCCTTTTTTCGTTTTTGTTTTTGTTTGTTTGTTTTTTGTGGTACTGGGGATTGATCCCAGGGCCTTGTGCATGCAAAGCAAGCACTCAACCAACTGAGCCATATCCCTGGCCCTAATACTCAGTCTTTAGCCCTTTGGGAACTTTAATTTTCTCATCCATAAAAGAGGGAAGCTATTTTATAAGACCATGTGTGAGTGGAAATAATTTATGTACAGCAGCAGTTCAACCCTTGATTATCAATGACTATTAGTTCTTTCCTACCCCACCTTCTGATTTGTTTTTTATTAGGAAGATCTTCTATATATTGGGCTGAAATTTGCTTCACCATCCAAACCTATTAGGAACTGTGGTATCAGAGTGTGGAGTCATTTTTCCCTTCTTCTGGTAGGCGTTATCTCCAACGCCTGGAGTCGATCACAAGGCTGTCTCTAGCTTTCCATGGTCCAGCCTAAGCCCACCCAGCTGCCTCCATCATTCCTGAGAACTGTAAATAACTCCACTCAGGACCTTTATGGAATGCCAAGAGAACTGGGAACAGACAAATGGGGAGCATACTAAGTGTTATGGTATGGATCTGGAATGTCCAAAAAAAAAGCTCATGTGTTAGGGAACGCAGCCATGTTCAGAGGTGATGTGACTGGATGGTGAAGGCTTTCACCTCATCAGCAGATTGATTAATCCATTTGATGGGTTAATAATTTGGACTTACTGGGAGGTGGTGAAAACTATAGGCATGGCTGAAGGCAGTAGGTCACTGGGAAGTGTGGCCTTGGAGATTCTGTCACTGGCCCTTTTCCTTCCAGTCTTCTCCCTCTGTCTCTCTGCTTCCTGGTGGGCATAAGCTAAGCAGGTTTTCTCTGCCATGCTCTTCCACTATAATGTTGGAGCTAGCCTACCCTGGACTATACTTTTGAAACCCATGAGCCAAAAATCAATCTTTTTTCCTCCATGACCAGAATACTAAGGCAGGGTCCCGGCTTACAAGGAGCTTAAATGTCAAATGCAGCCTGAGTAAAATAGGGGCTAAGTCAAAATACCACCAAAATATCATTATTGAGTAAGAGAAAGAGCAACGAAATTTAACTGGAAAACTAGCAAAGGCTTCATGAAAAATGACATTTGAATTGGGGTGAAGAACAAGAGAATTTTGAAAGGCAGAAAGCTAATGCCAGGGGAACACCATGGAGAAAGGGAAACTGTTAAGCTAGAGAAAGGAAATTCTGTGGGCAATAATAGCATAATGATAATGTACCACCACAGTCATGCATGGTCTCCCCTAATTCTCAGAGCAAACTCATGCAGTCTAGGTGTCCATCCACCAGGTGCTTTACCTGAGAGCAGAGGCTATTTGTTATTTTAGTTCAAAGTTCAAAACATACTGGAACTGAATAAGGATACATCTATATAATAATAAGTTTCATAACAGATCATTAGTGTTAGTATGATACTGATTTTTATTCTTATTGTTTCTTTTGAGAGTGTTTACAAATTTATACGGAGATGTATTTGGGCTTTCTTTGTTGATTAAAAATAAGGTTGCCTGGCACAGTGGCGCATGCTTGTACTCCCAGCAGTTCCAAAAGCTGAGACAGGAGGATCCTGAGTTCAAAGCCAGCCTCTGCAATGGTGAGATGTTAAGCAACTCAGTGAGACCCTGTCTCTAAATAAAATACAAAAAAGGAATGGGGATGTGGCTCAGTGGCTGAGAGCCCTCGAGTTCAATCCCAGGAACTGCCCCATCAAAAAAATAAGGTTCTAAGAAAATGTTTCACACACAGTGTGCACACCTTGGAAACTTAAAACTGAAGGAAAACTTGAGTCATAATCAAGTCTGAAATGATCACATACAACAAATGAACAGGGCAAAGCTGATACTATTGGGCACCACCTTTACCTTTGTCTTAAAGTTAGAATATGTCTTTTTAAAAATTTTCATATTTGTTTTAATTAGTTATACATGACAGTAGAATGCACTTATATACTTTGATATATCATATATAGATGGGATATAATTTCTCATTTTTCTGAGTATACATATTGGTAGAATCACATTGGTTATACAGTCACATACATACATACAGTAATAATGTCTGTTTCATTCTACTATCTTTCTTATCCTCGCATCCCCTGCCTTCCCCTCCTTTCACTTCCCTCTACCTAATCTAAAATAATGCTATTCTTTGTTATTGGGGTTTTTTTTGCATTACAATTCTTAATACACATATATACAACAATTTTTGTATCTCTGTATATAAAGAATGTTAACACCCAATTCAAGTCTTCATACTTGTACTTTGTATAATGATGTCCATCACATTCCACCACCCTTGTTAATCCCCTGCCCCCTCCCTTTCCCTCCCACCCCTCTGCCCTATCTAGAATTCATCTATTCCTCCCGTGCTCTCCCTCCCAATTCCACTATGAGAAAACATTTGGTGCTTAGTTTTTTTGGGATTGGATGACTTCACTTAGCATTATCTTCTCCAACACCATCCATTTACCTGCAAATGCCATGGTTTTGCTCTTTTTTAATGCTGAGTAAAATTCCATTAAATTTTTGAATCCTCATAATTTTACAGATGTCAAAACTGGGGCTCAAAGAAGTAACTTATCTAAGGACATTAGCCAGAAAGCCAGAGCAGAAAGAGAGGCCTCCTGACAGCACAGCCCCAAGCCACCCTCCTCCCTCTAGCTCTAGCCAATTTCTGAGGGAAGGAAGGAGCAAGGCATGGAGGTGTGAGAATGAAGACCAACTGATCAACAGAGCCAAGTCCTTCGTCACCTTAGGGCTTCTCGAAAAGGACACGTTAGCCTTGTGTAATGTCACTGGAGAATGCATTAAGACAGGAAGGACAACTGCTTCTGAGGTCCTAGAAAAAGGCAGCCATGTATCAGCCAATAGTCTGGAGATCATTCAACTCGGAGCATTGTGCGTCCAGGCTGCAGAGAAAACCAGCTCTGAGCTAAATTAATTTGCTCTCCTCTCAAGGGCTGGAATATTACTTAGCCTGATCTAGACTTTCAAAAGAAAATGATTACTTTGGTGTGGGGGTACCAGGGATTGAATCAGGGGCACTCAACCACTGAGCCACATCCCCAGCCCTATTTTGTATTTTATTTAGAGACAGGGTCTCACTGAGTTGTTTAGCACCTCGCTGTCATGGAGGCTGACTTTGAACTCTCGATTCTCCAGTCTCAGCCTCCTGAGCCACTGGGATTACAGGCGTGTGCCACTGTGCTCAGCAAAAGGAAGTGATTACTGACAGTACCTTAGAAAAAATAGAAATGACTTTTTCTTTCATCTTGGAAAAGAGAAGGCTTTTCTAAGAGTAGTGCCAAATTTAAAAACCCAAAGGACAAGATTGATAGACTTGATTTCATAAAAATGTATTTTTTTCATGTTAGTATACACACATCATAAGCAAAATTACATGTTGAAAACTGTAAAAAAAAACCCACCAGATTTCCAATTAATAACAAAAGATAAATATATTAGTAGCAGAATGAGACACAGAATGAATATTCATTAGAGAAAACTATGGTCCCTAAACATTTAAAAATTCAACCTCAGCTATCCAATGAAATGGGAGTTACAAAAACAACATGCTATTTATTTTTTCTTTTAAAATTGACAGACTAATAAAATGGCTGTACCCAGTGTTGGTAAAGGTAATCAGTAGAACGTGGTGTTCTGCCCTGCTGTCGGGGATGTAAATATGCAGACAGATTTATGATAGTGCTATGTAGAAAGCACCTTCATGAGGCCAGGTGCTATCCTAGACCTTGGAAGTTATTTTTTATCACATTATTTTTTATAACATCATAAAACTAGAATAATCCTAACTCTTCAACAACAGGAGATAGGTTCAATAAGTTAGTAAACACCTCTACAATGGAACACACTTACATGGCTAATAAAAATGATGTCAAAAATACTTAATGATTCAGAAAGAGACTTGGGATGCTGCTGAAAGACAAATGCCACGTTCATATGTGCATGGTTGCATTTTGGTAGATATGTGTGTAAAAATATAAGCATAAAAACAGATGAAAAGAATACATGTGAGCAGTGACATAATTCTGACTTGGTTGATTTCCTAGATTTTCTACAACAAATACATTTAGCTTTTGCAAGCTTTTTAAATCTAGTTTGTTTTAAAAAGAAAGAAAAAGGTTTAGGGAAAAGGGCAACAAAAGAGAACAACAGAAGAACCCCCAGGCTCACCTCAGTCAAAAGGACAGAGCTGCTGAGAGCCACCCACCCGATAGACTCTCCTGCTTCAACTCACCCTGTGAACAACACCCCAAACCCTTTAGGTGGATTCTGAAATGGCCTTTCAAGGTTCCCCAGCCTTCTCCAATCCCTCTCCTGGCAGCACAAGGGTGGCTGAAATCAGAGAGGGTATGGCTAGCAGACCTGGTTGCACTGGAGGGCTGGGTTATGGGGCTCCTTGGTCTATGCTCTGTGCAGGGCCAGAGCATCCTTCTCTTATTCCACACCCAAGAGGATCTCATTTCAAAGCCAGCAGCTCCAGGTCTGCACAGGATTTCCCTGTGCTCTGGGCCTGAGTCTGATTTAGATTTAGCAGCAGCAGCACTTAATTACGACTGGGAGCTGTTTGCAGACAGAAAGACACCCATCAGCTGTAGGAAGCCTTATTCTGAGCTCTTATCTTCATTGTGCTCTTGCATTATTAGTTTTTCATGACCTTGATCCCTCTCCCACTTGTATACAAAACATTACTTTTTACCTGAATAAAGTGCATTATAATGTTAAAAAATCCAAGCAAACAAATAAAAACACTCATAAATAAAAAGCAGCAATGTTAACAATGACAGCATATCTCTAAATATACATATTACCAAGATTTCATTCTCTCCTCTTATAGTTTGTTTGTTTGTTTGTTTTTTAAGATGGACTCTCTCCATGTTGCCCAGTCTGGTCTTGAATACTTGGGCTCAAGTGGTTCTCCTGCCTCAACCTCCACAGGCACATGTGCCCCTCCAGGCCCTCATAGTTCTTTCTACACATGCCTGATAAGCAATTAGAGATGCTTTCTGATCTAATAGTGTTTTGTAATGTAAAAACAAAAACTGCAAAACATAGTCATGTCACTTTTAGTTTACAAAGCACAACATTATCATATTAGGATCTGGGGCTGATTTCAGTGGACATAATTACTCCTGTGTGACAGCTGAGAACATGAAGTCCAGAGCAGTCAAGTAAAAGGCCCAAGGTTTCTTTATTAGTTAGTGGACACGCCAGGGCTCTTATTAGGTTCAGAGCTGTAACACCCCATACAAACAGTGCAGAGACACTAAAATCAATAGTATGCAGCCCTCGAGGCACGAGCAGTACAGAAGAACAGCATGATAAAGTATGATTGTGTGACAAATTTATTTATTTTAAAAATTATTTATTTAGAATTCACTTATTTATTTATACAGAAATAAGAAAATCCACATAATATAAAATTAACCATTTTATGGTGAACTATTCAGTGGTAACTAATATATTTACAGTGCTGTAAACCACCCCTTCTGTTTAGTTCCAAAATAGGTCTACAACCCCAATTTCTTCCTCTATGAATTTACTTCTTGTAGATATTTCATTTGTGAATGGAATAACACAACATCTGACCTGCTGTGTCTGCCTTCATTCATTCAGCAGGATGTTCCCAAGGATCATCCATATTGTGAAATGTATCAGAACTTTATTCATTTTTATAGCTGAATAATGCCCCATTGTATGACTACACTATATACTTTGCTTGCGACTCATCCATCGATGGACATTTAAGCCATATTCACATTTGGTTATTGTGAATAGTATAGCTATAAATATGTGCACACATATCTTAGAGTACCCACTTTCAATTATTTGGGTATATACAAAATTTCTTATTTCTTTAAGTATTTTACCTATTTTTATCAGACTACAAGAGTATATGATACTTATTGAAGAAAATGTAGAAATTAGAGGAAAAACAGAAACAAGAAAAAACTCTCCTAAGGGTAATTAAGAATTTCTTATTTCAGAAAGCCTATTCTATTAGCTAATAACTTTTAACCCTGTTCTTTCTTTCCTTCCTATAAATAGGGATTCTTAATTTAGGTTATCATTGAGAATATAAACTTGGCAGTTAGAAAAATGTAGACTTGAATTCTGGCTCTGCCATTTACTAGAGTCACTTCACCTGAACTGATTTTCCTGTCTACACAGTAGATCTGACAGTATCCACTTCCCAGAGATTTTTATAGCACAGTAAATGGTGTTCAAGTACTAGCTGCAAATGTACTTCCCAGACAGAGGCTGGCTAACTCCATCAGAAAGTGAGGAATTGGGTGTTTCTATGACTGTGTCCTCAACATGTTGCTTGGCACACAGGTGGCACTCAATAAGCACCTACTGAGTGCATGTAAATATTGGGGGTGGGGCAACATTGAAATTAGAGTCCTGAGAAAGGTCTTTGGGAGGAACTCATCTGCCTCAGCTCGGAAGACAAGTAAGGCTATGGACAAGAAATTCTTGTGGGTTAACTTGAATTCCATACCATATTCCAATGGCCACTGATGGTCAGGTCTAACTTAGGAACCATTAAAAAAGGAACTATTTGCAGAAAATAAGCTAAATCTTTGTTGTAGCAACTGTAGGCAGAGCTAGAAGTTCTCTGTGGCATGTGGGCAGTTGAACATTCTACCCTGCTAAAGTAGCTAAGGCTAGGGGCAGCGCTTCAAAGCAAGTAAGCATTGGATGGAATAAACCCAGGCAGAGCAGTGCTGAAGCATAGGGCCTTGGCAGGAACTGCCTTGAAATACTATTGCTTAAAACTCAAGAGATGATGACTGAGCTCCTCGTGGCCCTCCAGGAAATCTTGCCTGGCACAAGAATGCAGATGTCTCCCAACCTTGTCTAAAAGGAGTTCCCCACACTCCCTGCCTCATGATGATGTCTTAATGGGTTGCAGAGCTCCTGTCTGCTGAAGCTCTTCGGCCTCCCTACACTCAGGAGTACTTATTCTCCTGGAAAGGACTTGCCTGTTGTAGACCAACTTCTGCAAGCTCCAAAGGGCTAAGGTGGGGTTGGGGGCACCCAAGCTCCCAGGAGACAGGCCAGAGGGAATAAAGGGGACTGATGTCTACGTCAGGTGACTGTTAGGAGGGCCCAACTGGGAGGATGTGAGAATCCTTTGTTCCAGGGTATATCTTATGTTTTCATGTTTCTTCTTTGGGGCACCTATCACTGCTGGAATTTAATGATTTTGAGTATATCTATGAAAGTAATGATTTAAATTTTCTCCCTTACACCAAAATTGCAGACTAAAGGCAAGACTGCTTCTGACTTGTTCATTATGGCTTCTTCAGCCCCTGGTATAGGCCTTATTGGTGGCAGGCTCTCGATAAACATTGAGTAAATGAATCTAAGGTATTTTATACAAACTTCAATTTGGTTTCAAGGCAATAAAATTTAGTTGTTAAGGACATAGGTTTGAATTCTGGGTTCACTTCTTTGTAACTTTGCACAAATTGCTTAAATCTTTCAGTACCTGAATTTTACTTGTAACCAATTATTATAAACTTGGTGACTTGGAATGACAAACATTTATTCTTTCATATTCTGGAGGCTAGAAATCCAAAATCCAGCAGGGCCGCACTCCCTCTGGGGGTTCTCGGTAGACTTCATTCCTTGCATCTTCCAGTTTCTGAGGACTGCCCTGGCCTTCCTGGGTGTGTGACTGTGCCCTTCTGCTCTCTGCCTCCACCTTTGCAATGCCTTCACCTGTTTAGGTCTATAATAATCTCCCTCTGCCTTTACCTTACAAGGACACTTGTAGCCAGTTAAGGCCTACCTGGATGACGTCATCTCAAGATCCTTAATTTAATTACATGTGCAAACATCTTTTTTTCAAATAAGTTACTATGAATAGGTTTCCAGGGGTTAGGACATGGACATATCTTTTGAGGGCTGATACTTAATCTACTACATTTATCTACAGCTCAGGCTTTTTGTTTGTTTGTTTGCTTGCTTGCTTTGTTTGCTTTTTTCATATATATAAAATTAGAAATACTACATCAGAATTATAATAAGGATTAAGTGTGACAATCCATGTAAATCTCTTAACATGATCCATTGCACAACAAAAGCTCTCAAGATAGTGCAGCTACTATAGTTACCATTATTTCCTGAGTCTGGGAGGTATTACTCCATAAGGTAGGATACCATTCCCAATGCCCAGATGGAAAAGGTGATGGAGTTATGCCAACACTTCAGACATTTTAAAAATGCATCAATCTTTACTTCTCTATGTTTATGAGGCCTGAGCCCAGCTCTCTCACTTATTTCATTACATTTAGTACTCACCACAACCCTGAAAGACTGGTATTCTCCCCATTTCATTGATGAAAAAACTTAAAGCTCAAATTTCAAGAACCTGGAGTTAGCCACAGAGCTTAAGTGTAAACCAAGGGCTTCTCATTCCAAGGGCAGATCTTTTCAATATTACCTCAGAAAATTCAGAAAAGATGGAGAAATTTCCAAAAACCTATATCGGTATCAATCACTTGTGAGAATATTACCACAAGAGTTGAACTACATGGCAGATTAGCACAGAATAACTTGAAGCGGTGGTTCACAAGCTTCCTTGCACGTTAGCAGGGCTTTTTACTCTCACAAACTCCAGACCAGATCAATGGAATCAAAACCAGGGAGAGACAGATGTAGCCATTAGTAATTTTAAAAATTCCCCAGGTGATTTCAATTACATCTGAGGTTAAGAACCACTGCTCTATCAGTGGTCCTCAAACTTTAGTGGGCTTCAGAATCACCTGGAAAGGTGGTCAAAATGGAGGGGCTTAGAGTCAACCTAATTCAGGGAAGGTCTCAACAGGTGATCCTAACACCTATCAAAGTATGAAGACAACTACAGCAATACCTTTCAGCTCCCCTGGTCTGATTTTTACTTATTCCTTTATTTATTCAAACAACTGTTCGAGGTGTTGGAGCAACAGGGAGGCAAAATAATACAGAACCCAGGATCTGAGGAGTTCACAGCAAGCTCTTCTGAGCCCTCTCAAAGCCCTCTCCACACAGCCTTGCCTCCACTGCTAGCAAGGGCAATCCAGGAGGCTTTGCTTGAAATGAAGATGCTCAATGAATGTGTCTTTTATGAGGGAAGAAGCAGCAGAGGGAGAGGGAGAGGAAGAATGCACATGTAAACAGGTGTCACATAGTTGCTCGGTGGGGAACAATTGAACACTTAGAGGGGTAAGGGGGGATCAGGAAAGACTTTTTGGCAGTGTTGAGTGGGAGCTGGGTCTTTAAGGATGACAGAAGCTGGGATGGTGTCCTCAATAGCAAACAACAAAGTTTGCACTCATGCTTGAAACAGGATGAGGAACAGTTAGCTGTTTGGTTCTAGAGCACAGCTAGCTTGGGTGGAAGTGGAGGAGCCGTGGGAGCTGAGGCAAGAGCCAGCCGGTCAAGCACTTTGTACCAAGTCTTTCTCTCCCTCATGAAGAGGCATTGAGGTTTGAATGTCCTTCCCAGTCTTTTGACAAGGCTTGACCAAAGTCATAGGTCCAGGACTAGTCAGGCCTTCCATGAATCCTGAAAGCAGGACCCCAGTCCACAGGTTTCTGGAAGCCTGAGGCTAAACTCCAAAGCCCTTCTAAGGTGGGTGGTCCAGGAGGTTCCCTCAGGAGGAGGAAGTTTTAAATCCAAAACAAAAACAACCTGGGAAAGCTCTGTCTCTGCTGCTTCCATATTATTTACAAGTCAAAAAATGGGCCTTGGGTTAACCAGCAATTACTGTAAATGGTACCAAGGGAATAAGGAATCAGAGGCCCTTGACACGTGGTGGATAAATATCTATCTCAATTTTAAATGGTAAAAACAGGACAAACTTGTTCAATGGCTTCTGTCTGGAGTGGGGCAGAGGTCGCTGAGAGGAAGGAGCCAGGCCTCACACAGCCATGCTGGCCATTTGCTAGGCACCCTAGGGGCCTCATTCCTCTATGTTGAACACCCCACTGACAGCAGCAGGTAGAGGAGGTGAGGAATGGCAGGAGGGATCAGGTGCAAGAGCTGGGGCTGGAGGGATGGAGGCAGTCCCTCTGTTGCAGTGGTGATGCTCAATGAAACCCTCCCCCATGCACGGGCTTTGAAGAATCAAGACGGAGCAAAGTGTCATTTTCCTGATATTTTATGTCAGAATTCCATAGCCCTTGTCTTGAAGTTTCCTTCCCCTAGACTTGTCAAGTAAGAGGATCAATAAGAGATGCTGGGTTGCAGGGGAATGATTTCTGTGCCATATGCTTCCACACTAGGTTCCAAGCAAGGGGACCAAGAGGTCATTGCTACTAAAAGATGCAGCGAACATAGCAGAGCTGGCAGGAAGCTCCCGGAACATAGTCCTATACACAGGTATCTGCTTTCCCATCTAACGGGTCCTCTCATACCACATTTAGGCCGAGACTTCTTTAAAAAAAAAAGTCCATGAAGGAAAAGGAAACTAACAGCAGAGAGTGATTTTGGTCAGGAAAGCCTTCTTTGAAGAAATGACAATGAAGCTTTGACCTGAAAAGCAAAGGAAAGAAGTCTGGGTAGAAGGAAGAATGTGTGTGACTATCTTCGGTCAGAAGAAGTGAAAAGAAGATAATGGGGCTGGTGCACAGGAGACAGTGCAAGATGAAGGTCGAGATATAGAGGGTGACTGGATCATTAGAGTCCTGTGTGCACACACCTGATTAGGACCAAAGCTGGGCTTTCCCAAGTGGTTTTGTGGTTCCATTGCTGTTCTTTATGTAAACCAGCATCAAATTGTGATCCCTTTTGTTTTAACCCACAATTTTTTTTTCTCCACAAAAGAGAGATTACATCAGACATGGCCTTTCTCTGGTAGTTATTGATCAGATTATAATCAGTAAATATATATTTTCAAGTATTATAGACACAGAGGCCTGTTTCCACCCAAAAATAGTTCTCTGCAGTGACAGGCTAGAAGTGGGGTATTTTTGTCATTTTATTTCTAATGAAGAACTGGCTTCCTTCATTGGCTAGAGCTTTATGTATAGTAGGGAAGTTTATAGCCAGGCTCTTTGGAGCATGGGCCTCAGACTTACCATGACTCTGAGCTTACTGTTGCTCACTGTAGAGTTTTTTGTTTTTGTTTTTTTAATTTCTTTTTATAAAAAGTAGTCCCTAGAACTTTAAAGCTGAGAAGAATATGAGCATCTTTTGCTGTAGGGAGGAAACATAGGTTAGGAGATTTCACCCAAGGTCCTAGCTATAGTCTATGAGCAAAGTGTTATCCAAAAGAAATACACCATGAGCCACAAGGCAAGCCACGTAAGTCATCTCGACTTCTCTAGTAGCTACATTAAAAAGGATCAGGTGCATTAATTTTAATAATGTGTTTTACTTAATTCAATGTAAAAATATTGTCATTTCAACATATAATTAGCATAAAAATTATTGATAAGATATTTTAAGCATTTTTTAATATTAAAACTTTGAAATCCAGTGTGTATTTTATACTTACCACGTCTCATTTTGAAGTAGTCACATTTTGAGAACTCAATAGTCACAGGTGGCTGGTGGCTACTGCACTGGGCCATGCAACACTGGAGCCTCAGAGCAAGTAAGGCAGCAGATCAAGGATGGATGGCTGCCCTTTCTACGATGAAAACACTGACGCTCAGGACTTAACTACCAGGACATTGACCCATGGTGGATTTGAGCTGGGACTGCAACCTAAGTTCATTGTCCAGTGCTCTTTCCCCAGATCACACAGCCTTCTTGGGAATATGAAGGGGTATGGGAGCTACAGAACCAGTACTGTGCACCTGTCTACTCTGGCTACTGCCATGAGGTTCCTACAAAGTCTTCAAGTGCTTTTGTTACTGACAACTACAAAGAGAAATTCTTTAAAGAAAATGATGCCATCAACATTGGGAGGATATTGCTTAAGGTAAAACTTGAAATTGGGAGACTTAAATACCACATGGCTACCCAGGAATGCCATAAGGAATTCTTCCATCCAGCTACCAGATTTGAAGATAGAACACAGTTGGATAAGCTATCAGAGACTCTAGTTCCAGGAAGATTGTTTATCAATTTGTCAAGTGCCAAAGCCTCTCCACCTTGCCACCATCACCCACTGCATTGTCCCAAATATACACAATCGGAAGCAAAATGAGATGACTCAGCGACCCCATTTGAGTAAGCTGAGAGTCAAAGACCAGAGTAAAGGTGAAGATCAGTCAATACCATTGAAATAATTTGTGTACCAAGGACAAGTCAAGTAACAGAGTGAGGACAAGAGGAAGCAACTACTCCTGACCTAGAGAAACTGGTCATGGCCTTCAACATGATGCTCTGAGGAAAGGCACAGGCTAAGCAGCTGAGTCAAGGATGCATCTGCCTTTTGTGGCCATGAAAGTTAACTGTCTCATCACACATAGACAAGTGGCCCACATACACGCTTAACAGATAGAAATCCTCCTGCTCCACAGTTAAGCAAAGGGAAGTTCAGAGTCACAGCAAGTTCAGAATCTTGCTCAAAAGAGCCCAGTTGTAAATGTCTGTACTATATATGAAGCCTTCTAGCTAATGAAGGAAGGCAGTTCTGTATTTTTTTTAAAAAGGGGGGTACACAAAAATGCCCCAAATCTAGTCTGTCAGCAGACAGAACTATTTGCAGTTGGAAGTAGGTATTGATATTTTTTTTTAATGGTAGGCTCCCCCTTTTCTGGTACCTAGGGGTGCAATTTCCAGTCCTTTCTCCAAAAGAAACATTTGACTTTCTACAGAGAACCTCTGAGACTTCTCATGACTGAACATGGAGGAAGGGAAAGAGGCCCCTATGGTACCCACTGCAGCACCCCATGGTGAAACTGAGGCAGGGCTCCAGTAGATGGATTTATTTTGGGAGGTACTTGCTTCTGAAGAATTTGTTTCAGAAATTTCCCCCATGACCTATCAGTAATAGCTTTCAAGGGCTGTTCCCTGGGGCAGCCTTATTTCTCTTGAATTTCATTTCCTGTTGAAAAAAATAAGCAGGTAACTGTTGAACACCACTGACTGAACAGAAACCAAGGACCTGAGAGAGGCTGGGGTGCCAGGGTGGGGTAGATGGAGGAAACTCAGAAGCTGGATGAAGAGGAAAGCATTGAACTCTGTCATGCAATGGATTTTGTTTGACTGCTTCTCCAGGTGAATGCAAGCTGTTGAGTTGGACATGGATCCCTGGAGTTGGCCTACAGGCCATGATGGGAATCTAGGTGCTGCGACTTACTACCCATGGCCTTCAGCCAATCCACTCACCCCATGAGCCTTAGTTGTTTATTTGTTCTACTGCACAGGGTGGTGTGATTCAAATGATGCACAAGACAAAAGTAGCTGTCACTTCTTAGCAAGTACCTCACACCCAGGAGGAGTGACACATGGCAGCTATGTATGAGCTGGCACTGGAACCCAAATGATTGGTACTATATGCCAGGCATTGTGTGAGGTGCTAATAACACAGCAACAGAGAAGTCTTTGAACAGGCAGGCATAACATAGATTTTTTTTTAAATCTTTTTTTAGTTGTAGATGGACACAATACCTTTATTTTATTTATTTATTTTTATGTGGTGCTGAGGATCGAACCTAGTACCTCACACATGCAAGGCGATCACTCTACCACTGAGCCACAACCCCAGACCAACATGGAATAATTTTAATACAGAATGGAAAGGATTCTGATTAAGACAGATGGGCAGTAATATGGTACCCCATATTTTCAGGCACAGTGGATTGATGAAAGAATTTGTTCATTGTCCGTTTCTCCCTCAAGAAGGTCCATGGAGGCAGGTACATTGCCTGTTTTGTTCAGTTATATATCCATAAGGGGGACTGTGGAGGGAAGGTGCTAAGACTTACCTAAAGTGACCCTTAAGTAAAGAAGGAGCTAGTGAAGTAAAGAACAGGGTTATGGACAGTCCAGTCAGAGGAAATTGCATGAATGGAGGCATAGAGCCTGGAAAGAGATTGTAGGGATAGGGAATTTAGACATAGGTTGTTGAAACAGAGTATAAACCACGTGGACAAAGGGTGAGGTAAGATCATGGAGACTCTTGTTTGCCAAACTAGGAAGTGGGTCACTTGTGTGGGTGAGCACTCATGTGGAAGGCCAGCTGCAAACTCAGGATGATTGAACAAGATCTGAAGTCTATCCTAGCCCTAGCATATGCCTATCTTGCCAAACTGCCTGAGAACCCATGATTTTTTTTTTTACAAAGCCCAAAGTAAAACCATATTTATCAAAAGTAGCTGTCACTTCTTATTCTCCAATTAGCTTATCGGATTTTCTAGCCAGATGAATTTTCACAGCTTCGTGTGGCAGGTACTTTTATTAGCACATATTGCAACTGATACGAATACAGCACAAATAGGTTGAACCACTTGCCAAAAATAACACAGCAAACAAATAGAGTAGTGTCAGGATGCAAACCTAGTCAGTCACCTTGGTTTGAGTCTATTCTCTAAAATCCCATATTATCTCAAATCTATCTTCCAATTTACAATTTTTCTCTTTAGCTGAATTCACTCACTGTTTAACTCATGAAGTTTTAATTTCCATGACTCTTATTTTTCAATTCTAAAATTTTTGTCCTTTTTACTTCTCTGTCCTGTTATCCTGTATTTGCCCTGTGGTTTCTATTTCCACTTTCACCATGACACATTTTAAAACATATACTCTTTCAAATTGGTCTATCGTGTTTAGTGTCTATGTTTGGACATTTCCATTTCTTGTCTACTGACTATTGCTAATGGTGGCTTCCCCTCACTCTCTTGCATGCCCTGTAATTTTTGAAAGTAAACTTAACATCAACAGGAGTTTGTTCTTTTTTTTTTTTTTTTTTTGCATTTTGGGGTTTTTTGTTTGTTTGTTTTTTGGTGGGAGACCCTCACACCTGGAATGTTTAAACATTTTTATGAGTTGGTTTTAGGTTTGTGATTATCAAGGTCTTAACCAACACTAGGCCAAGTTTTTATGTTATCTTCTTGGTTTGTGGCTTATATAGCACAAGAAGAATTCCAAACCCACACTTATATGTTGGGAAGGATGGGGATTTGATTTCTCATGGGTGATTTCAGTGGCCCAGGATTGGTGATAGATGCCATACCACATTCTCACCAGAATTCATCTTATTTCAGACTCAAGCCAGTCATTCCTCACTTACAGCCTAATAAAGGAGTTTATTTCCCGGTGCCTTGATTCTAATCACCATGGGATGCAGACACTCCAGCCCTTATGAAGGATAATACTGCCTGTATTTTCATATGAATTTTTACTTAGTTCCTTCTCACATATTGCTGCTTTAACATTGAGCTTGCTCTTCATTTCTAGAACCTGGGGAGTTCTCTTTTGCATACCAGCCTGAAAATGGATGTTGCTGTTTATTTCTAGCAGCATCTCTCTGTGATTGGAGAAAATGCCCCTCAAAGCTCAATCTGTCAAAGTGACTAGAAGACTTGGATTATGCATTTAGATCTCAGTCTCGGTCCTTCCCATGAGGTTCTGAGGTCATGGAAGACAGGAACCTTTTTCTCATTAAACTACACATTCTAATTCTTCAAACAAGACTCAGGATGGAATAGGAATCAATAAGGATTTGAGCAAGGAATAAGTAGGTGAATTAAGCAGCTTTCCCTCTGATTGGAAATGAGAATTAAAGACCATATTACAATTCTCTTCTAGAAAAAGATGACACCAAGAATCCCTGGGAAGTTGCCCAAGCTCTCTGGAAAGCTGTGCTGTGCAAAGGAAGGAGTATGAGTCCTGCCTTCATCTGCCCTCTGAACAGCCAGGTCACCACCATTGCACCGCCTCCTTCTTGAAAGCCACACACTGTGGATTTCAGTGCTGGTTTGGTAGAAATTCCAGGTCTGGCTGGCGGAGTTCTTAACCTGAAGCTGCGCTGCCTTTCTTAGCACAAGTCAATACCCGAAATGCCCTTCTGTATCCATAACTGGAATGAGATCAATAACATGCAGTGATACAATTTTTCTGATGGTTCTAAAAAGGAGCTTGCAAAATAAGTTCACCCAGTGAAAGTACCTTGCATGACGCCTGGCACAGAACAGGCACTACGCTAAACCTGAGTGCCCTTTATTTCCTTTTCTCCATTCATTGTACTTGGTGCCCAAGATGGAGAGACATATCACCCAATCCCTGTTTCAATCCTTAATTAGCAACAGAATATCCAGATCAAATTAAAAATCATGAAAACTTTCTTTGGCTTAAGGTAAGAGACATTTCCATCCATCCTGCCATTCAAAATGCCTCATAAACTGTAGCCAGCAATAAACTGCATCTAATATAGTTTCATAAAATAATTGCTCCTCAGAGAGGAAATAAAATTCCAAGAGCATATGTACAAAAGGCTACTGTGACAATGAATTTTGAGCTCCTTTTCCCTTTGTAATCTTGGAACTTAGAATCTGTGCCTGAAGTAAGTTAGAAACTCAGTAAGCTTGCTGAATGTATTTTTTAATTAATGGGTTAATATATATATATATATATATATATATATATATATATATATATATATGATGGACCTTTATTTATTAACATGTGGTGCTGAGAATCAAACCCAGTGCCTCGTATAAGCTAGGCAAGCACAGTACCACTGAGGCACTTGCTGAATGTATTTGTACACATAAGTATGGGAATAGCACCTCTTTAGATAAGGTATGGACTCATCAATCCACAAACCTTTATTGAAGATTTCCTATGAATAAGAGTCTGTGGGAGATTCTGAGATGAATAAGAGGAAGAAAGAAAGCACAAAGAAAAGCAAGATTGAAATCCTACCTCCAAGGAACTTCCAGGCTTATGGGACAGATAGACAAATAATTAAATTAATAATATATAACATGGACAAAGTTAAGAGAAGAACACATAGAAGCACTATGGGAATTCCAGAGAGGGAAAGGCCTCTTCCTGTGGAGGGACTAGATAAGCCTATGAATAATATAGAATTTATGTTCAGTATTAAAGGAAAACTGATTTGTTGGCTTGCAAAAGTTAGAGGATGGGTATTAGCAAAGAAGAAAAGGCAATCAGAGAGAAAGAACAGGATATACAGGAAGAAATAGAAATTTGGCTGAAGATACACAAAGGGGCATAAGGGGGACGAAGAGGAAATATGGCTGGAAAGTCAGGGTGAGCCAGACTGTGGGGGCTTTGAAAACATCCTGATTTACCACTGCAGGACATAGGGTCTTTATAGGGTAGCCAATGCTTAGCATATGGCCAGGCTTAATTAATGCTAAGTAAGAACTTCATAGCAGGAACCTGTTCCCCACATGCACATAGGAAGCTTCCATCTGTATGCATAGGCAATTACAAACATTCCAAATACTCTGTCCTGAACCCTGCAAGCACATCAAATGCTCATTGTAAAAGGTCACCCAGCACACAGCTCTGATCAATCCTGGCTCAGGCTGAATCAAATCCCTTAAATAAGATCCACTAGATGTAGTGTCAGGAAGGTCAGAAACAAGCCTATTTCACATCTTGAAGCATTTTTACCATGTGGAACATTTTAGAGGAAGAAGGGAAAGGAAAGGAAAAAAAAAAACTCTCCAGAAATGATAGAATTCCAAGTAATTAAATGTTAAATGATCATAAAGTAAGCTGGGAATTTATTTTGGCCACCACCTTCTACTAGTGATCTGAAAAGCAGCAGATTGCAAAGCAAGCCATGCCAGGATTCAAAATGGAGTTTCACACCTCGCTCCCAGCCTCCCCTGTGTCCCCCCAGGTACCTTTGTCGAATTCACTTGAAATGTTCCATGGTGAGGTAGGCACTAACTCAGCAGTGACTGACAACTCTGTTTCTGAAAAGAGAAACAAGGGAGGGGAGAAAGACAAGGACAGTATTAAGTACAGTGACTTATGGGCTGTTAGAAGCATCACGCAAATACAGTGGGACTGCCTTTGGAGGAAGCAGTCCCCTCGTTTACTGAACTGGAGTGGCTGCTCCAGTGGCCTCATGGAGGTGCCTGAACCTTAGAGGCCATCCAAATGAACAAGCCATAGGCCAGATGTGACAACTGTTCCTTTAGAGCTCTGGTTTGAAAATTAAATTTAAAAGATTATGTTAACAAACTGATAGTAGTGACCATGCATTATCAAACACGAACTCTTGACTTGTTAGAAGACCAGTTTTAGACTAATATATTCAATAGTCATCCTATGGAAAATATGAAAAACGTTGTCCTTGCAACTGACTCCATTGGTCACACTTGGGAATTAGCTGCTCTATGAATAGAGAAATTCATTTCCTTACTTTGGCACTTCAAGTCAAGACAAACAAAAGCTAAAATTTGAACACTTGTGGTAACTATACTTAAAAGGTGATTTTCAAAACCACCATCAATTAAAACAAACATGCAAATCAATACTCTAAAGGATATACTATACTATTAAGATTTAGAGACTTTTCAATGGTAGACTGTGATATACAAATGATGACTTTGTTGTTGTTTTTGAAAATTTAAACTACTAATATATTTTAATATGGACTACACTAACCTCCCTTAGGCTATGTCTGCGTACGTGCGCTCACGTACACACACACACACACACACACACACACACCACACACACCACACACACTCACCGTATTACAGAATATTAGTTAGACTGGGTCTTAGAGGGTCCAAGGACACCAGAAGTATTGCACACATGCTGTCAATACTCCAATGCACCTAAGCAGGCCCTTCTGTCCAGTGCAAATATTATAAATCTCTTATGAACCTTTTTTTTTTCCTCCAAGTATACCAGGGATTGAACCCAGGGGTGCTTAACCACTGAGCAACATCCCTAGCCCTATTTTTTATTTTGAGACAGGGTTTTTCTAAAATGCTTAGGGCCTCACTAAGTGGCTGAGGCTGGCTTTGAGCTTGCTATCCTCCTGCCTCAGCCTCCTGAGCTACTGGGATTACAGGCACACACCACCACACCAGCTCTTATGGCTCTTTTTACCTGTTGGGCCTGGCATCTCCTGTAGTCTTTTCAATGCATGTTTGTTCTAATTAATGGTGGTTTTGAAAATCACCTTTTAAGTGTAGTTACCACAAATGTTCAAATGCTTAGCTCTCATTTGTCTTGACTTAAAGTGCCAAGGTAAGGAAATGAGTTTCTCTAGATAACCACTAAAAATGGGTCTGGTTTGGAACACAAGATGAACTTGAGTAAGTGGAAGAACTGGAATTCAAATCCAGGTCTGTCTGACTGTACTGCTGTCTAGTACTTGAGTCTATGAAACTAGACATTTTCTCTGATCTTACCTTGGACTTCACTTTTTCACAGAAATAAATGTGCTCTCTACTTTTCCTTATTTACTGACAGTAACCATTTGCCAAATGATCATAGAAAGTACACATCCTTATCACTGACTGAACATTGCCAGGGACAAAATGTTTACCCACTGAGACCTTGCAAAGGATACTTCCAGTGTGTCTACCTGCCACACGCAGCAGAGATAAAGGGGTTGTTGGGTTTGCGCAGACCACCTTAGTTTCCTGCTTCCCCATCTAGAAACAGGTAGGACAGAAAGTGGACAACTGACCCAGACCCTCCCTACCCACGGTGGCACCTGTCCTACATCCTGAGCCAGAAACAGCAGAGTGATTGAGGGGGACCTCCAGGCAGATGACAGCATGGCAGGATCTTACATCTCATAAAATTCTCAAACATCAAAACAAACAGAAAAATTGACCCAAGTCGATAAAAGTTTTAACACAAAATCACAGTGGCAGGCAGTGTTTCTATCTGCCCCTGTCCTTAGATGGGGATTTCATGCAAGGGATGTTACATTTTGGGGCCCTCCATGTCTGACTCAACTGCAAGTCCACCCTGACTCCCATCCTGCGGCTACCAGCTCTGGCTCCTTCAAGCCTGTCAATCCTTGATTGCAGTGTCACAGAGGATGGTAACTTGTCTTCCAAAAAGGCTCATGGAGCACTCAGATACCCAGATTTCAGGGAGCAGAGCTTGGGAACAGAAGCATGGCAGAAGGAGTGGCATTTCAGGCAAGGAGGCACAGGGTGAGAAAGCAGTGGGATTCAGGCAGACCCACGCAGAATTTACGTTCAATATTTTCATAGCTTCGTCTTACTGCTGTTCACAGCTAAACTGCCAGAAATATAAGTTTCATTTTACAGTATGAACTTCATAGAAATTTAGCTATATGTCACTTGGTTTTTTCCAACCCGAGTTTGAAATTGCTGATTGAATGTAATTTGGGACCGATGACAAATGAATGGATTCTTGGAAATGCTAACAGTGAAATTGTTCTCCACCTGTCCCTGGACACTAATTACCACTCAGTTCTTGGGCAATGGAAAAGATAATTCCAATTTGCAAGCTCATTAATGGATTGTGCTGATTCTGAGGAATTTTGTTCTCAGCCTCAGGATTGATTGCTTTAGATAACCATATGTTCAGCTTTCTCAGATAAAATGACAATAAAAACATAAAATATTTTAAAATATGAATAATAACCAGAAAGTATTATTTTCTGAAACCATTCTTAAAAGAAAGGCTGGCTATTTTATGTATAAATATAAATTTTAATATCAATAATTCTGTCTTACAAAATGATGTTTAAATTTTTTTTTTTTCCTGAAAGGCTGAAGTTCAGGTAAGAAAAACTGAGCACACCTCAATTTGAACTACATTAATTTCATGGCCACCAGTCTTGACTCTGTAGGATCCATTGGTGGACTGAGCTCCTCTACCATTCTCATTCTGGCAAAAGATGAACCATTTCCAAGTATATTTACTATCAGACTAGTAGCTAGAGATAGCTCTTGCTTTCACTATGTAATAGCAAATTAATGGAGACAGCAGAATATTCAATGGAAATACACACCAACATTTAAATAGCAATTTCTTATGCTTATGAATTTTGTGATTGTGAATCAGTTATTTGATATCTTTGATATCTACTTTCTCGTCTATAAAATGGAGACAATAAAAGCCACCTCACAGGATTGCAACCAACTTTAAATTTTCTAATGAACCAATAAGATCCTGCACAACGCCCAGCTTCGAGTGAGGACTTGTGACTTCTTTTCTGTCTAGCAAGGCAGACAGTAACCATCCTCCACATGGACATACTCAGTTAGCTGCTATGTCACTGTGTTTGAAATAATGCATTCGCCATGCTCTTTAAAAGACTGTATTTCACATGCTTCACTAATCCAAGCCAATCTTTTCATTTTGTGAGGTTTTCCTGAATTGGTCACCAGTTCTCTAGGAACTTAAGTGTTTATATGTGGTTTTATCCAATTTAAGCAAATCAAGTATGTTTTAGAAAACTTCAGCCCTTATCTTTCTCAACCTCCGTAGGAGAGCAAACCTCAAAAGCTATTCTTCTGATTTGATCAATAGGAGCTATTATCTTTGCAGTTTCTCTGATGATTGACTTTTTGGCAGTGATTCTGCAAACCATACGGTTTTGGTATTTAAGCCTGAACAGTGGGAGTGTTATTTGAAAGAAAGAAAAAAATATATAAGCCTTGAATCCTCCTCAATGATGAAAGTCTGTGCTCTCCAAAAGAATTACTGGTTCATTTCAGCATTTGGCAGGTAGAAGTCCAATGTCCACAGGATGTGGAAGCTCTTCCAAGATACACCCAACCATGCCACATCTTGCATCCCTGATCCAGAGATACCTGAGGTTGTTACAAAGGCACAACATACTCACAAGATGAGTCGTCAGCCCAGAGGACACGAAGGCCAGGTGGACAAAAATGGCTGTACCAGCACCTTTCTTGACCAAAGTCAATGAGTCCTAGGATCTTATACCCTGGATCCTGGGACTTGGATTTAACTTAGCAAACTACATTCTTGGCACACATAGAATTTTGTAGCATCATCATTATAGTGGTACAGTAGAGGATATAAAGGAGAAAAGAACAGATTCTGGATCCTCCTTCAACAGGAATAATTCCACTTTTATTTATAAAATTCATTTAAAGGAACCAATATAATTTTACATCATGTAACACCAGAAGAATGAGAAATTATAATCCGTGTATACATGTCAAAATACATTCTACTATTATGCATAATAAGAACAAATAAAAACATTTAAAAAAATTATTCAAATGTTGTGAAAGTCTCCAAGACTTAAACATTTTTTAAAATTATGTTATACAATGTCCTCATGGTACAGATGAAGAAAGTGAGGCCCACAGTAGTCAAGTGGCTTTGCCAAAATCACAGTTCCATGACAGAGCCAGGACCTACAAACGGCTTGGAAATGAAGACAAGCCAGCTTCTCCCTGAGCTCCATTTTCTTCTGCCTGCAACCGTAAGACAGGATAGGTGTCCTCAGGGCTGAGTTCTGACACACTCAAGGAATTTCCAAGCAGCAGGGATCAGACCCACAAAAGGGGCCCATTTCCCTGCTCTGCTTGGGCTTCTTGGAGAGCGCAAGAGGCAGCCATGCTGAAGACCTGGAGGTCTCTGGTGGGCAGTGGTATTTCCGATGTCACTTGGTGAAGCCTCTAACTTTGGTTCCTTCCTCTCCTGAGAACCTCACTGGGAAGCCTACCTACACCTGGTAAATCACCATAACCCTGCACCTATCTGGGTAAGAGTCTGTCTGCCTCAAAGGGCAAAAAAACTCCACTCCCCACAGTGAAGAGGGTCAAAGGGCCTGGGCATTGCAGCAGCCCTAGTCTCACAATGACCCCACAGTCGGGCTCTGAATGAGGGGTCCTCTCCACTCTGGGGCCTCATTGTAGTTACTGGAGAGAGAGGAGAGTCAGAGTCTTCCACACCTATGTGGGATAGTCAGGAATGGAAAACACCCTGTTCAATGTCCACAGAGACATCATAATCCTCAGAGACTTCCAATATGGATTTCTGGTATAATCTCTAAATGAAATTATTGAGACAGTCACAAAAAGATGGTCCAGTCCTTAAACCTGAACCCTCTGCTGCATTACTCAACCATGCCACTTATGAAGTCGTTTCTTGCTTTTTGTTTTGGTAAGACAAGTGATTATTTTATAATCAGCACAATTATTGAACATGTAACAAACACATTTATTTCTTGAATAAAATTCAAAATATCTGAAAATTTGAAGTATTATGCACAGACAGTAAGAACTACCCCCCCATCTCCCTAAAAAAGGGAAAGGAAAGAAAGCAAAAACCTAAAAAAGGAACAAAAGGCACCCAGGTTTTCTTAGTGTCTGAGAGGTTCTGCTGTGTATAGTGATCTTCTCAAAGATTCTCTGAGGAAAGGGCCAATCTTATCTCCATTTTTATGACTCCTACAGAACCTGAGGTAGAGATTCTCAGATTATGGGTGGGTAGGGCACTTTGATGAAACCCAAGCAGCCTGAGACAGAGACAGTGCACCCAAGTACAGGCCCTCTGGCCTCTGGCTGAAGTCCCTGCAGCCCCAGAAGTCCCCTGTGTGATTCTCAGCTCCACAGAACAGGAATGGAAAACCAGGACCAGAGACTAAACTCCTCCCTCTGTCAGTTCTTGGTTTGCTAATTCTAGAGTAAAAAAAAAAAAAAAAGGCAGAAAACATAAAGGTGGGAGAGAAAATACTCTTGATTCACTCTTAAATGCCTTGTTTTTTCATTTAGAGAAACTTTCTTCTTGGAATCTATTACATTAAACTTAGGGATCATATGCACCCTTGGTATTTAAAGGAATTATGCTACACGAAGCACCATGACCCACATTTTAAAAGTGAATTTTAAAAAATCATCTGTGTTCTTGATAGCTACTTCACTGGAAAACTATCATACCTGGGTTCTCTTCCATGAACTATAGAGATTCACTTGCTCATTCATTCTACAAACGTGGAGGGGCACTTTCTCTGCATAACAATGAGGATTTAAAAAAAAAAAAAAGGCTGACCTGGTCCCTAACACTTTCCATAACTGCCCAGTCTAGTGGGGAGGAATACAGGGACACAGAGAGACCAGACAACAGCAGGAGTTGTCAGACAGGCCTCTCCATCCACCTAGCCAGCCACCCCTCCCCAGCCAGACTAGAATACCAAATAAAATCAAGAGAAATAATGTGGTACAAAGCTGAGATCAAAAGAAAGAGAACTTCACAGATATGGAAAAGGAAGAGGAAGAACCCAGTGCTGTGAAGGGGAAGGTGTCCCTGCCTGGCAGAGCCTCTGCGCTGGGGCTGTTTTAATGCTCTTTGAAAAATCAAAGATGTAGCCCTAGGCCAGGGGAAAACCGGAGCTTCCTGACTGAAGCTGTACTAGAGCCTGGGAGAGTTGCTCCATCGTTGGGAAGGGTTAGAAACAGTTCTCCCTAAGGTCCACGGAGGCAGCTAGGACTTTAGCAGTCTACTCAGGACTTGGGTAGGATGCAGAGAAGAGTCTCCATGCGATATCAAAATGGATGTGTGAAGACAGAGTGATTAATTCCCTATGTCCAGTTTCTCTCGGTCGTCAAAACCGGGAATCTAACATCATTCCAATATATTGTCATTTTATCACATGGGAAGATTCATGTAACCAGCTCTGCAAACAATATAATGATGTCTCCTCAAACAGAGGTCTCCCTCATGCTCCCCCAACAGTCCTACCCTTGTCCCTCCTAATCATGCCTAACCCGTGGCAACAGTTGGTTGGACCTCTCTCTATCTCTAACTTTGTTGCTTCCAAAATGTTCATAAATGGATTCATATAGTACTTGACCTTTTTAAAATGGCTTTTTCCACTGGGCATCATGCCCTTGAGATCCACCCAATTTGTTGAATGTGTCAATAGTGTTCCTTTTCATTGCTGACTAATACACCGTAGTATGATGGTTTGTTTACCCGTTCACCTCTGACATTTGGAGGTTTCCATTTTTCTATTACTAATGAAACTGTGACGAATCCACCCACAGACTTCTGTGATAAATTACTTATTTTGTTAAGAAGGAAATGGACCACAGAAGGAAGGAGTTAAATGCAAAAAAACAATAATAAGCAAATCTCTTGGGATGTATGTTGAAGATTTTGTATAAGCCTTGGTGCTAAAAATAAGTATGTGATGAGAGGTACAACAGAAAGGCAGCGGGTCTTAAGGCAATCCTGAGGAAGAATGCATATGCCATTTGGAGGAAAAGGAGATCACTCCTTCAAAAGATTGCTCCAGGATTGGCGGGGAGGGGCTGTGTATTAGAAAAGCTGTGGCATATTAGTACAAATAACTCAATAATGACCTCATTCAACTACAGCAATAACAATTTTTTCAATCCAGAGATTTCTAGTTCTTTAGGTTTTTTTGTTTTGATTTTTTTTTTCCTTAAAGACAAAAAGCTAGTTCCTGAGGAGGCAGGATCTCCTTAGGGATAATGAGAAGTCCTAAGAGAACTTTCCAAATGGCTCTAATCTTGATCTTCCCCAGGGAATCAAGGGAGTGAGCCCAAAGTCAGCAGGGTCTCACTCACCCCGGTTGCAGATGCTTAGTGAAATATAAGAATTAGTTTATTTCTGGCCAAGATAAAGTGAAATGATAGAAAGCATGTTGAAAAATGCTTAGCTTGGAAATTGGTCTTATCTCCCTACAGAGGCTCCATTTCATTTCCTTTCAGCTGTGGCGGGCACCTTGGGTTTCTAATGACATCAACAAACTTCACACTTTCACCCTTCTTTTCACGTGACTGTCCTTCCTCACGCACTCTTCCTGTCCAAAGTGCCCCCTGGCGATTTTTCCTTCTTACTCCTTCTGCTGTGTCATCTATCTTTGTCTTATGGGGTGTGCCATTTCATGTCCCCTTTCTATGACCTATGTACACTTTCATTTCATATTCTTTAACCCATTTTGTAATTAAAAACCCACTACCTAGTAATCTTCTCTAGCCATTTCAAAGCCACACGTCATTCAAAAGAAACAAGGGACTCGAGAAAGATGCTTTCATCGATGCCATTCCATCACAGCCTGAGAATTCATTCTTGACTCTTCCAAAAGGAACGAGGTCTTAGTTTTAAGTGCCATACACAATGAGAATGGAGTTAAGATGCACTGGGTATCCCCTAAAGCCATAGTATATTAGCAGAGTTTGCAAAACAAATGGTCAGAAAGAGTTTGAGGGAGGGGAAGAAAATACCACTTTATGTTTGCCTGGAGTTTAATGCTATTAAGTTCATTTGTTTGTTCAATGATCCATCTAACTATCCATTCTGCAAATATTTACTGAGTGCCTCTCTGCTCCAGGACAGATAAGTGCTATGCTAGCTAGGTGTTGGGATATAATGGTGAACAAAACCAAGACAGTTCTTATTTCATGGAGCTCAGGTCTGGTAGGCACACAAAGAAGCATACCGAGTATTAAAATACAGCATGATAAATGCTGTGAGGGATGTCTAGGATTGGGAAAGGCTAGCACAAATTTGGAGGATCCAGCATTGACCAAAGACTTTGGTCAAGAGGAACTTCATGTTGTTTGTTGTTTAGACAGACAGAAGGGCTTTGGTAATCTAATCCCTTCCTTTGAACAAAACAGGATAGTCCAATAAATGAACAATGAACCCAGACCTGGTGGGATTTCAGCCCTTGGAAAGACTGTCATCTTAGACACTTCATCCATCCTAATCACATGACTGTCTTTGCAGGATTTGGTGCTCCAAAGAGGTTTCTATTGGAAATACGGGATGTCTGCTCCAATCATAGTCATTAGGCCCTAGCCCTACATACTTCTTAAATTGATTCTTCAACCTAAACTGAGTCTTTTATGCTTTTTTCTTTCTAGGAATATAAATATCTTCTGAAAATGGAAAATTAGTCTAATATACTTGTCTAAAAACTTCTAAACTTTCAGTCCCTTTTGCCTTTCTAATTTATAGTTGTCTCCTCCAAAGGAGAGAAAATAAACGCCCATTCAACATAGTACAATGTGAAGGTAAATGATTTCTCTTCCAGCCTACTAGATCAATGATGAAACAGAATATGTGAAATAGAATTTATTTTTGTGGTGCTGGGGATTGAACTTAGGGCTTCAAGCATGCTAAGTAAGCATTCTTCCACTGAGCTATACCCCAACCCCACAAAAAGAATATTTTATGTACAGATTCCATCTCCTTGAAAAAATGCAAGGCTGACATCAATAAAATCTCAAGTTGGAACCTCACACAGAAGGGTACTTCTTTCTGTTTCACACTATATTTGAGTCACAGCAGAACAACCTGCAGTTCAACAAAAATAAGATAAACTTGCTAATCCAGTGATATTCTGCTTACCACTGAAAAACCTAGAATTGCCCTAATTTTCCGCTCTACAATTTTCCTTTTGGTCATTTGCAAGTGTCTTCCTTTGATTCTGATTACATGGTCAGTTTCTTGAGAGCAAGGATCACATCTTATGCATCTATTGCGCCTGCCTTAACTTTTTGGAAGCCTGGACTAGGAGAGATGAGAGACAGCACGGCGGTGGGACAAGGGGTCAGTTTTAGCTTTTGACCTTGGGCAAGTGACTCCACACTTCCAATCCTCAGTTCCTCATTCATAAATTGGTATATGAGGAATGACCTTACAGGTTTGTTATGAAGCGTAACTGGGTAATTTCTGAAGATGAGTTCAGTGCCCCAACAAATGGTAATCCTTCAGCAAAGTCGCCCCTAAGTGTTGCGAAAAGACTATTTTACTCACCACAGATACAGCATGAAGGGTGTCTGATGCAGTGATTCCCAAGCCTAGTCAAGAAGCATGTTAAACAAATATAGATTCTTGGACCTTTATCTCTAAACTATTGAATCTCCCTAGGTGAAAGCTACTTCACCTATAGCCTAGCATGGTTTTGTGCAAACTACCAGGACCACAAAACTTAAAAAATTATATGACTGGGAAAAAAATTAATACAGAGATGTTTAATATAATTTAAGAATCCAGGGGAAAGGGAAGAGGCACACTACGTGGGCAGAACCTCAATACTGAGGTAGCTCAAGGACTATTCACCAAGATTGAGAATTAGGACCCCTACAATGTCTTTCAAAGCCAAATGTTGCTGTTCAACTTGAAGTTTTCCTTAATTAGTTGACCATTGATTTAGCTAAATATATTTTAGTTGGAAAATTATGATGCTATAAAGAGCAGTGCAGTGTTGTCTTAACCATTGTCTAAGTTACACAGGTTCTCAATGTTTGTGGAACCCTTCATTAAATGGTCAAATTGGGCACACTCTAAAAATGTGTGGAAATCTCACTCAAGGCACAGAAGGAGGGAGAAACAAAACTCTTTTCAGCCTTGATTCTCAGCCACTTAAAGCAGTTACAAAGAGAAGCCCACTTTGGACGCAGTTGAGAAAGCTATTAAGATTCCAAGCACCTTCCAGGAATACAAGTACCTTGTATTTAGGTAGCACTTTTCCTTTCAAGAAAATCGGTACACAGAACAGACTTTATTAGCTCATGACTCCACGTGTGAAGGATCAAGGCCCAAGATAATCATACCCTGGTTGGATTTGAAGAAACCCAGACTCGGGAGGAGAACTTGCCTAAGGTCCCCTGACATGTCATCGGCTGCCAGAAGAACATAACCATGACCTCCCCCTCACCCAACCCTGCCTCTGCTCAGGCTCTCTACACCTCTGCTGAGGCCCCCTCCCCAGTTGTAGGGTTATTTTTTTTTCTAACCCCTCTAGCACACTGTTAATGCAATCATTTCAAAGTTCCAAAATGTGAGGAATAAGAGAAAGAGGGGAGAAAAAAAAGGGAACTATTTTCAGAAAAAAAAAAAGATCTATTGAAAGTGTAATTTGTACCTTCTGGCTGTCCCTAGAAATCAAGTATTTAAGTTAATGGGATTGAGGGTCTCCTGGATTAGTGAAAATTATTTTAATCAGAGAGGTAAGTTTAGGAGAATTACTATTCACCTGCAAGATAGTAAGATGGTTTTTCTCCAACCATATTAGCCTGGGCGTGTAGAATCTAGATGGCTGGCAATTTTCAAATACTTAATTCGCCTCAAATTGCTCCAGTTTAAAATGCTTCATCTGTCTGGACTGGGGTTTCCTACACTGTGTCGTTATTGATAGCCTGGGGAGATCAATAATTAGAATTAAATACAGGGAAACATTAAGCAGAGTCTAAGTTGAGACCAAAATCCCTTCCCAGAGCCTTGATCTCTCTCCCTCTTCTGAAATCCTATATTATTTTATCTATTCTTCCTTTAAGACCCTTCTTTGCACATTGTAAGGTAGCATACAATTGCTTGAGTGTTCATCTTTTTTACGCAGATTGAAAGCTACTTGAAGTGGGAGGTGAGGTTGTATTTATCTGAACATTACTCACAGTATCAACAGTTCAGTGGACAAATGGTCGATCCTCAACTAATGATTCTGAATGGCTCTGGGATACAATAGTGACACTCTCTGTTTATCATCATATTTATTCCTCTAAGGTAGCATGGTAGATTGTAAAAGGGCCACAACCCACCCCTCTGTGCACTCAGGTCTTTTTGCATCTCCTCCTATGAGGAGACAGAGTCTATTTCTCCACCATTGAATCTTCACTGGCCTTAAGACTTGCTCTGGCTAACACTAGATGAGAGAACACCAACCACTGACTTATGAGCTAAACAAATGGCTATTGTAAACCGCTAGATTTTGGAGTGAGTTGTTACACCAAATTATTTGTGGGTAATACACACCCATTTACAGACAAGTACTCTAAGGTTCAAAGAGGTTAAGAAGTAGTCCAAAGCCATAGAATGATAGGATTTAAATGATTATTTCTCATTCCAAAGTTCTCATTCTTCCCACTAAATAAATGGATCAGATTTCAAATGTTCTTGTTCTTACTCTGAAATAAGTTTGAGAAACTAAAGGCAAAAGGAGAGCTGTATTTCCTTTTATTGCTGTGAAGCACCAAGGGAACTGCCAACGGGAGTAAGTCAACCCCATCTGACAGGACCATCTGTTCAAACCTAAGAGGCAAGAGTACAGGATCTCATTTGATCAAAGATCTGGAAAGAATGGAATCCTCACATGCATATACTCAGAGCTCAACCAATAACAGTTGCTATTCAAACTTGGTGACTTAGCATTTCCTCACCCAATATACTTTGTTCCATACTATTACTAGAAAGAAAAATAATTTTCCATGTAATTAATTTTATGACTCTACCTTTCCATTGGCCATCAGTAGGCCAACAGTCTGACTGTTTTGATTTTCAAATATGAAAATATGTTGGTCACTATCTACATCTGAAATGAAAGGCAGCCCTACCTGTAGCCTTCAGGCAAACTAGGTGTTTGAGGCTGCAATCATGGGAATTTTTCACAAAAATGCAAGGCCTTGCTTCAGATTTGTCAAAGAGCCAGTCACATGTGAAAAGGGAGGCTCTTCCTGCTCCCAGAGCTGTCAAAGGGCACCAATTCCGGAGACCTTTGTAGTCAACAGCAATGAACGGGAACACCAAAGCTGCCTTGTGCATGATGGATGAGGGGGCCTGTCTGCTCATGTGTGTCGCCTACCAAGATGGGCAACTTGATCTCCAGCAGATAAGATAATGCTCTTAGTTCCTCTGCTCAGAGAAGGCTATATAGCCTCCCCATCTGGAAGGCGGACATCCATTTTCAGTCAAGGATGACCAAGGTGATCGGGGGAATTTGGCGGGGGGATGATGGAAAGGACTGGGAGAGCAAAGTAGCACGGTGGGTTTTGTTTTTCTGCCTCCCCCTGAGTTCACAGTCCTAGTTCCCCTGTGAGATCATTCAGTAAGAGGACTTCCTCAATGGCAGACCTTTCTTCACATGCCCTGTAAACTGTCCACAGCTGTCCTGACCTGCTGTTCCAAGGTCCCCAGCAAGCAACTGTATCCCTAGCATGTGGGAGAAGGTTATTTAGCAACCTTGTAATGCAAAGGGTTTTTCAATGTTTGGCACAAAAATCTCAAAGCCATAAAAAAAGATGATAAAATGAACTACATTAAAAAGATCCTATGAGGAAAAAGTGAAAATAATGTCATAGGACAAACTCAGAAGGAAAAAAATCTTGCAACTCAAAAGGCAAAGGGCTAGCTGACAGAATACAGTAAGCAAAAGCACCTATACTTCAGCAAGTAAAAAAGTCCAAAAATGTGTAAAGGGGACAAATTGGCAATTTACAGACTAAACCATGAGAACATGTTAAGCTCACTGATAATAAATGTAAATTAAAACGTCAATGAGATGGTATTTTTCCCCTAATCAGATTGGAAATTTTAAAAACTTTGATAGCTCACTCTGTTGAGAAAGATATGAAAAAATGGGAATCCTTGTCTTGGCAGAAGTACGAAATGATTCAACTTGGCAATATCTATAAAATTTAAAATACAAATACTGTAAGGACAGCAATTTCACTTCTAGGAATTTAATCCTACAGATGTACTCAAACATGTATGAAATAATATCAGTATAATATTTAGTTGCATTACTGTTTACAATAGAAAAAGATTAGAAATAACCACAGGGATCTGATTATGGCTATCCCAAATTCACAATGAAACAAGATGTGACTGTGATAAAGGATTAAAAAAAAAGGAAACTCTGTATATATTGATTTAGAACAGTCACCAAAATATAACATTAGCTTAAAAAATAAAGTCAAGTACTAATTGTGTGTATAGAAAAATAATCTGGTAAAAACAAATGATTGGTTTGGTTTCTGAGCTTGTGTGCTCATAATATAACAGGTATATGTATATATTTCTTACATATATAAAAATATATTCTGACAAAATATTTATAAATTGAAACCCCCAAATTAGGAACAGTGTCTTCATCTGAGAAGGGAAACTGGTAGCAAGTCATGGGTAAGAAGACTTACTTACTTTTTACTGAATATCCCTTTGTACTTAAAAAAATGTCATATTCTGTGCAAAATTAGGGCATTTTTAAAAAAAGTGTTCTCAGGTGTTTCTTTGCTCAGGGTGTTCTGGGATCTCAGAGGAAGAGCACTTCCTCAGAGCATGTAGGAAGAAAACAGAAATTATCAGCAAAGGTGGCCAAGGGATGTTGACTTTCAAGTTGAGTTTTGCAAGATAAGTAGCAATTACCTATGTAGACAAAAAGCCTTTCTGTCCCAGGGACTGTGAATTTGGGGAACTGCAAACAGTCCATGGTATTTGATACATATTCATTTTTGCTTATTTTGAATGCTCATTGTCATATCCTAATAATTGCCCTCTCTGACTCACTGGTAAGAAGAAGAGGACATGGGTCTGAAGGTGTAAGACTTATATTAATGGCTTACAGTTTGATGAAGCATAGAATGTTACTGTTTGGATATGAAGCATCTCCTGGAAGTTCATGTGTGAGACCATGCAGAAATGTTCAGAGGCAAAATGATTAGATTATGAGAGTTATAGGCTAATCAGTGGATTAATCCACCTGAGGAATTGATAATTTGAAAGGACTATTGTTCTGGGTGATAACATTAGGCAGGCAAAGTGTGGCTGGAGGAAGCAGGTCACTGGGGGCATGCCTTTGGTGTTATATTTTGTTCCTAGCACCTCTCTTGCTCTCTCAGTTTCCTGGCTATCAAGCTAAGCAGTTTTCTCTGCTACACCCCTCAGCTATGATGTTCTGCCTTACCTCAGACCCAGAGCAATGGAGTCGGCTGGCCATGAACTGAACCTCTAAACCTGTGAGTCCAAAATAAAACTTTTCCTCCTCTAAGTTGTTCTTGTCAGGTAATTTGGTAACCGTGACAAAAAGCTAACTAGTACAAGTTATAATGATAATGAGCAGGAGAAAGATAGAGAACTCAGCAAATATTATACTAATTAGAAGAATCGTACTAATAGTATTTCATATATCAATTTTAGTTTGCAAAGCACATTTAAAGATTTTCACAAAAAAATTGTCAAACTGTTGTTATTCCTGCTAGTGATGACAAAAAACCAAGGATTAAAGACTGATGTGCCCAATGTCATTGCTATCAAGGGGCCAATTAAGGTTTGAACTCATAGTTCTTTCTCCTGCTCTATGGTGGCTTCTAATGAAACTATCACTAAAACTTTTGACGACAAATGTGTGTAAATATCTTTAAACACAAATACCCTGAGATGAAGGCTATAAGACATAAATGACCTATCACAGATCTTGGATCCATCTTCTGCATTTAACATATTAGATTATTGTTTTAGTCAGCTTTTTTTTTTTTTTTGCTGCTGCAACAAAAAGACCAAATAAGAATAATTTTTGAGGAGGAAAAGTTTATATTTGGGGGCTTATCATTTCAGAGATTTAAGTCCACAAACAGCTCCCTTCCTTGGGGGCTTGAGGTGAGTCAGAATATCATAGCAGAAGAGGCTGGCAGGGGGAATCAGCTCACATGATGATCAGGAAGTAAAGAGAGACTCCACTTGCCAGATACAAAATATATACACCAAAGGCACACCCCCAATGACCCACCACCTCCTCTAGCCACACCCTATCTGCTTTTAGTTACCCCTCAGTTAATCCCCATCGGGAGATTAATTCACAGATTGAGTTAAGGCATTCCTAACCTGATCATTTCTCCTCTAAGCCTGCTTGCATTGTCTCACATACAAGTTTTAGGGGACACCTCACATCCAAATCATAACAATTATCAGCTGTCTGACATACACATGGGCTGTGTTTTTTACAAAGCTCATCAAACAAAAGAAAATGTACCAAAAGAAATTCTCCCTGAAAGTTTTAAGTTAAAATATAAGGTCAGAGAATTTTGATCACAATGGACAGACCATTGCTATTTACATTCTCTTTTCCTACTATCATATTGTGTTCTTCATCCACATTTAAATGTGAAATGTTAGTAGAATTAATCAAGCAAGAATGGTGATAGAAGAGAGAAAGTTAATCACATTCCATGACAAGCCTGTTGTGATGGTCCACTGGCTTTTCTTACACCCTTAAAGGTTAACAGTGATCCTCTTTGTTGTAAAAACACTCCCAGGCCTCATTTTCCTCTCCTCAAAGAAGCTCAAAATTATTAACTCCTTTTGTTTTCCAATCTCCCGAGGTAGCAGATAGAAAGCAATTAATGCAAAAAAAAAAAAAAAAAAGTGGTGTTTGCACAGATAAACCCACCACAACCCAAATTAGACATGGAAGATGCTGAGGAGCATGGATACATTCACCTGGTGATTGGCTAGTTTATTATACCACCAGGTACAATAGTCCTTATCAGCAATTTCATTTTCTGAGGTTTCATTTATCTGTGGTCAACCATAGTCTGAAAATACCATGAAAACTTAGTCTGAAAATACTGAGAAGTGAAAACTTCTCTGAATAAACAACTCATATGTTTTAAATTACACATCATTCTGAGTAGTGTGATAAAATCTGACAATATCCCACTTCCTCCCATACTAGATGTGAATCATATTGTAGTCCAGTGTATCCATGCTGTATATGGTACATGCACACTAGTCACTTAAGAGACATCTTTGTTATCAGATCAGTTATCACTGTATCTCAGCACTTGTGTTCAAGTAACCCTTATATCATTGCTAAACCTATGCCACAATACCTATGTCATTCACCTCACTTCATCTTATCACTTAGCCATCATATCTTACATCATCACAAGAAGAGGATAGTATAACTTAATAAGATATTTTGAAAGAGAGAGACCGTAGTCACATAACTTTTATCACAGTATATTGTCGTAATTGTTCTACTTAATTGTCATTTTTTAAATCTCTTACTGTGATGAATTTATTAAACTTCACCATGGGTATGTATGTATATGAAAAAACAGAATATATAAGGTTTGGTATAAAACAAAAGAACATTTGGTACAGGGCTGGAGATGTGGCTCAGCGGTAGCGCGCTCGCCTGGCATGCGTGCGGCCTGGGTTCGATCCTCAGCACCACATACCAACAAAGATGTTGTGTCCACCGAGAACTAAAAAATAAATATTAAAAATTCTCTCTCTCTCTCTCTCTCTCTCTCTCTCTCTCCCCCCTCTCTCTCACTCTCTCTTTTTTAAAAAAAAAAAAAAGAACATTTGATACAACTGGGGGTCTTAGAACATTTCCCCTGTGTATAAGGAGGACTGTAATAATGACTGTACTGGGGTGCTCATCACAAGGCAGTATAGTATCATTCCACATACATAAAAAATAAGCAAACTAACAAGTGATCACTTTGTTTTGACTTTGCAAAATATGATCTGCATGTGAGCATTCTGGGAACCCTTGATATCTGAAAAGTTGTTGTGAACTATTAATGGTTCTTCAATGTTCTGAGTGGTTAAAGGCAGAAGTCATAAAGTCCACAGCATAGAGTTCATGTATATCAATATTAAGTGAATCCACCAGGGATTCACTAAAGAGAAGGCTTTCATTTTACAGTCTCAACATGCCTTTTGACTACAACAGTGCCTTAGGTTAGAGGATTCAGAGCACTCTATTAAAATGCCAACAAAGTGAGTTATCTACCTCCACCCCCGACCCTTCACTTTTCTGTTTTGTTTTAAAAGAAAGGAAGAGAATTTGGCTTGTACCTTTTTTTCTGTAAACACATGACATGTGCTTGGGAGGACAAATATATGAGGAAGTAGATTTGAAAACCCGGAGTTGAGGAGGAGGAGGAGAAAACACCATATGAATATTTTATCCTTGACAAAATTACAACTTCCCTTCTCAGGAAAAGAGATTTTTGGATTTTTGTTTTTAATGGTAAAAAGGTCCATAATATAACTGAATGGCCTTCTTGGATGTCAAAGATCTCATAAAAAAAGATATTTAGATGAATAAGGCGTGTAAATCAGAAACACACAGAATTCTTTCAGATACTTGGGAACTTGGAGAATTAGCACTACTTCCAAAGTACTGTATTCACCCTCCTAAGGGCAAATTTGGAAACTGGCAATTTAGCTTGGCATTGGAGATTCAATGAATTACAGGACAGGGTAGAGGATGGTGAAGCCCTCCCTAGACTTTCATGTCTGAAAAGCCATGTTCAAAGTGCTCCTTAAAGTTTCAGCCAAAAAACCCTCCCACCCTACCCTTCCCTTTCTGAGCAAGTCTTTAGGTGTTCACTTCAACAATAGAAAAGGCTCAGACTTCAGTCAGTGTCCTCAGTGGTTGCTGAGACTGTATCAGAAGACATAGTTCCATGTCTAACAGTCCTGCTATATTCTATTTCAAAAGCACAGTCCTCGTGTCCACTAGGCATTGGTGGCACCATGAGGAATGTGTGTGGGATTAGGTAGCCTCCAGTCCCCCCCCCTCAGGAGATAACCAGAGAGGGGGAAAATGGAGAACATTTAAAATGCTATAAAACTGACCCTAAACTGAATAAAAGCTAGCGCTCTAGACATCAAGCACACTGAGCAATGAGGAAGGAGAGGCCCCCAAGCCATGAGGGGCAGGAGCACGGCAGATTCCAGTCTGTTGTACTGACTTGCTATCATCCACACGTCTGTTCTTTCATGTAGACTCACTTTCAGGGACCAATCCCAAAACAAGGGAAAGATGTTGTGATTTCCAGTTACCCTACTCTATCAGACAAACTGAGATCCAGAATTGTGTGATTAACATGATAGGAATCTAGAAATCACCTCACTTAAGATGCTGTTGAAGGAGTCCAGAATGTTTGACCCAAACCAAAAGACTAAGGAATGACTGATGGCTTCCGTCCCATATCAGACAGGTGACACATGGAAGTAGAATATTATTTACTCTGTAACATTGTAAACAGCAGAATCAAGACTGGCGGATTGAGGAATTGCCACACAAGTTATACCAAAGTGACAGTTTTAATTCAACATGAAGGAGGCAACCTAACAATCAGAATAGTCTCAAAACACAGTGGCATAATCAGTGACCACCAGAAAGTCACCAACGATTATTTGCTGAAGGCCTACTATTTTAGACACTGAGTTAAGTATTTTTACAGTGAATTTTATCTCTTCATCTGCATAATTATGTAAGAATAACATTATCTCCCATAGTACTCACACTATTAAAAAAAAATCCCTGAGGCTCAGAGAAATTAAAACAATTTGTCCAAATTCACATCAATAATACGTGGCTGAGCCTGGCTTTAAAGTCAAAGTCTATGTTCTTGAAACTATACCATCCTATTACAAAGAGATTTATAAAAACAGAAAATAACAAGTGTTGACATAGCTGTAGAAAAATTGTAGCTCTTGTGCAATGTTAGTGGGAATGAAAAATGGTTGGAACCACTGCAGAAAACAGTGTGGCTGTTTCACAAAAAATTAAACATAGAATTGCCATATGACCCAGAAATTTACTTCTATAATTGATTTGGAGTATGTATACCTGAAAGAAATCAGGGACTCAAATATGCATACCATGTTTGTTCATAGCAGTATTTGTAACAGCCATCTAGTGAAAGCAATCCAAACTGATGGATGAATAGATAAATGAGATGTGGTATATTCATACAATGTAATATTACTCCGTCTTAAAAAGGAAGGACATTCTACCACATGATCCAACTTGAATGAATCTTGAAGACATGACACTTGCAGAAATAAGCAAGTCACAAAAGGATGAAATACTACACAATTCCACCCACATGAGGTACGTAGGGCTGTCAGATTCATTGGGTCAAAAGTAAAATGGTGGTTATCAGATACTATGGGAAGTGGGAAGATGGAGAATTTGTTTTTAAGGGATTCTGAGATTTAATTGAGGAATGAGAATGTTCTAGAGATGGAGAGCAATGATGGCTGCACAACATTGTGAAATGTATCTAATGACACTAAAATTGTATGTTGTATGTATTTAATCAAGAATTTTTTTTTAATGATTGAGCTTTCCATAGCTGAAAGTGTTCAAGCAGAGATTGGATGCCCCTGTCAGAAATATTGAGGAAGAGATTATTATCCTGGGAGGGGGATAGATTAATTTAATTCTGAGATTTCTTCCAACTCGACATTTGTATAACAAGATACACATTTCATCAATTACCAAAGTAAAAAATTGTTTTATTTTTCCATAAAAATACAGACTACCTTTATCCTGGAGCTTCCCAGCCTGGACCCCGAGACAGCTGGGTCCTGGAGTTGATTTACCATCCGATTCTCTCATTGTTTGTAAAGCACATTACCAGAAAACCATTTCCAGTTCTATTTTAATGAGGACCAATTTGTTATTTTGTTGGAACCCTCTGACTGCCATTGTTATAGAAAAGATACAAGAAAAGAAAATCCAGGTCTTGCAGTTCAAGAATTAATGAAGGCCCTGAAACAATTATGCCTTAAATATACAGAGGTCTCCTTAATGTAAATAGACTGTATTTCACAGCAAATCTTCTTAGAACAGGGGATCCATTTCAGCATGACGGAGTGGGCTATGTAGCAGGGCTATAGTCTGTACTCAATTTGTGATTTTACTTCCGTTGACGTTGACTAATGTACAAATAGCCTGGTTTAAAGGATCTGGGAAACACTAGGTCACAGTGTGAAATATATGCTAATATAGCACAATTTATATAAAAATAGAGGAATGTAAATAGCTAACTGAAGCCAGAGGCAGCGGCTCCAGCCAAGTGGGACCGAGGACACTGAGAACGCAAAGAGAATGCTGTTTTCGTGCAAGCCTCTGAGAACACTACCCTCAGGTTTTCTTCCAGCTGAAATGCAATGATAAATTAAAACTGAATTTCTGCTGTTTTCTGAAAGCATGTGTGTGTCTCTGCATCAGAACATGTTGAAATAATCTAAATTAAAAGTCAGTATGATACAAAGGTTAACATTCCTGTCTCCCAGGTCCAAGAGCTGGCAGTCCAGTGGGGATAGGCCAAGAGCACACAGCCCTGGAGCAAAGGGGGAGTGTCTGATTAGGAACAATGGCTGTTTAGTTAGTGCTTATGAGTCAGGCATCGGCATTTGGCTGATCCACACTTATTATCACATTCAGTCTTCACGATGAGGGTTAAGAACTGCTTTGGTATGGGATAAACTCAGTCATTAATAAATTCCATTGGAATCATTCTCCAGCAAAACCATCTATTAACCATTCCCGGAGTCAGGCAGCCTCTTGAACCTACTATAGGTGCTGACTGCTTGGAACTAGAACAGCATTGAAAAGAAGAGCAAAGGCAGAAACCAGATAAAAGCTGGTTGAGTCTAGGCAACTGAGGCAGAAACCCCAAGTTTAAGGGTGACAGGTGAAGTTGAAAATTACATATAATTTCTAAGTACTGTGTTTGGGGTTTCATCAGCTGCTAACCACTTTCCACAGCACAATTCACACATCCTATGTTTATACTTTTCTAAGAACACCTTGGATAAATCCTCTCTGGGCACCTCTTGCACACAAGATAAAGTCCTCACAGAAAATGAAAAGCCCTTTACAACATTGTCCCCATATCCCAGACATGCCAAATTATAGCTCCCCACTCCAAATGCACTCTGTCCTTTCATCTGGTGATTCTCTTTACAGGGATGCCCATCTCCATCCCTCTTCCCCTCTTCTCCATTCATTCTTGGATATTCAAATCAGAATGGGAAACACATCTTTCTTATTCACTACTGTGATTTTAGTGCAAGGAATACAATGGGTGCTGCATAAATATTAATTGAATGTAGGAAGGTGAGAAATATAGAAAGATATATATGAAATAAAGAAGTGAGGTAGAGAGTAAATTGTCTCCTCTTTTATACTTCCAAGTAAACATCATTCCCTCCTCTGAGCTAAACAGAACTCAGCCATCCACCCCTTTATGCTGTTTTTCAAGTGTATTTATTTCTACATATCTTACCCATCTAGACTTTCAGCATCCCAAGGGCAGGGTCTGTATGTCTAGATAGTCATGCTTAACTTGGGACCTGGCAGTGAAGAAAAAACAATTGAATGAATCCTCTGGAGGAGCTTACAAAATCTCACTTAAAAGAAGCTCATAGGCAGTAGTAATTTGGAGATTCCCATCAACATTTGGATGGGTTCCTAGGAATCACATTTGGCCAACTAGGTAAACAAATATCTGACAAAAATAGTGTCCAGAGCAGGATGCTCTGTCCTGGCAAGCCAAGTCAGACTGATATCCTGAAACTCTGACTCCTTAAACAAGCTTCAAGTTCTTTACACAGAAACCATCTAGACACACGATTCACAAGTTCAGTTAGCAGATTTTCCAGGCCAGAATGACTAGACACAACAAATTGATAGCAGGAAAGGTGATAGAGACAGATAAACTAGATGCCACTCAGAGGAGAAAGAGTGGAGACTGAAGACTCAGAGAGCTTAACAGCTTGGACCGTCATCCCAGGATCCGACAGACCCTGGGTGTGCACTCAATGGCAGCAGAGTCCACTAAGGCACAATGATGACCATGCAAGATTGTGAGAAAGTAGCCCTCCCTAGGCATGCAGAGGTGTGTGGGCAAGACATTGAGAAAGATCTCCATTAAGCACCAAGCCATTTGACATTTAATGAGGAACGCTTCCATGAGTTGGAAATTTCACTTAGGTTAATGAGCTGACAATGCCAGATAAATAATGTGTTACTATAGAAACCAAAGAGACTTCATATTTAGTGTCTGTCCATTCTTAGCTATTCAACACCTGGAAAAGAACCAAAAGAAACATCAGAATGAAAATACACATGAAGTCAGAATCTTAAAAGCAATTCCAGAGACTGCATTCCCATGCACCCCCAAACCAGCTTTTGAAGGCTGTATGAGCCCTGGCAAGGGCCCTCTGCAGAGGAATTCCTTCGGGAGCTGATGTTTGATACAAAGAAAGTCAGCATGAAGTCAACAGGAGCAGCTTAGCTTGCACATCCTAATAACATTTACAGGACAAGAACCCAATGTGGAATTAGCCAGGGGTAGTTCTTTGTCTAAGTCCCAAAGTAATCACTACGCATATGATTTAATGCCATTCCATGGGGCACACTTCCAAGGATGGACAAAATACAAGCTTTAAATGTGACTGGCTGTGATCTGCCTTGGGAGTGGAGGACACAAACATTTAGTTTGCAGAGGACAGTTTACAGACTCCAGATCTATGTTATAGTTGACAAAACCCCAATCTGAGGCTCCCTGACAAGCCTGGGGGAACTACTTGAGAGAAAAAATTGCCAACACCCACCATTCCGCCCTACCCTTATTTAGAGTTGATTTTGTTCCAGGCATTAAGCTAGGTAATTTCCAAAGATGATATCATTTCTGTGCCAAAGTCAGGATGACATTTTTCAACTTGATTTTCATGAACTATAGAGCACATGCACATGCACTTGTGCGCGCGCGCGCACACACACACACACACACACACACACACACACAGTATACAAATAAATAGACAGAAGCCTGTTTAGAAAGAGGATGTCCTTGCTAAAAGAAAGGAAGGGAACTAATGTTTAGTAACAACTTTCTATGAGCTGCTCTGGGTGTGGTATAATTTGCCTCTTATTTGATCATTACATCACCTAGAAAGAAAGCATTCTTTTTTTTTAATATTTATTTTTTAGTTGTAGTTGGACACAATATTTTTATTTTATTTATTTATTTTTATGTGGTGCTGACGATCAAACCCAAGGCCTCCACATGCTAGTCGAGTGCTCTACCACTGAGCCACAACTCCAACCGCCTCCCCCACCTACCCCCGCAAGAAAGTATTCTTCAGCACACATGGAAACTGTGCTCTGAGAAATTAACCTCACCTGAAAATCATATAGCCAGTTGACGACAGAGCCGAGATTCAGAACTTGGCCTGCCACATTTTGAAGGCCAAACTTCTACTCTACCATGATGTTCTAGAATTAGGACTTTGTCCTCTTGGACAATGCGGAGCTAAAGGGACACTTAATGCTGTAGACTGATGTGATAACCTAAATCAAACCAGTTGGAAAATGGATCATTCCTAAAGAATTGCAGAATGCCAGTTCCACACTCCAGATCTACCAAAAATTTCTTAAAATCTAGTTTAAATCAGCTTTAAGAATACCCAAAATAGGTTAAGTAATCATTGAGTAGCACAAGAAAACCCTGAAAAGGTAAGGAGAGTCTCCCTCCCCATTGTTGCCCATCTCTCAGCAGTATGGGGACAGCTTAGGACACCAGGCAGTCTTCCCCATTCCCAATACCAATCAGGAATGGGAGATTTACTTCTAGCTGCCAGATTTTGTCAGTTTAGGAAAACAGTAGAAAATGAAGGGATCACAGGGAGAAATTCAGATTATCACAGAGTCTTCTGGACCTTGGTTTTTTGTTTTTTGTTTTTTTTTTAAATCTATGAAACGGGTGGGTGGATAAAATTTCCTTCTAATGGTTGTTACGATGATTAGAAAGGTAAAGCACAAAAATATGGCACACAACACACTGTGGGAAGCTATTACAGTTGAGTTTAGTATTGTCACTTACTATTTTGTTATGCATGAATGTTTTGTGTGCTTAGTAAAGCATAACAATAGCATGAGGCAAGTTTTACTGACTGGTTATTATGCATAGGCTCAGTTCCAATGACTCACTCACCATCACATTAGCCTCACAAACTAGGTGATATTATCATTCCAATTTGACCAATGAGAAAACTAAAACACAGAAAAATGAAATAAAACCAAAAGTCCCATTGGACAGCCAACATGCTTTACGCTACTCCCGTGTTTGTAATTACTGTTATCATTTTGTATTGCTCTTATCCTCCTCTTGAGTATCCAGGGATTCTTATGCACCTCCTTGAAAGCAGCTCCTCAGAAGAGAACAATTATCAAAAGTGCATGTTTTCAACTCCCACAGTCTGTGAAAGGACATTTAATTCTCTGACACTTAATGCAGTCTCTTCAGTTTAACTTCCTGGCTGTTTAAAGACTTCTTGAGCTTGCTCCAAGTTTGCTGAGCCTACCCAGAAAACAAAACCTTCCTAATGGCTTTGGTTTTGTGGACTTCATAAACATTCTTAGAATGATAAAAGGATCACATGTGGTGTTATCTTATTGAATAATGGTCTGGTGTGTCTTCTCTTAAATGAAATGTTAGAGCCGTGTTTTTGTAGACCAGTGATACATTAGAATAATACCATATATTTATATAGTGCTTTGCAATTTTCAAAGTGCTCTCCCAATTACTGTCTCATTTGATCCTCACCGCAGGCTTGCAAAGCAAGCAGGGCAACTGTTATTACCATCCCCGTTTTATAGGCAATGTGGTCAAGTAGAAAGAATCCCCAGTTTTGAAGGAAAACAGAATAGGGTTCTGGTCCCTGCTCCTCAGTGTTCTAGCTGTGCAACCTTGAACTACTTTCCCAGGCTTTCCAAGCCTGTTTCTTCACCTGCCAATAGGGGACGACAGTAATTTAGAAAGTCATACAGAGGATCAATTGAGATGATCTCTGACAAGCAACTAGAATGGTGCATATCACCGAGTATTAATACTTCTATTTTATGAGTATTTTCTTTTTTAAGTTTTATATGCTAGTAAGACAAAATATTCTAACAAAGAGAAAAATCAAGAGAGGCAGCGATTGCACAGTACTGAGAACAAAGGTACAAAGTGTTTTGTTTGTTTGTTTTTTGAAATAGGGTCTCACTAAGTTGCCAAGACTGACTTTGAACTTGCAATTGTCCTGCCTTACGCTCCCAAATAGCTCAGATTACATGTGTGCCGTGGCACTCATCACAAAGTGGCTTCCTTCACTTCAAGGTTGCAAGAGAGGGCAAGGATGTGTGATCCCAAAAGGATGAATAATGAGAAACACCAGAGCAGGGACAATTATGTGGAGTCTCCCTAACAGCCCAGGAGCCCCTACTTCCAGCTCTCTGGGAGAAAACTAACCCCCTAGGCCAGGCCTGGTCCTTGCCTTCCTTGCAGACCTCTCTCCACCCCAGCACACCAGGTGAGCCTCCAGCTCCGCCCAAGCAGGGGGAAACAACAGACACTCAAGAGATGGTGAAGGGCCTTGTGTCAACTTGATCCTTAGGATCTATCCCCTGAGCTTGTCATTGGGTGCACTCCTTCCCTTCTTAACTGAGGGAGACCACACAGGCTCTCTCTCCAGGAAACCAGAGAGAACAACCTCATCAAGAAAGCCCTACCTGGGCTGGGGATGTGGCTCAAGCGGTAGCGCGCTCGCCTGGCATGCGTGCGGCCCGGGTTCGATCCTCAGCACCACATACCAACAAAGATGTTGTGTCCGCCGAGAACTAAAAAATAAATATTAAAAATTCTCTCTCTCTCTCTCTCTCTCTCTCCTCTCTCACTCTCTCTTTAAAAAAAAAAATAGAAAAGAAAGCCCTACCTGAAAGACAAGCACCAGTCTGGGTCTTGGGAAGGAGTGGCTGATCCTGGGAAGCTTCAACCTTCACTGGGCTTCTATTGCACCTCCACCCTGTCTCGGGAAAGAGGCTGTGGCATTGGGGCAGAGCCCTGTGAGGAACAGCAGCTGCAGAAAGACCTGGGCCTGCCTCATCTGCTGGGTCTTGGCCTAATGAGTTGCTTAAATTACTGGACTGTGTTCTTGAGGATGAAATGAGACTGTGTGTTTCAACCTTTAGGTTCATCTACAGTAGAGAAATGGTGGATGTAGTAATCCATAATTTATAGTGTTACAGGTTGAGGAGCCCTTACCCGAAATGCTTGGGACTAGAAGTATTTCAGATTTTAGATTTTGAAATATATGCATACACTTAATGAGTTATCTTGGGAATTCCCATTCTCAACTCTAAACACAAAACACACCTTACAAAGCCTGAAAATAATTTTATACAATATTCTTATTTTACTAGGGATTGAACACAGAAGTGCTTTAAGACTGAGCTACATCCTTAGCACTTTACATTTTTTAAAAAATTTTGAGACAGGACCTCATTAAATTGCCAAGACTGGCCTGGATCTTGAGATCCTCCTGCCTCAGCCTTCTGAGTTCCTGGGAATATAGGTGTGCACCCCCTCCCCGGCCATATGCCTGCATTTTGTCTATGACTTACAACATGAGATCAGGTTTGGGATTTTCCTCACGTGGTATTGTGTCCATGGTCAGAAGGTTTAGGATTTTGAAGTATTTTGGATCTGAGATTTGGGGGTTAGGGATGTTCAACCTGTACCACTGTTGTTCTTAATTACAACAAACTGATTCATTCAGGTTTCTCTCAGCTGGCAGCAAGAAGGATCCAAACAAATGTGAATTTTTTTCTTTTAATTCCCAGAGTCCTCGCGACACCTGTGCTCCCTGAGTAATCCATTGGTTGGCCTGATCATTGCAGATTTAGTGGGGCGATTCTCATCACTGCTGTTACCTGAAAACCTAGCCCAGTTGTCACATAATAGAGAGGGTTGTATCTATCTGTGGGCAAAGCTGGGCAGCGGAGGCCATCTCCTTCTCGCTCTGTCTAAATGAACCCCATTTTCTAAGCTTAACAGGAAGCAATGAGACACCTGATAACAGATGGCAGGAGGGAAATCAGTTGAGAGCTGAGGTCTGTGTCTGCCAAGCCCAACCTGACAATTACCTTGCCCCAAAAACTACAGCATTTACAGAAGCCTGGACCGATCATAGGTAAGGTCAGTGGAAATAGTTTTCTAAAGTCAGTCCTCAAACTTAGAGAGTGGGATGTGAGTATTTGAAGTTCTTCCCTGCTCACAAGGAAAGAACAGGAAAACAACACAGGCCTGAATTCACTGCTTGGTGTGGCTCAAACGTTTCAACGGGGTAGACAGTGTAAGTGAGGAGAAAGATGTGCCATCTATGTGCATCATGAATGACACCTGGCTTGAATTTCCTCCAACCCTCTCCCACTTCCTCCTAACCTGTGGCTACCTCCTCAAAGCCGTCGGGACTTAGCTGCCTCCTTCACATAGCAGAAAAATTAATACCACCTCTTTTCTTTTTTCTTTTTCTAAGTTACTTCTTTGCTACAGAGAGTTTAGCTAATCACTCCCCTCTTTTCATGGCACATATCATTACTGGTCCATGAAAAACCTCTCTTCTTTATTTTTCTATTTTTTTTTCTCTTTAATCCACATCCTCCCCCCACTTTCCCCACCACAAGCAGCCATTCCACAGGGCTGGATGTGTATATATGTTTTTGTTCCCAAATGCTCTTGCAAAGGTGCATTGCTGTTTTGTGTACGTAGTTTATTTTCATAAGTGGAAAATCTTTAGATCTTTTTCTGTTTCTTACCTTTTTTTACCCAGCACTATATTTTCAGATTCATTCATGCTGTTAGGAGTATATTTACTCATTCCTTCCAACTTCTGCCTGCTGTTTATACTGGTCTTTTGTTCTTTACCCTTTCAGTCGTTCCTTGTCCAGCTCTGTGCCCATAAGGATGATCTCTACAGACACATTACCCAGACTGCATGTCCATTGGCTGCTGGTTATATTTAGCCAATGGGAAGCACCAACTGAGACTGATGGTGGGAAGCAAGAGAGGTCAAGTTTGCATGTTGCTACCATCCCTCTTTCCACCTTCCCCTCCCTCCCTTCCTTGCTGAGTAGTTTCACTCATTTATGGCAGTAGCTTCTGCTAAAATGTGTCTCTTTTATATCTCTGCTCCTACTGGGCTCCAAAGATATCTTTCTCGCCCATTATCCTTAAGGTATAGATACTACTTCTTTTCTATCCTTGATGATTCCTTAACCATGTCCACCATCCAAAGTAGTACCTTCATTAAATTTTCTTCTGTTGAACTCTTTTGAGCATACCATCTCTTTCCTCTTGGGACACTTATTTCATACAGTATCCCAAGGTCTATATCTATTAAATTTTACTGACATGATATAATCTTGCAGGAATGGCGTGATGGTTCACTTTATGTGTAGATTTGGATGGGCCACAGGGCCCAGATATTTTTGTGAGGATGTATTTGGGTGACATTAACATTTCAAATGGGTGGATTTTTGAGTAAAGAAGACTGCCATCTATGATATGGGTGGTCCGCCTCCAATCCATTGAAGGCCTGAATAGAACAAATGACTGACCTCCCAGAACAAGAGGGAAGCCTGCCAGCAGATGGCCTTCATACTTGAATTGCATCATTGCTTCTTCCCTAGTCTCCAGCCTGCCAGCCCACCCTGCAGATTTGTGACTTGCCAGCCTCCATAACCATGTAAGCCAATTCCTTTAATAAATCTTTTTCTCTACGTATACATATGACTCTGTCTCTCTGGAGATCCCTGACTAACACACCCGGGCATCCAGATTGTCTCCAATTCCCAGATACCACCCACAATGCTGTAAGGAACATATATACTTTTTCCCTTATGAGACCATATGAGAATTTCTTTGGTTTACATACCCAGGAGTGAAATTTCTGGGTCATAAGATGATACCAACTTTCAGTATTCCAAAGCATAATGCTCTAATAAAATTATAACATTTTACAGTTATTTATGGAGTGTCTACCATGTGACAGCCATTACATTTGGAAACTACAGGCAGGATAACCTACAAAATAAATGTGATCTCTGCCCATATTGAACTCAGCAGAAAGTATATATATGATCTGGCACATAGTTACTGCCCAGTAAAAGTGTAATTATTCTTGAATCCAAAATTATCTACTACACACAGCTTACTGGTCTACATGAATATGACTTTATTATTCCTTTATCTTAATCAACATGACTTTATTATTCCAGGAACTTCTTGGCCGGGAAGACAAAGGTTGCATATAATTTCCTGAAAAACTCATTCAATAAACATCTAACTGATCAACTGTGATACAGATGACATAAACTGACTGTTTAGTTTTCTCATTCCCTCCCTGGATGCAAAAATAAAAGATTAAGTAAAGATTCCTGGTTTCTAATCTTAACTGGGTTACAAATAATCCATAGTGTGTATCCACCATGAATGGATAAACAGAGTCTCCAGGCCTCAGTGTTCTCATGTAAAATGATGGTCCCTAAAGATGATCAGCAGTTAGCACCCCCAGTGCTACTTGGTATGCACATACATGCAAAGCAATCATCAACAACAAAAATGGTGTTTTCATGGGAGGTTGAACTTAAGCACTCTTAATAAAATCTAAGATGTGACCCTATGTGCATATATGATTACATAACCAGTATAATTCTACATCATGTACAACCAGAAGAAAGAGAAGTAATATTCTATTTATGTATGATGTGTCAAAATGCATTCTGTCATGTATAACTAATTAGAACAAATTTAAATTTTTTTCAAAAATAATCTAAAATATGGAAAATATGATATAGATATTTCCTTCCTACAAAGGAAGTGAAAAATTTGGGTCTAGATGTACATAACACAACTATGCAGCCAGTGGGGACTGTGTCAGAAGCAGGCATAAGCAAAGCAGAGCCACACTGGGATAATGATTGCTGAGAGCCTCGGCCGAGTCTGCATGGCTCCTGGCATTTTGCCAACAGTATTGATTGACAGGCGAGGCATTAATATCCGCCTCTGCCACTACTTTTGAGTTCTCGCACTATTTTGGAGTTCTCGTGGGGATTTCCGGGGATTCCTCGAGAGTTCCCATTTGTTAGGGAAGTGCAGGAGGAGGGATTTCCGGGAGAGATATTTCTGGCTGGGGGTTCCTGGACAAGCCGCATGGCATTGGGGAGAATTCCCCAGGAGCGTGTGTGAGGTTTTTTCTTGCAGTTCAAAAATAAAGTTTGTACCTGCTTCAGTGGCTCATGATTTGTGCCCAGCCAGACAGTGGCAAATGATGACAGAGACAGCTATGATTTGGGCATAATTCAAGTGTCCCCCAAAGGGTCATATAGAAAGGCTTGGTTCTTTGGGTGGCAGTATGCAGAGGTGCTGTGGGCCATTGAGAGATGGAGACTAGTGGGAGGACCTTAGGTCACTGGGGCATACCCTTGAAGAGCATTGTTGGACCTCAGTTTCTTGGTCCTTCTCTGCTTCTTGGCCTGATTGCTTGCTCCAACATACACTCCTTCCACTGCCATCTGCCTCACCAGAGGTCCACATAAGTGGAGTCACCTGAGCTTAGACTTGAACTTCCCAAACCTTGAGCTAGTAAACCATTCTTTCTGTATTAATATCGTTGCCTCAAGTATTTTGTTATAGTGACACAAAGCTGACTAACACCAAGATGATGAAAGGGAGCTTGAGAATGCTGGCCTTGCTTTTTGCTTGATGTTATTCTAAGCCTCATGAACATGTTTGGTTTTTAGGATAATCTAATGAGTTCAGTACTATTATCTGTTCATTTACTGATGAGGAGATTCAGTAAAGACAAACAATTTTCCAGAGCTGCTGAAGGGCAGCCAACTTACTATTTTTATTTTCTTATACCACCTTGAAGGTACTAATAACCAATGAACCAAATGGATAACAAAATTAAGATGAAAAAAGAAGACACTAAGAAACCAGGGATCTACAATGTCCTTACTCTAGAAATTTCTCTCAAATGGAGAAAAGTTGATTTTACAGTACCACAGTTTAACAATAGTATATATCCAGCTAATAGCAAGTTGCTGGGCATTGGGCTAGAGAGAAGTGGGTTGTATTCACTAAGTCTTGTGTCTCACTGGTACCATGTATTTCCTGCAGTGCTACAGGAATTTGGGTTTTTAAAATAGGTCACTTTTCCCCCTCTGTTCTGTACATCAACAGTTTTTGAAACTACTATTTTCATGTTTAAACTCATAGAGACACAGTTTGCAATGGGCATTAGATATAAATTCAGGCTTCAGTTTAATCCTCCCTGGCTATGCTTCCTCAGGCTAGTGCCCCACCCCCAACCTCGTCCTTCTTCAGTTTCTTCATCGGGAACAGAGGAGGATTAGATAAGATCACCCAACCAGAACTTACACTTAAAACATTACCTTCTATGAATTCTAGCACTACTGCATTGCATGGGTGTCTAGTTTTTTATGTGTTGTTATTTAACTTACAAATGCACGTCTTACCTCTCTGAAGATCGGCAAATTCCTTGAGGCCAAAAGCTCTACCATATATTTTGGTTTCGAAACCATATAAAGTACATTCTTTTTTTCAAATTCCCCACAGTGTTATTAGCCCAGTGAATGATCAAAAATACTTTCCAAATGAATGAATATACCCTCGCAAGTCGTGATTTGCACTTGGGCCAAGAAACACTGTCTGTTTTAGCAATCCCCCTTGCAAATGTTGGAACATGGCAGAACCCTGGGCCTGGGCTGAAATGATGGGAGCCTCTCTCATGGATCCCACTCACAGGTATCTAATGCTGACAAGATGCCACCCAACAAGGAAGAGCCTCACCGAATGTGGCTGCAGCAGATTACACTGCATCAACCCAGACAGAATCGTGGGATCTCACAGCCAGGGAGAAATTACATAATGCTCAGAAATTTGCTTTGGCACAGGGTGGGGACGCTGTGGCACCACTTCGTGTGTGTTCAGCAATTTCACTATCCCATGATTTTTCTGTTTTATACTTCCGGGCATGAGAATGAAAAATTTCTGCATAACTGCTTAACTGGGAGACAGCTGACCAAAAGAGAAGTTGATTTCAGAGAACTATCCTGACAGCCAATTAGGCCATCTTAGTTATTCATTCATTTTTCTTTTCTTTTTTTTGAACACTGAAGACTTCCCACTTTAAAAATCCAGGTTTCATTGCTATTTTCAAGGTAGGAAAAATAGATAAGCACAATTTAATTACATATTGCTCTCCAGTCCAATATTAGCATGATTTTATTATAAGATATATAGCACTGTCAAACTACAGTATGATAAAAATACAATCAATTTTTGTTCATTTGGGAGATATTTCTAGCTTGAGGAGACCCCAGATTCTTTGTTCCAGTATCTTCCTTTTTCCTTTCTCTCTGCCAGCCATTATTACCTCTGAAGGAACCACTGTAGAGCAGTTCTGACAAATCACCTTTAGAGATAAAATGATATTTAGCGTGCACTCTGACAGGCCTCCATTTGTTACAGAAAATAAAGGAATAACTCCAATGCAAATCAAATGCTGGTATTGGGAGAAACCTTGTGGATCTTTTAGCTAAGACTAGAACCCAAATTTTGGGCTCTCAGGATTCTCCCCTTTATAGCATTCAGGAAGTGCAATGAAGACATAACTCAGCAAAAGCCATGAGAAAATAAGAGAGTTTACATTTCTAACACATTTTAGGAAAGATTCATGTAAGGTCTACATCAAAGCATATTCAATTAATATTTAAGAAGACCCAAGTAATGTTCATATTTAATAAGATTTCTGATCACTGACTTTGGGCGCTTTCATTTGTTTTCTCAAATGCTTTTCACCACAATCTAGCAAAGCAGGTTTTATTATTTCCATTTTGTTGAGAAAGAAGCTCAGGCTCAGAAAGACTCAGGTAAAGGGCACATAGTTAGTTTAGTTCCAGAGTCAAGCCCAAATCCTTGGGACAAATCAATACAGAGCTTTTCCATTTATTTTGAGGTTTCCCAAACTTTAGTTATGCACATTCTACCATCACAGTTTTTGTTACTAAAACTATAATTTACTTAATATTTTCTGCACATTCCCAGATCTCAGGCTCCTAGATCAAGGGTAAAGATCAGGAATCAACATTTAAAAAAAAAATTTAGTTGTAGGTGGACACACTACCTTTAATTACTTATTTATTTTTATGTGGTGCTGAGAATCAAACCCAGTGCCTCATGTGTACTAAGCAATCACAACCCCAGCCCAGGAATCAACATTTTTAACAAACACCCAGCAAGCCAGTTGCTGATGGTCTTCAAATGATACTTCAAGCAACTGTATGTCCCAACATGGGAGAACTATATGATTCACCAATACAAGAGTCACTTAACACAGCATCTCCATTAAGATTTCAAACAAGTTTTGCTATTAATTTGTAGTCACCAAAGAGCACAGCTTAAGAGAAAATTCCAAATCGATTGCCATAGATTCTGCTTTCTCCTTTATGAATCTCTATGTTCCCTCTGGGACTGCTTAGAGGTATCCAGGGGGTAGAAGTTCACTCTCAGCAGGCACCACATTATCATGGGTGGAGCTTCCCAAGGCAAGTCATAAATATGCTCTGGGTAGCCCAGGGGGAGCGTTTGATCTTTTGCCCAGTGATCTCTGCATGTCATCTGCTCACCCTCATTCATCACAATAAAGACAACAAGCTAAATTAGAGAGTAAGATCTAGTATCAGGGATCTCTGCTTAGGGAGGAGACAGGACGGTCGCCACCTCTCACAGCAGGGAGGGAAAGTGAGACAAGGCAGGCTGGCAGGGAGCATGGAGCTGCAGCCATCACAGGGACCTGCTACACTCAGATGAAGGAGAAAAGGAGCTCCCTGCCTTGGAAGCCTGGACACTGTGGGCTGAGGCACTCAGGTCTCAAGGTGACGCATGGTAACAACCAGTCAGCCCTGTGTTCTCCAGTGGTTTCATCTTTAAAAAATAAAATAAAATAACGAAAGTAGTTGCCAACATTGACTAGATGAAAATGGTACAAGTAAGTCTGGATTTCCAGGTTTTCTTGAAAAAAATTAAATTCTCCTAATATGAGGCCCATGTTCCAAAAATTGTGGTTATTTCCATCAGAGCAATGATGTGGATCATCAGTGGATGACACCAAACCTCCTTAACATTTTTACCACTGTCTTTACTGTGGCCATTTGAGTTTTATGAACCCAATGCAACCTATTTTTACTAAGTAAAACAGAAATGTCACCACCACATCACTGTCTTTCCTTCTCCTACAAAATCTATGTTTGTTTAATGCCAGTGCAGAAGACCTAGCGAACATTTTATCAGTTCAGTAAACATAAGTTGAAAGAACAACAAAAAAAATTACTGAGCCTAAATATGTGCTAGGCTCTGTAGGAAGACAGAAAATTGAGCAAGACATGACACCTAATTTCAAGGAGAGAGCCTGGGGTAGAGGGAAAAACCATCAAAGTTGCAGTCTGACTTGGCTTTTTGTCTTTTGGCAAGTCACTTAACTTCTTTGAGCTGATTTAAGGGTTAAATGAAAGACTGAATGTGAAAAATTTAAGTCTTTGAGAGCTGAGGCTAGAGAGGAAATTCAGTATCAGTACACCAAAAATCAGAAGTGAAAATAAGCCTGAGAGGTAGGCATAGTGCAGAGAGGGGAAAAGCAGTTAGGTGAGGGGGCTCAGGAAAAACTTTGAGAAGGAATGACCTTTAATTGTGGCCTGGAACAGATAGGATGGGGTCTTACTGATATGGGTGAAAAAATCCTAGAAGAAAAGGTCTGAGTATGTAGCAGTCAGGTGGGTTTAATTAGGGTACAGAGTGTGAGTCCCCTGGACTGAGAACCCAGTAGCACCCAGAACACCGCTTCCCAGCTGCTGTCACCAGGAAGACCGAGGACAAAGCCTTCACCGATGCTAACTTTCCTTGAGCTGACCCAGCTTCTCCTCCTCCTCATACTCCTCAGGTAGAGAGTACGGTTCCAGTGACCACACACATGGCCAGACCCACCCTCCCAGGCCCTCCCTTTAGAAGAGCTCCCGTAAGAATGTTCTCAGAGACGGGTTTTCAACTAATCTGAGCAGTGAGTTTTCAACTTGGCCCAACTTTTACAAGATTTATGAAAGCCTTTCAAGTGAGGTTTAGCAGATGATTTATTTTTATCTTCCTGGAGATGTATGTGCATGTGTGTATGTGTGTGTGTGCGAGCGCAGAAAAAGAAATAGCCTATAATGAGATGAAAGAAGAACTAGTAGATTTCTACATCTTGATCAGTAGTTCAGCTCCCTGTACTTAATAATCAAAGCATCCTAACACTAGCTTGAGTAAATATTAATGAGATTATTTTGTAGAAATATTAATGCAAACATAGTGTTTATTCTGTGCCAAGCCTTGTTTTAAGTGTGTTGTATGTTAACTCCTTTACATCCTCACAACAGCCTGTGAGCTATGTCATATTATTGTCCTCATTGTATAGATGGGGAAGGTGGAGACAGAAGGTCAAATAACTCGTCCAAGGCAATATACCTAATAAGTGGCAGAGTTGTGGATTGAACCCAGATAGAGTCGATTTCTTAACTGCTATGCTGTACTGCCTCTCCTGAAGAATGTAAACACCTATGCCAGAAAGAAGGACAGGGCCTCATGACAAGGACTGACCCCACCTGGATTCGTTGGGTCCTAGACTAACTGGGGAGGAAGTCCCACACTCACAGTTTCTGATGCCTTATTGGCCATAGACCCAGCTTCTGCTTTTGAGGACCAGAGAAACACAGAGGGTCAGAGCAAAATGTTCATTGGAGCACACCTAGGGAGGCAGCCAAGACGTGGGCCCTGGAATTGAATTGAATGCCCAAGCTGAAACCAGGCACGGCAGCACACCTATAATCCTAGTGACTCAGGAGGTTGATACAGGAGGATGTCAAGTTCAAGGCCAGCCTCAGCAACTTATGAAACCCTGTCTAAAAATAAAAAATCCAAAGGGCCAAGGGTGTAATTCGGTGGAAGAGAGACTTGGGTTTAATTTCGAGTTCCAAAAAAATTACCTCATAGATTTGTTGGGAGGATCAACTTAATGCATGCAAAGCAGTTAGAAGGGGCCTAGTGCACCGTCATGCTTGGCTCATCATACTTATTTAGAAATCACCCCCTTTGGGATCCCAACCTCACACAGCAGCCCCATTTGTGTTTATTTTTACCCTGGCATGTAATTTTTTAGATGTAGTTGAATTAAGAGTTCAGGCACATCCTGGCAGGGCCTAGTAGACACCCTGGGGTCAGTTTCCTAAGAGGAGTCTCATCCAGAAAGAACCAAGAAAACAAAACAGTTGCATAATTATCATTGTAAACTCATCTCAGACTCATCTCTAATCCCAGATCAATCTGGTCTAGAGAAACAAAGGTTGTTTTTTAATCAACACTCCTTAGGTACCTGCATTTATCTATTATTGGACTAGATTCTCATAGAGCCTGTGGTCTTTTGGTGAGGGGAAACAGTCCAGGCAGTGACCTAACTGTGATGATGAGGAGGGACAGGGATCTAGGGGAGCAGGGAATAAGAGTCCCCAACCTAGACCTGGAGATTCAAGGAAGACTTTCTGAGGAACTGACATGTGACTCAAGATATGAAGAATGAAATAGAGTGGTCCAGGTGGGGAAGAAGGATGTAAGGAGGATGTAAGGGAGAACATTCTGGACAAAGATGACAGCATGTGTCAAGATATAAAGGTCATAAGAAAAAATGAGTATGATAGGAAGAGGGGGAAAAAAGGAATTTGGCACTGGTGAAGTTTTAATGATGCAAGAGAAATGTGGTGGGCAACAAGCCTGAGGTGTCGGCACAGTTAGGTGGCAGATGCCAGGTTTTCCTCAGAGGGCAGAGGTACCATGCAAAGGGAGGATGTGATCCAGTTCCACTCCAGGAAGATCATTCTGTCTAAATGTGAAGAAATGACTGAAGGGGAGCAAGCCTGGGGCCAGGGGGACCTGAAGGAAAGAAGCAGGCGCTAGAATGAAGAGAAGGGAACCAAAATGAGCCACAACACAGCTGGATGGTTCAGTAGCATGGCGGGCAGGAGAGGAAATGGAGGAGTAGAGATCTGGGGCTCAGATACTGGGTGGACAACAGCATTGTCCACAGAGACAGGCAACAGAGAACAAGAGGCTGCTTTGAGGGATGTGGAGTCAGGGAGTGATGACACCAAACTCAGTTTTTGGTGATGACATGCCAAGGTTTAGCTGACTGTTAGGATTCCCAAGGGAAGCTATCTACCTGACAACAGATGTATGTGTCTGTAGCAGAGAGGGCCTCCCAGCTTGGGCTCCCAGGTCATAAGTCACAGCTCCATAAGTAGGACCTGCACTGATGGTGGAGTCTGACATGGTAGAGTCTGACATGGTGCACTGATGGTGGAATCTGGTTGCAGGATGTGAGGTAAGAGGGCCTGGAACCAACCATGAGGTGCAGCAGAATTCAAGGGAAAGGCAAAGAGACCAGGATTGTAAAGAAATACAATAACTTGTCTGCATCTGTCTTGCCCCCTAGGGCATTAAACTTCCAAAGGGCATTAAACTTCCAAAGGGCATCTTGTTCATCATTTTATTTCCAGCACCTGGCCCAGAGCCTGGCAAGAAGCAACTGCTCAGGGGATCCAGTGACACAATTGGTTAGCATGGTTATAAGAAGCAGCAGCTCAGTAAATATTTCCTAAGTGAATGACTAAATTTTCCAAGATCATGCAACCAGAAAGAAGCATAGCCACCACAGTCTAGATAGTTCCAAACAGGATTTCTCCCTGCCTTTCACCCGTATGGGCTGAGAGAATCCAGGATTGGGAGTGAAGTGACATGGGAGGTTCTCTGTTAATCCTACAATGAGAGCGTTTTGAGGAAGCCTCTGTTTAATAATCTCATTACAAAAAAATTAGTGGGAAATTAAGTTCATTCATTTTATAATTTCCTGGATTTGCACCACCTTCAGTAAACAGTAAACCTGAGTGAAATGGATTCCTGCAGATTTCAATAGTCTGTGAGAGGTACTGCCATGGTCATCAGCAGGACAGTTTGCAGAGTGACCTCTTTCCACTTGAAACCACAGTGTCATTCATGGACATAGATCTCAGCCAGGGAGTTCAACAGATTCCACAGTCAGAACCTTTCAGAGAAAGTCCTGCTGCCAAGTACGAAACTGGAGGGTGTGTACAATAAACTTGGGGGCAGAATACTTCAATTCATCTCTCTCCTCTTTGGCATGATATTTCCCATGCAGCAAAGAAATTGGTCCTGGTGGTTTTAGTGTTCATTACTGGAATACCTATATTTTAGATAATGTTTAAATTTTTATATAATTTTCTCATAAGAAAAACACTGCAGATTACAAAAAAAATCACCTTAGAGAAATGTCTTTAAGAAGACAAAAATATTTCATAATCCCATAATCCAGAAATAAACATAATCATCATTTGTGATTATTTCTTCTACTTTTTAAATTGTTTTTTACTTTTTAGGGGGTACCGGGAATTGAACTCAGGGGTACTTGACCACTGAGCCACATCCTCAGCTCTGTTTTTTAATTTTATTTAGAGAAGGGGTCTCATTGAGTTGCTTAACGCCTCACCTTTGCTGTGGCTCACTTTGAACTTGTGATCCTCCTTCCTCAGCCTCCAGAGCCACTGGGATTTCAGGAGTGCGCCACTGTGCCCAGCTTATTTCTTCTACTTTTAAAATTACTGAGATTGCACTTATTTTGTATGCAGTCTTTTAGTAATGTAAATAAGATCATTACTAATAACTTTTTAAGTTGTTATCTACATTGTAGGCTCTTTCTCTAGAACAGATACTTAAAAGTGAATTACTATGTCAGAGATAACTACTTAACCTTGGATCCAATAGAAAAAATAATAATCCTGCCATCTACCTGTAAATTATAAACAGATGCAGAAGTATGCACTGACTTATGCACAGCGACACATAGATAGGCCCTTACCAATTTCTAAAGGTCTTAAAGAGTACAAAATGTAACGAAGAATGTATGCAGTTCTAAGAGGAACTTCCTATATAAATTTCTCCCTAATTCATTTTCCAAGATAAAAAAAAAAAACTTGTGGAAATCTAATCTTTGTCTTCATGTGAATGTTCGCACATACAGGGTAGAGCACACTGTATTTCAAAAGCATTGAAAGGCCACCAGGGATTGAAAGCATCAGAGCCAGGTGAACTCAGGAGAACCAATAGCCCAACTGTCCTCCCAGATTATGAATGAAGGAACTGAGGCACAGGGAAAAAAAAAACCTGATTTTATCCCTGAGTTGGGTGATAAAGTAACACAAATGATAAATAGCAGAATAAGGAGGAGGTCAGGTCACGTTAGGTCAGTTCAATGCTAACTGAACAACTTCAGCCCACCAGGTACTGTATCAAGTGCTGGCAATGAACAGGTGAAGAGGACAGGTAGACCATGATAGGCGATGAAGGAGACAGGAGAGAACTATACCTATTGTTCTTTTTATGATAGTGGATAAAATAATCTTACACTGGAATACTTTTTTCCTCGACCTGGGTTCTTCTGATGTAATTTTGCAAGAAGGAATGGAAACTTCTTATATTCATTCCCTCAACTGGATAGAGGATGAAAACAGCCTACCTACCAGGTGTTATACAATGATGGCATAAGAACAAACACCGCCATCATTGCTAAGGTTTATTGGATATTGACCATGTGCCAGACACCATTCTAAGCCCTTTGAGGAATTCACTGAGGTCAGACTTCTCCTAAATTGCAGCAAGTTCCCTCAGGATCTAATTTCAGAAAATTTCAAACCTGATGGCACCAAATAATGACATCTCATAGAGTTTGAGAGATGCAGTCAATCAAAAGAAAATGTTGATGGTGTACAGTGGGAAAACCAAAGGTCATTGTAAAAAAAAAAAAAAAAAAAAGTGAAGCCTCACAGAAAGAGGCTATCCTCCAGCCCAGAAGCTAATCTGAGGTAAGAACTTTACCCACCAAAAAGTGAAATGCTTGGTCATTTTCTGGTTAAGAAGTCCCACCATATTCAATGCCAATTGCCATCATCAAAATGGAAACTAAACTTTGACTAACTTGAAACGGTATTTTCTCTCTCAACTGGGAGGTTTCCAGAGGAAGCCAAACAAACAGAAAAAAAAAAAAAAACTCATTACACAAAAAGACAAACAATAGTAACAACAGAAAACCCAGAGATTAAATTAGGACTGCTTGCTTGAGATGACAGAGACTGTCACTTCATGGCATGAATGAGAATCGGGTATAGGATCTGGCACCACCCCATAAGAAGCTTTTTCAACCTTTCCTTCTTTTCTGTATGATCTAAAAACTCATCTCAGACTTTTTGAAGACTTCAGCTAGACCATACTGCTCGTACAAGATTACCAGCAGGAAACCATACAGACCCTGGCATCTATTATCCCGGTGCAAAAATCAAACACTTCAGAGTAGAACAGATTGTTCTCATTTAAAGTCACGGTGGTGGCTATGTCAACACGCCAAGTAGGGGTGTGCCCTGCAGCCCAGAAGGCTGCATGCAGGAGGCCAGGGGGCATCCCTTGACACGCACAGCTGACGGTCAATGAAGGGGGTTCCAGCCATTGCTCTGACAGTTCTGGGTAACTGAAATCAACCTGGAGCATCTCCCATTACCTCGTAGTTGACGCCTGTCTACCTCTTTGACAACTTCCAAAGCAGCTGACTGGTTTTAACCACATTCAAGCCATTACATTGATAGAGCATCAAGATCCAAATGATAAGACTCATGAGTGACAGGTATTCAGTGTTTGCTGTGTCAGGCACTTAAGCCACAACCTGGGATTTAACCCTCCTAACAATCCTAGCATAAGTTCCTATCAGTGATGGTTCATACCCCCACTTTATAGACAGCTTAGAGAGGTTTAGTGACTGGCCCAAAGTTATACAGTTGGAAGGAGAAGTCCACTTCTCCTTTAGAATCTAGACCTATCTGATGCCAATGCCTCTGTGGTACCCATTGCTTCCATCACTGCTTCTTAGGTTTACTTAAAGTTCTCCTCAAACTTAATTTATTATTTAGTCCACTACTAGTTTCCTAAAAGGAATCCTTTGCTTAATATGCTACCTATCTCAACAAGCCTGAGCCCCTAAACGGAGGAAGTAGAACCCTAAGGTTATACAGAACCAAGGAATAAGCTACATAATAGAATAAGTAATCTCTCCAAACATTACTAATGCTCAGAGGCTGTGACGTGTAACCATGCAAGCCTCCCATAGGAAAGAGTCCTTTCATTGCTTTTATGGGCATACAAAATTTCAAGGTTTGATTTTTCTTCCTTTAAAGAAAATCTTGTAAATTGTGGGCAGTTTGCTGAGATAGGTTAACAAGTTGGGTGTTTTCCTAAACAAATGTAATGCCTGTGGAAAAGTTAGACATAGCAACATTATTACTGAGGCCTGTAATGACAACACTATCCATGACAACCGGCCCCTCTTGTCATGAGCAAATGAGTACCACCGAGCCAGGTGGTCTGCCTGCTGTCCAGCTCAGTGGGACAGGTCATAATTAGACACCTCTGAAATTACCAAAGGAGGCAGGTTTAGTGGAGAGCTCTGGAATCATACAAAGCTGGATTTGAGCCTAGGACCTATCATATACCCGCTGTGTTAACTTTGGGCAAATTTCTTAACTTCAAACTTCAGTTTCTTCATCTATAAAATACTGCTACTTTGTGGAATTGTTAGAATGAATAGGCATGTAAAGTACATGGCATATTTAAAAGTGTTCAATGAACAGTATCAGTAATTAATACTAGAATTTTCTATTCTCTGAACCTGTTGGGAGAAAGTTAACACCCAGCTAAATACCTAATGAACCCCTTTCCTGGATTTTCAACTGCTGAGCCTCTTAAGGCTCAGCTTAAAAACTCATCCTCAATTTCAAAAAATTGCCAAAGCTTCAGTCATGCCTCTAGCCCTACTGTAGCCAGACACAGTGGCAAAATGTGCCAGTCCACATTCAGAAACCAAGAATCACAACCTAAATCAGACCACATTTGCTAATTATACCATTTGGGTGTGCAGTCAAAAGGCCCCATTGCCAAGGGCATGGGCTTTCTTTGAATAGTCCAACTAATTCCATGTACAGTGATGAATGGATACATGCACCCTCTATTATCTCAGAAATGGAAAAGAAAAGAACCATTTCTTCAGAACCCTCAAAGATCAACTTTAGGGAAAAGTAATGTGGTTTATTTTCATTTCTCCCACTTCTGGCATAGCACTAGACATACAATAAGATTTTCATAAATATTTGATAAAGAAAGGGTGGGAAGAATTAGTTGAATTCAGACTGCTATGACAGTGTTTACATACACAATTGGTCGTCAGTATCCATGGGGATAGGTTCTAGGACCCTGTGTGAATACCAAAACCTACTGATGCTCAAGTCCCTTATATAAAACTGCAAAGTATTTGCAAATAACCTATGCATAAGTCCCTTATATAAAACTGCAAAGTATTTGCAAATAACCTATGCATATTCTCTTATGTTTTAAATCACCTCTAATTACTTATACTTTCTAATGCAAATGTAAAAGCTATGAAAATAGTTGGTGTACTATACTATTTAGGGAATAATGTCATTTAAAAAAAAAGTCAGTATAGACATAACCATCACAGGTCTAACTACATTTTCCCAAGGGAACCAATAAGACACTGCTCTCTTACTCTGAAACCCACCTCAATGTGAATACATGAAGACAGTCCAGTCCAGTTCAGTTCAACTCAGTTTAATAAGCATTTGTTGTGCACTTATGTGATATGATAGAAGAGTATTGAGCTTCGTCAGAAGTCTTAGTTGATTATCTGAACTTAAGGAAATCAAATGCTGCCTCTGAGTCTCAGTTTCCTCACCTGTCAAATACAGATGATCATGAAGTCTTACAGGCTGCTGTTAAGATCAAAAGTGATTATATACACGAAAACACTTTGTGTGTGCTCCAGTCAGGATGGGGCTTAGCTATACATAACCAGGAAATCAAAATAAGTAGTTTAAATAGAGTATGTTTCTTGCTCAAATGAATCTAGGACTAATAATGGTGGCTTCATAATCAGGAGAAACAGATTTCTTCTACCCTCCTCTCTGCCATCCCCAGAAAAAATGTACATTGGCACTGGAGGCACTGCACCTGCATTCCAGGCAGCAGACAGGGGGAAAAGGAGAGCAGGAGAGGGGTACTTTCTCCTTACTTTTAGAAGTTCCAATGAATACTCATACTCAGATCTCATTAGCTAGGGCAAAGTCATGTGATCATACCACTGATCTGTAAAGAATCCTGGGAAAAGTAGTTTATTTGGCTGTAAAGCAATGTACTCAGCTTCAAATCAAAGTTCTTTTTCTAAAAGGAAAATGACAAATACGATATGTAAGCTACTATAAATAATTAAGCACTTATTAAACATTATTAAAAATAAATTTATTAGATACCGGATACTGATCTAGGCATTAAGGATGTAAAGTTAATCCATAACATCTATTCTCGACAAACCCACTGTCTAGCATACAAGGCACCATCTTCTATCTATCTGGTTGACTAAACTGAACAAGCGCCAAGTCGTAATATTTCCCTAACTCAATCTCTATGGTCACTATCCAAGTTTTAGCTTTCATGAGTCTTCTGAGCCACTTTACCTGAACAGTTTCCAAGCTTTCTATTTCCCCTTAAAGGCACCCTCCACATAGCTACAAAGTCACCACTCTGCTTAAAATCTATCAAGGTAGCCAGGCATGGCGGCATATGCCTGTAATCCCAGCAACTCTGGAGGCTAAAGCAGGAGGACCCCAAGTTCAAAGTCAGACTCAACAACTTAGTGAGACCCTAAACAACTCAGCAAGACCCTGTCTCTAATTAAAATATTTAAAAAAGGACTGGGGATATGGCTCAGCAGTTAAGCACCCCTGGGTTCAATCTCTAGTACCTCTCCCCTCAAAAAAAAAAAAAAACCCTCAAGGTTTCCTATCTATCCAGGCAGAACCTGCTTTCTTTCATTCACTATATACTCTACGACCCCACTGACCTCTCCTACCATCACTCCTGCCTCAGGCTTCTCCACAGGCAGAACAAAGTTTGGATTTACAGTCTGTATCATGATGCTCTTGCCTCCAGATCTTTGCCCCATGCTTTGTCCTGTCCTAGGCATTCTCTCTACCTATTTTATCTGACCTTGATCATTTTTTTTTTAAGATGCAGTTAAATCATCACCAACTCCGTGGAGGCTTTTCTGAACATCACAGTTCAGGGTAGATACCCATTCTCTCCAGCTTCCTTAGCAGCCCCTGTGAACATGTCTCCATTATGTCTCCACAATGCAGTGACCTGCCTTGTCACTTTTCCAGATTCTGTCTTTTCTCTCACCTTCCCAGTTCTTGGCATGCAGCAATAATATTCCTTCCTTCATACATTTTTTTCAAGAGGATCTTTGTTAACAAGTTAGATTCATCTCCTGTTCACACAGAGCTATATCTTAAAGGTGCTGAATAGGAATTAAAAGGAAAGAAGGAATGAAGAAAGGAGGGAAGGAGGGAGGGAGGGAGGAGGAAAGGAGAAGGGTAAAAGAAAGAGAGGCAGAAAACAGAAAGGGAAGAAGGAAAAGAAAAGGCTGGTTCAATCCTCCAGCTCATCAAATGCTCCTCCTTGTGACGGACCCTGAAAATTCTAAAGCTGCTGGCTTGTTTGATTTACTCCTTTCTTTTCTTAGCATAAAAAATATTTTTAGACATTTCTCCCCCCAAAATATTCTCTAATGTCAATTCTACCCTTACTCTGTTCATTTTGAAATCACCTTTCTTTCCAAGGTTGGTTCTCTTAATAATAAACATTTCTTCTAGAAAAATCTAATCCTTTTTGTATTTTTTAGAAAAATGAAACTTAAGCATATCAGCAATTGGCAATGAACGGAAAGGCTGGGAGTTCAAAGGTTTAAACCAGCCTTCTGAGGGGCTCTATAACACAAGACCCTTTTAAAGAGCCTGGACAGGAATGTTAATTACTTAAGCAAAGTCATGCATGACACACACATACACCAAGTGTCTGGTCAAACTGCAACAACAAATGTAACTTGAGGTCTCCGGCTCATCTTTCTGCTCAACAGAGCTCCAGGATTCAAACAGGATTAGCGCCAAGGACCTTTTCCTATTCAAAAATAAACCATTATAGAAAGCCCAGCATTTTATTCAAGTGGCTGATGGTGTCTCCTGAGTCCGTTCAGCTGCATAAACCAAGACCTTCTCCCTTGACAGTCTTGACCACAGAGCTGCTATTGGGTGGTTTAATTTAGCAGCCATTCCTGGCATGCTTTATGCTTTGATGAAGGAAGGAGATACTTTTACCACATGGCTGGGTAAAGGGCTCCCATCCCCAAAAGATCTCCCCACTAAGGAAATTCTTTTTTACTTCCTCTGAATCTAAGTACTAAAGTCATCATTCTTTCATTCATTCATTCAACAAACAGTAACTTTGTTTCTTTTAGATGGAAGAGATTGCATGGTAAATTCACTGTCCTATCCTCCAAGAGTTCAGGATATACTGGGGGAAGTCAGGCTCACATATTAACACTGACGACCCAGTGTGATAAATACTGTCGAGCAGTGCACTAGGGTACCTTTGTGAGCTCAGGAGAGGATAGTAATGCTAAGGAAAGGTTTCCTGTGTCAGCTGATGCTTGAACAGGGCCATTGAAAATGAGCAGAGTATGCTGGGGATAGGTCTCTGGAAGAAGTGAGGGGATGAGGAGGACACTCCAGGCAAAAAGAGCTGCTATGCACGTGTCCCAACTTATTAAAGGACACAGTGAGTCCAAGAAAAGGGATTCAGCGTAGCAGGAGTGTAAGACCTTGAGGGAATAAGCAGTACAATGGATGGCAGGGCTGAAATGTCACTTAGTGATTCTCAGCTCCTTTGCTAGTATGGATTCAGCAGAGAGACTGGCTGCCCAACTGTGCCCAGAGAAGAAGGTACACAGAATTGATCAATTTTGAAGGAGAGGGTGGGCAAAAGTAACTTCGAACTCAGCATGTTCTACATGGCCAAGTGCTGTACCAAGTTCCCTTCTCATGCAGGAAGCAATAGTTTAGGACAAGATCCTTAGGAGGAAATAGGCAGAAACCCAGATGATGGGGGAGGTCAACAGACAACCTGAAGCCCCATCACATATCAGCTCTGAGAAGTAAGCACATTCCATATATGTGAGCATTTGGTGAAACCCACTAGCAGTCAAATCACATGCAATGGACTGCTAAAGGCCTGACTGATATTAACACTTCTTTTATTCCTTATTAACCAAACCCCAGTTTTATTCAAGGCGGCACTGTGCCTAGGGACAGCCCAAGATATGTGACAACTTCTGGTCAATGAGATATAAAAGGAAGTGTTATGTGTGATGCTATATAAGCTCCTGAAAAGGCAAATAGAGGGCTGACAAGCATCTCATTCATCCTTTACCCTCCTACTTTTCCCTGCCTGGAACACTGGTGTGGTGTGAAGCTCCAGAAGCCATAGTTGTAACCCTGAGGATGAAAACTACCTGCTAAAAATGGAGATGGAAGAGAAAGACAGGAGGATTCCAGTGATTTCACAGATCTACCCATGAGCCTTGGACTGCCTCCTCATACCGCTCCATATCCAGACGGATCTCATGGAATATAACCTTAAAACGTCCATGTTCAGTTTCATCCCCACTCCTCTTGGAAAAGAAGAAGAAAGGTCAATTCTTTCTGAAAATGTGTTTCTCTCCCTTAGGACTTAGAATATGTACTTATAGGAAAAATATGCACCAGGTGATTTGAACATTCTCCTGCGGTTGCTGCTGCTGCTCCCTCCCCTGAAACCATAACCCTGTGATTCTGCTGTCAAAATTGTCAAGCAAAGGATTACACCCATAATGGAGGAATGGACAGCAGCTGGAAGACTCACAAGGAAGAAGTTCTTAACTGGCATACTGTTGCTTGTAGACTAGGTGACAAGCAAAGGAATTTACAAAAGAAGAAGAAAGAAAATATGGGCAGAGAACAGAAAGTATTTTTTAGTCATACTTGCATAACCATAAATAATCTATGTCAATCAATGATAAAATGAATAAATAAAATTCTATATAGCTCCACAACAGAATTTGATACAGCTGGTAGAAGGCCTGAGGTGCTCTGGAAAGTGCTGCAATGGAAAGGTCAGTAAGGGTTAGTGATCAGTGAAAAAGCAAGGTGCAAAACTTAAAACACAGCTAGAAGAATGAATGGTCAGACCAACAGACAGACTGATTCATGCTGTGGATATGTGTGCTTTCCATTGCTCTCTGTTTTAGGCAGCTTTTCTGTTCCTGTGAATAAAAGATCTGACATGAATAATTAGAGGAAAAAATTTTTGGCTCATGATTTCAGAGGTCTCAGACCATTGACAGTCAAATTCAATGCTCTGGGCCCAAGGTGAGGCAGAACATCATGGCAGAGAGCTTGACAGAGAAAAAAAGGTAGGTCGTGACAACAGGAAGCACAGAGAGAGAAGTTCACTCACCAGGGACAAAATGTAATTCCCAAAGGTTCACCCTCAGTGACCCACCTCTTCCAGCCACTCCCCACCTGCCTACAATGACTACCCATTAATCCATGCCAGTGGACTCATGCACTGATTAGGTTAAAGTTCTCACCAATCATTTCACTTTTACTCTTTCTTGCATTGTCTCACACATGAACTTGTGGGGGATACCTCATATCTAAACCATAACACCTCCTGGCAGCCATTTCTTAGGGGAGGTGCAGGGACAAGGGCAGGAGGAAAATAAAATGTGTGTTGGGAAATGTCATCACCCTTCTGCCTTTGGGGAAATAGGAGGAGGAGAAAAGATATGTTCGTCAACATCATGGATCTATATCCTTCATAATGGGCCGAAATTCCAGAAAGGTGAGGGGTCAGAACTGTGTGTGTAAAGGAGAAAGCAAAAGCCAAGCTGAGTTACCCTTCACCAGGAACTCCGAGGGGAGGAGAGACTTCCCTACCCAAAGGTCCTGCTGTGACATAAAATTGCAACATAATAACGCTGGCAGTTGAGCATGCTCAGGCTGCAGGAGGGCACTCCACTCCTGTCTTGACTCAGGAAAATACAGAAGGAGCCAAAGGTGATAGCAGATGTGAGCCACACTTGTCATTGCTGGGCAAGGTTTTCCTTTGGAGTGCCTACAAGTTAACTAGCCACCAGCTTCTTCAATAGACAGAAGCCCATGGTGGACCCTGTCAAGCCAAAAGCAAAGAATGCCAACAGTCTAGAGGCCAGAGCCTGAGTCTAGGTCTCTCACCCACTTCCAATGGCCAGCCAAATTAGCAGGAGGCAGTGCTGAGGAAGACCACGAACTAATAAAAAAGATGTTACATTTTCCTAGTACTTCCCAGAGATTTATGTTTTCTATTACATTAGGGTTTTTTGTTTTGTTTTGTTTTGTTTTTTGGTTGGGGGTATACCCGGGATTGAACTCAGGGCTCAGGGGCACTGGACCACTGAGTCACATCCCCAGCCCTATTTTGTATTTTATTTAGAGACAGGGTCTCACTGAGTTGCTTAGCACCTCACCGTTGCTGAGGCTGACTTTGTACTCTTGATCCTCCTGCCTCAACCTCCTGAGCCACTGGGATTACAGGCATGTGCCACTGCACCTGGCTAGATTTTTTTTTTTTTTTTGAGTTTTAGAAGGCTATTCAAGCAACCATTTTGCCTTTTAAGAAATAGAACTAAGAATTGGGGAAAGAAAGGGAAGAAGACTTGCCTCTTTGAATTCTTTAATCAGGTTCAAATTCTTCTGCTACACTATTAGTTGAAAAATATTTGAAAGCAAGTTTTAAAAATGTATTTCTCCACAGAGTTGGTTCCACAGAATTTTCCAGAAGGCATCAGGATTGTCATGAGAAATGCACAAGATAAATAAATGACAGTGATACAGGATGCCTCAGATTTACTGAAGGAGTAACAGATTACATTTGGGCGCTACCTTAGAGCCATCTGATAATAGATAATAGCCATCTACTGGACACTGGACTGCATGAGAGGAACTATGTTAATCACTTAACTGTGCTTAATAATTCTTTAATAGCAGTATGAATTAGCCTCCTGGGTTGTAGGTGGGAATCAGGGCTATTGCTCTTGGGGCCCCTGGTTATATCCACTTTCCTTACCAATTTCCCAAGGGCTGAGCTCTGCAGATCAGTAACTCCCTGGCCTCCCCAGGCATGGGCAATGCTTTTCTGAGACTGGGATTGGCCAAGCAAAAGACAACTAGCCACCCTGCCAGAGTGGCGCAGAAGGAGCCATCATAGGACTTACCATGGGCAGGTAGCATCTGGGACTGTGCCCTTTCCTAAGGTCCAGTGTGCACAGCAGCTCCAGGCTACAAGAGCTCAAGGACGGTTGGCAGCAGTGGACCACTACAATGAGCAGAGGAGTCACAGCGACAGGTCAGGCCAGCAGGGCAGGATGAGGCTGTGAGTGTGCTGGGGCTGCCCTGGTGCCTTCTCTTCCCACACAAGTACTCTGCAGACACATCTTTGTAGAGATCATTATGGGCTAAGCTCACACATGACCTTCAAACCCAGGCTTAGCTGCTTTCTAGCTGAAAGGGCTCCTGAGCCGGTCTTCTTATGGGTGGATTGAAGCTAACAGTAAGAACTGAGACTACTGTTGTGAAGGAGTAGGTAAGCCCACAACATGACGCCATGCACACAGTGGGCTCGCAGGCAGCACTTAACTCTAATTATTAACAGTTCACGTGTTGGGCTTGTCATAGAGCTTTGAAGGCCAAGTCCCCAAATCAGCTCTGTGGGGTGCTGGGGGTGGGGGGGGGAGGCTGAAGAGACCCACTACCCCTCCACTCCAGGTTTGTTAGGGATGGAGGGATGGAAACTGTGCAACACTCCCTGCCAGTCCTGAGGGAAACATGGAAGCCAGGCATTTTTTGTTCCCCTCCAAAAAACCTTCACAAAACAGGAAGCAGCTGGATTTATTTCTCCTACTTTGATTTATACCCCCTTTCAACTCACAATCATTGTTTTTAAATTAATATTTTAACTGACTCTCCCAAGAAAAAGGAGGAATGACTTATCTGTTTTTAAAAAGAAAATAAGTCCAAAGGGCAAAGAATCTGCCCCCTTTGAAATAATTCTCTTCAGGAAAGCTATAAATAAGATTTCTGATTCAAAATTGAGATAAGATTATCTGAGGGAATGAGGAATTAAAAAAAAGAAACCGCCAAGGAAAAATTTATGCCCACATTAGCAAACTCCCCAAAAGGATTAGTTCCTTTCGGTTAAGAGGATTTTTTTTTTCTTTAAAAGCTTCTTCTCAATTAAAAAAAAAAAAAAAGTAAAGTTAAAAAGTTAATATCTGTAAACCTCTTCAGACATGTGAACTTAATTTCACTTACACTGGCTGGCCCCTGGGATTCTGCCCTCTTACCAGGTCCTTCTCTCTTCTAAACCTCTCCACTGTGACCCTCACCTACTGTGCCTGCTTGTCCCATGCCCACTGCCTCTACAACAGCTTTTACCTGTCCCCACTTCCAGTAAATGGCTTGGCATCAAATCCAGTTCCCCTGGACTCTGCAGGATCTGCTGCTGCTGACCACTCCTCCCCTACATGACACACACCAGCCTGTTCTACCAATTTGTCTTCCTTCCATGTTTTTTTGTTAACTTCTTTGGTGCATCTATTTTCTATATCAGAACAATTCCCACCTACGGCCCAGGAGTCTAATTCAAGTTCAATTCTGTTGTACTTTTTCTCTGTGTTCTCACTCAATCTCAGATCTTTACTTAACTCTGCCTGTGGCAGAGACTGCTCACTACTCTGGACACAGATTCTCCCCCTTCTCCCAAAACAGTAAAATGGCAGCTAGGAATGTGGCCTCCCAGAATAAGGACTCTGTTGCCTAGAATCCCTTGCAGCTAGGGAAGACCATGTGACCACAGCCAGTGCGCAAGCTCCATTCTACCACTTGATGTCTCTAAGCATTCAATAAACAATTGCTAAAAGGACGGATGAATGAATGAGTGAACGCCTTTGCACAGTTCACTCTTGGCAGCCTTTCTAGATCACAGCTTACATCATGTAATCTTCATTCTCCCAGGACAAAAGCAAAGGTTAAACCCCCATCATTTTCACTGTCCCTTATCCAAATAGGACACCATCCAAGTACAAACAATGCAAGATAGCCTTAGGGACAAAGTTTCAAATGGTTACCACTAACTGGACCCCTCAGCACCCTCAAGGAAATATATCATTGAGTCTAAAGCTTTTGGTTGAGAGCTCTATGACAAATTCTCTGCTCCTCTCCCTTACCCCTACCTCCTACCAGAGCCATTCCCAAAATTCTCCCAGATATTTTGAAACTCCTAGAAATTTCGGAGTCACCCCTGTTCTACTCATGGTACCCAGGAATTCACACTTATAAATACCAAATTCCCCTGGCCTGGCTTCGAGGCTCTCCACGATTCAGGCAGGCTGGCCACTGCAGCCTCATCCCAGCCCTCTCCCACAGAGGACTCTGGCTCCAGGCGGCGTTGTCTTGTCAACTGGCCCAGAGGTGGGTCTCTTTTCACTGCTCCCTGCCTGGCCTCCTGCAGTGGCTCCTGGGTGCTCTTCTTTCTAGGATGCGCTCTTCCTACTCCACAGGATCTTTCCAGGCCCAACTTAAAGTCAGTTCTGAGGCCTCTGATCTCCTCCCCTCCCCCCATGCTCTCTTTCTCTAGATCTTCAGGGTACTGGTTTTCCAAAGGCTGCTCACCCATCGCTCTCAGGACAAAATCCCAATTCCTCACCTAGGTCCTCCATAATTCAGTCCCGCTTTCCACTACCTGGAATGTTCTTCCTCCATCCCACCCACTGACCTCCTCTAGATCTCAGTTCTCTTGGGAGAAAGTTTCCTGGTCCCCCCTGATAAGACAGCAATCCCTCACACCCTGCCCTCCCTGGATTCTGTGCCCGCCTTGGCCCACTTCACTTTTCACATTGCCACCTGGCACTTTGCACACGCATAAAGAAGGAGAGCTTGATGAGGACAGGGCCTTCCCCCCCCACACACACACAGTGTTGAGTAGTAGTTAATTGCCGAAGCCAAGTGCCAATGACTCGGCTTGGCACAGAATCACGAGCCACCACACAGCTCTGTAGGTTCAAACAGCAATTCTTTATTCCGGATCTCACACCAGCCTCCACACACGTTCAGGGGCAGTCTCGTTCTGCCGCACACTTCACCTACTCCACGAGGCTTTTTCTAAAATCCCAATTGAATCTCACGAGAACTCAACGGGAACAAGCAACAGGAACACCCTAATCCCAGCAGCAATAATCTTCAACCTCAACTTCCCTAAAACCCATATTCTTAAACCGGGAAACGCCTTAAACCGGGAACACCCTAAGCCCAAGGACCGGGATACTTCCTCAAACCTGCAGGATACTTCCTCAAACCTGGATCCACCCTCGATCACCTTGAGCAGGGTCATCTTTCTCAAACACACAAGCAAGGTCGCAGCAAATTTCCAAGGCAAGTCCATTTAACATGGGGTACACTGGCAAGGATTACGATGCGTCAATACCTACTTGGTAATGGCCCTCAGCATCTCCCCCCTTCTGATTAATTAAACAACAAGCAATGTGGCTTAGGACCGTGCCTGGTAGGTTGTCCAATTCAACATGTGGTTCTTACCCGTCATGGGAGAGCTGACCTTTGGGCGTCAACTTCCTGTCTTAGGTTGAATCCACTGCAACCAGATCAACCCGTCACTGACTACCGGTCCAGCATTCAGCCATGCTTGTGGATAGGCCTAAGCACCAGTGGGGGGGTGAGGTTCTTGCCTCACCTCTGTTGGCCCCCAAATTTTAGACCATCACTAGTAGAAGGGAGGAAGACACAGAAATGCCAAGACACCAAGCCAATTGACGGCTCCTTTGGAAAAATTGCGTCACTGGTGACACCATCAGCAAAGATGCCAGTGTTACCACAATTAACATGGGGTGCGCTGGCAAGGAAATTGCATCACTGGTGACACCATCAGCAAAAATATGCCAGCAGTACCACAATTCGCTGCACCAGACGATAGTTCACAATGCATGCAACTGATATATAGTCCAGGCAAGTTCTGCAGGCAGTTCAAAGTGGAAGAGTCTATCAATATGTCCATTTCCTCCCAAAGTAAATCAAGTCCTTGATTGAGCATTACTTGTTGAGTTATATTCATTGATGCATCAGTTTATACAGTTTACTGTGATCATAGAAGCTGTAGTTTGGTTTTCTTAGTCTTCACAGGCACTGGGATGGAGATGGGAATTCTGGCAATGATGTTAAAGAGACATTATCCTGAACAGAATTATTAAATATAATGAAAAGGAAAAGTGAAAGTAAACAAACAGATCTGTTAATCACTTTTAAAAACAATAGCAAGCAAACAGATCTGTTAACCACCTTTGAAAACAATCATTAACAGCTGTTTACCTAATTTAGATTAAACCACTTAAATCACGTGAATAAAAAAAAAAAATTCGGATCCATTTTTTCATGAGCGCTCCTCAAATAAAAATATGGACATACACACATACTGACATGCAACACAAAACAGTACACACATAACATACAACACATAAGACAATAATAAGTAAAGGCCTTGTAGCTATACCTAAGTGAAATCTCCATTGCAATGTTTAAAAACTCCACAGTCAAAAAATAAAACACAGTCAAAAAACAAAACTGATCAGAAAAACATTAACCTAGGTTTGTATGAGCTCAAAAAATAAAATAGAACTTTATGATGTGGGAAAAATGCAATAATAAAATAGATATTGAAAAAAAGCACCGTGGTTAATCACTGTCGCAGATGTAAGAATAGCCAAGCTGGAGCTCTGGATATCAGCTGTTATGGATTTCAGTCAAATCATCTTCTTTTTCTGTAGAAATTGTTTTGGTTAACCTCTCTGGAATCCAAATCGGCTGCTGTTCTCCCTGTGGGAACACACAAACGGAACCCCGACTCCAGACAATAACTGGGTCGGGACCTTTCCATTGTCCTGTTAGAATATCTTTCCAAAGTACCTTAGGCTTATGTACATTTTTCGGATACATATGTCTTTCCGCAGCACTAAGTCCTGATGAATCCAAATTTAGAAAGTTTAGAGTAAAAAGGGTTATTTTAAGTTTATCTTTGGGGGATATATACCCCTTTCCAATTCCTTCTTTTTGCTTTAATAAGTACGTTTTAATAGTTTGATGAGCTCTTTCAACTATGCCTTGTCCCTGTGGGTTGTATGGGATTCCTGTTATATGAGTAATACCAAAGGATGAGCAAAATTGTTTAAAAGAGTTAGAAGTGTAACCAGGACCATTATCAGTTTTTAACTGTTTAGGAACACCCACAGTGGCAAAATTTTGTAAGCAATGAGCTATAACATCTTTAGTTTTTTCTCCGGCATGAAGGGAGCCCATCAAAAATCCGGAAGAAGTATCAACTGTAACATGTAAATATTTTAATTTTCCAAATTCTGGCAAGTGTGTGACGTCCATCTGCCAAATATGGTTAGGTATCAGTCCTCTAGGATTGACTCCAAGATTAACTTGTGGTAAAAAGGTCACACAATTTTGACATTGTTTTATTATATGCCTGGCTTGTTCCTTAGTTATTTTAAAACGCTTTTGTAAAGTATTAGCATTAACATGAAACCTTTTATGAAAATTTGTAGCTTCTTCTACAGTAGAAAAAATATGTATATCATGTGTAGTTTTATCTGCTAAATCATTGCCCAAACTAAGGGCTCCAGGCAATCCTGTATGTGCCCTGATATGTCCTATAAAGAATGGATCTTTTCTATCCCAGATTAGACTTTGTATAGTGGAAAACAAAGAGAAAACAGTAGAGGAAGGGGAAATCCTACCAGCATCTTCAAGGGATATAATAGCGTTAACTATATACTGACTATCAGAAAATAAATTAAATACAGAATCTTTGAACATCAGGAAAGCTTGTAAAACTGCATTAAGCTCTACCTTTTGAGCTGATTGTTTGGGAACTAAAAATGTAAAAGTTTGATCAGGGGTAACTACTGCAGCTGTACCATTATTAGACCCATCAGTGAATATATTTGGAGCATTCACGATAGGTGTTTTTCTTGTCATTTTAGGAAAAACTACAGGATGCTTAGACCAAAAAGACAACAAAGGATTAGATGGTAAATGATTATCAAATGAAACATTTGATTTACACATGATTATTGCCCATGTATTTAACTCATTAGCTAACTCATCAATTTGCTCCATAGTATATGGAGTAATAATTTTATTGGGAGAAATTCCAAACACTCCCTTTGCTGCTTTTATTCCTTTGAGTATTAATTGTCCTACAGCCTCAGGATACCTAGTAAGAATAGTGTTAGGAGAGTAAGATAAATGTATCCACAATAATGGACCTTCCTGCCAAAATACTCCTGTAGGAATATTTTTTGTTGGTAGTACGATAAATAATAAAGGCAAACTTATATCAATTCTATCTAAATGCATATTTTCCATATATGTTTCAATAATTTTTAATGCCTTTCTAGCTTTAGGAGTTAGCATTCGGGGTGAATTTGGATCTGATGGACCTTTTAGAATATCAAATAAAGGTCCTAACTCTCCTGTTGGTATGCCTAGATAAGGCCTTATCCAATTTATATCTCCCAACAACTTTTGAAAGTCATTAAGTGATTTGAGTTGATCTACTCGTATTTGAATTTTAGGTGGACGGACCATGGTTGAGGATAATAGAACTCCTAAATAATTAATTGGAAAATTTAATTGTACCTTATCTATTCCTATCTCTAGATTATAATTTTTTAACAAGTTTGTAAGTGTGGCATAACATTCCAGCAATGTGTTTTTATCTTTATGTGCTAATAATACATCATCCATATAGTGAAATATTTTTAGTTCAGGATTTTGATTTCTAAGTGGCTGGATTGCTTTATTAACATATATTTGACACATAGTCGGACTGTTAGCCATTCCTTGAGGGAGTACTTTCCATTCATATCTCTCATCAGGACCTTCATGATTTAATGCAGGGATAGTAAATGCAAAACGTGGACTATCCTCGGGATGAATTGGAATCGAAAAAAAGCAATCTTTAATGTCTATAGCTAAAACATGCCACGTTTTTGGTAAAGCAGACAATTGAGGAATCCCTGATTGAGCAGGTCCCATAATAACCATCTCATTATTAATTGCTCTTAAATCTTGTAATAATCTCCATTTACCCGATTTCTTTTTGATGACAAAAATGGGAGTATTATGGGGAGATACAGAAGGTTGTAAATGTCCTTCCGCTAATTGTTGTTTGACCAGATCATGGGCTACTTGTATCTTTTCTTTAGTCAGGGGCCACTGAGGAACCCACACTGGTCTTTCTGATTTCCAAGTAATTTTAATTGTCTCAGTGGCCCTTTCTGAAAATCCAACCCATGTCTGTCTGTTCCTTGATCTATTTGAATTGGTGCTGCTATACCTTGCTCTTGTTTTCCTAATCTTTTTTCTTTCCTGATACCTTGTCTAGCCCTAGTAGTGGGCGCATTAGGATTGATGTTATTTGTTAACATCAAACCTAGTTGATCTAGGACATCTCGTCCCCATAAATTAATAGGAAGGTGATCCAAAACATATGGCTGTATAGTTCCTTCACATCCTTCAGGATCCTTCCAATCTAATACCATAGCACTTCTATGGGGATTAGTCGCCACTCCTAGGCCTCGAAGCGTTTGAGTGGCTTGTTGTAATGGCCAATGTTTTGGCCATTCTTGAAGAGATATGATGCTAAGGTCAGCACCTGTGTCCAGCAGGCCATTAAACTCACGACCCTGAATATTTAGTTTTAGCATTGGGCGAGAATCTAAATTTAAAGACAACATAGCCCAATCTACACCTGTGGAGCCTAATCCCCTGGAACCTCTTTCTACATTAAGACTAGAGAACTTATTATGTAGGCTGGGTATTATTAACAACTGTGCTATTCTATCTCCAGGTGAAATTACTGATATACCTCCTGGAGAACTAGCTATAATTTTTATTTCACCTACATAATCGGGATCAATTACCCCAGGACTTATCATAAGTCCTTTTAATGTAGATGAACTACGTCCCAATAATAAGCCTACTGTTCCTTGGGGAAGAGGTCCTTTTATTCCTGTAGGAATGATTTGAACTCCCATCTCTGGAGTTAATACTGCTCTGGCAGAGGCGCAGATGTCCAACCCTGCGCTCCCTCGGGTTTGTCTGATGAGGGATTTAATGGACAATGTGTCCTGGGCACCACCCTTATGGGGTTGCTGGGTTCCTCCACTGCCCCGTATATTTGTGGTTTTGGGCCCCGGAGCATTGGGCCCCCCTGTCCGTTTTTTGGCAATGAAGCCTGATGCCTTTCTCCACGATATCTTGGGTAAATACCTGATCCTTCTCCGTTTTTTGATAAGGGAGTACCTTCTATGGTGGTTTGAGAACGGCATTCATTAGCCCAATGTCTCCCTCTACGGCATCGTGGGCAAATACCCGGTATTCTATTCCTTTGATTTCTAGTTTTGTTAAAACCTCCTCTTATGGGGCAACTCCTTTTAAAATGTCCTGTTTGTTCACAATTATAGCATGTTTCTGGCCTGGCATCTAAAGCCTGTTTTACTGCAGCTGCCATGACTTGCCCTTGTTCATTAACATCTCTACATAATTTAATATATGTGTTTAAATCTTCATGCCTCCATGGTCTAATAACCTCTCTGCAGCAACGATTTGCTTGGTCATAAGCCAATTGTTTTATTAATGGCATTGCTTGTTCTGTGTCACCAAAAATTTTGGCGGCCGTTTGAATAAGCCTATCTACAAAGTCAGCGTAAGGTTCATTAGGTCTCTGTAATACCTTAGATAGCTGACCTTGTAAATCTCCATGTCCTTGTAAAGTCTTCCATGCCCTAACTGCGTCTGCAGCAATCTGTGCATATACAGCAGGATCATATTCCATTTGTTGCCGCTGACCCTCATAATCTCCTTTTCCTAGCAGCATCTCTAGATTTCTTTGAGGGTAACCGGCTGCTGCATTTCGTCTAGCTGTCTCCCTGCAAAATTCCTCATTGGCAACCTTCCATAACAGATATTGTCCTCCATTTAGCACAGATTTACACATGCTAGCCCAATCTGCTGGCGTCATGTCCAAGTTAGTAATGGACTCCACCATGCTTACTGTGAAAGGGGCTTGAGGACCATAGGTTGTTACAGCCTCCTTTAACTGCTTCACTGTTTTAAATTCTAAAGCACGGTGAATTCGCTGCCCTCCTACCTGTTCAAATACAGGGCATGCTAATCTTTGAGGTCCTGTCTCAGGATCCCATCTATCAACTACGATGGGGTTTGAGGGCCATTCAGCTGTCTCCATCGGCGGGGCTGATGGTTGAATTACACCCTCTGGTAATAAAACGGAGTTAGTAACAGCCTTTTGTTGTGGCCTTTTTCCTAATAACCCCTTTTCCTTTAAATTTTCTTCCTCTCTCTGACTAGCTCGAGAGACCTTCTCTTTTCCTTGATCTAAAATGTCTTTCTCCATGGTCTGAACCTCTAACAATTTACTTAACAACTTTTCGGTTTCTTTTTTACTAATTTCTAATCTTCTATAAAGATAACGCAACCCAATAAGATAACATAAGAAAAAACCGCAACTGAATGAAACAAAAACTGAATAAAAATTCGCTGTATCAATTTTCTCTTTCTCGGGGCTAACAAACTTCAAACCTTGAGCGAACCATTTTTCCCAGTTTGCCTGAGAAATTTCTAGGGACAGGCAACTTGAAACAAAAACGAAATAAATCAAAACAAGAACACATTGTTTTTGGAAATGGTCACCCATTCTCTCGCCTTCCCTCAGGGGCGAGCAATTTACTCACCTCCAAATTTCAGATGTTCCGCGTACGGGCCACCAAATGCCGAAGCCAAGTGCCAATGACTCGGCTTGGCACAGAATCACGAGCCACCACACAGCTCTGTAGGTTCAAACAGCAATTCTTTATTCCGGATCTCACACCAGCCTCCACACACGTTCAGGGGCAGTCTCGTTCTGCCGCACACTTCACCTACTCCACGAGGCTTTTTCTAAAATCCCAATTGAATCTCACGAGAACTCAACGGGAACAAGCAACAGGAACACCCTAATCCCAGCAGCAATAATCTTCAACCTCAACTTCCCTAAAACCCATATTCTTAAACCGGGAAACGCCTTAAACCGGGAACACCCTAAGCCCAAGGACCGGGATACTTCCTCAAACCTGCAGGATACTTCCTCAAACCTGGATCCACCCTCGATCACCTTGAGCAGGGTCATCTTTCTCAAACACACAAGCAAGGTCGCAGCAAATTTCCAAGGCAAGTCCATTTAACATGGGGTACACTGGCAAGGATTACGATGCGTCAATACCTACTTGGTAATGGCCCTCAGCAGTTAATAATGAACATTGAAATGTAAACCAAGAACATAGCAGGGGGATAGAACTTCTTTGAATTGCCTTTAATGAACCATCAAGTAACTTGTAGAAAAACAACAGGTGTACTAACCCTGAGAATAAACAGGTGGAAACAAAGGGAGCCAATTAAGAAATAGGTCAAAAAGGAAAGATCAGTGGGGTGAGCTCCTGACAGGGTCTACTGGGGCCATTGTAAGGTTAGGATTTATGGCCGTAGGTTTCTCAGTGTATTTCAGAAGAGAAATTTCACTAAGAGCGCAGGCGCATGAAGATGAAGTTTGCCAGATTATTGACCCCAGCACTCCCATGAACATAGGACAGACGGGTAGGTGAAGCCCCCTGAATAGGTTGACCACCATGACAGTTCCATAAAAGGACAACTAGGGTCAAAAGCTCCCCCACCCTATGTGAGGAAGGAGTTACACATCTGAATGGCAAAAACTGAACAAGGTGGACCCAGTTCTCCTGGTGAACAACAGGCAACAATAATTTTGAAAGCAGCACTGTCTCCTTTGTCGTTCTCTGTTCAGAAACATCCCATTCTCTCTCTCTCTCCCCCCCCCCCTCTCTCTCTCTCTCTCTCATGCTCTTTGCTTGAGCCTTACTTCACTTTCACTCATAATAAATTCTCTTGCTTGACTTTTCATGTCTGACTTTGAATTTTCTTTCATCAGGACACAGGAACTGAAATTTGGAGTGTTAGCTCCCATCCCCCTGGGACAACAGCAATGCCTGCTGTTTAATATGTTCATGTTGAATGAAGGAAGGAAGGAACCAAGCGATGCCTAATTTAGCACCACACACTGTCTTGAGCTTAGCTCTTTCCACATCAGTCTTCTTTCTTTATTTTAGGTTCTTAGAACACACCAAGCTCATCCCTTCCTTAGTGATCTTATACTTCATCTTCCCAGTGGCAGATCCAGGTTTTAAGGATCCTGAAGCTTATATAACCAGGAGTGTAGATGGGTGGGGTGTGTTCTTTAAAAATATTCCAACCGAGCAGGTGGCAGGTGTCTATAATCCCAGCAACTCTGGAGGCTCAGGCAGGAGGATCTTAATTCCGAGGCTACTGTCAGCAACGTAGTGATGACCTAAGCAAGTTAGTGAGATCCTGCCTCAAAATAAAAATGTAAAGGGCTGGGGATGTAGCTCAGTGGTAAAATGATCCTGGATTCAATCCTTAATACTATGAAAAGAAAGGGGGTGGCGGGGAAGAAAGAAAGAGAGAAAATGAAAAAGAAAGCAAGGAAGGAGGGAAGGAGGGAGGGAAAATTCTAAACCCCAAATAGCACAGGGTCCTCTCAGGACCTGGGAAAGACTGTGTAGTAAAGTCAAGAGCATCCCTGTTCCTTCCCTGGGAAGCCATCCTGCACACATTCCCATTCCCTTTGCCTCTCTAAGAGACCTACCACCCCCTCTTCTGATCTTCAGGTAACATCTGCCTTGCAAGTCAGGCCTCCATCCAAGTTGTCCTTGCCTCAGAGACAAGTTCTTCCCCCAACCCCCTCCGTTACTCTATTATATTGTCTTCATATCACTTATCATTAACTGACATGTTCTTCATTAGTATTTCATTTACTTGTTTATTGTCTGTCTTTACCACAAGAATGTCGGCTCCTAAGGACTCTGTCTAGTTCAACAGTGCAGGATGCCTGGAGCAATGTTTGCCACACGGTCATGCTCTAAAAGGATTTGCTGCAAAATAAAAAGAGCAGGACAGCCACTTCCCACATTCTATGAAAACCAAAATGATAAATAAATAGGATCAGGGCAAAGGAACTCAGTAAATTCACTGGTCTCTCTTACCATGCTTCTTAACCACCTTCAGGATGGTAAGCCCTGATCATTCTATTGCTAATGACCAAAGACAACCAACAACTTGCTGGTCTTCACTGGGTTCCCTAGGTTTCAGAATCCCTAGAGCTGCTTCTTGCTGATTTGGGAGGCAAAGTGTAGGGCTTTATTTGACATGTTATCTTTGGATATGCTAGAACTTTCTAGTAAACTTAGTGAAGTTTGTTGTTTATTTCGGGAAGGCTTTTTGGTTGTATTTCATCATCCTTTCCCATGATGAGTGGAGATCTTTTAAGTTCATAGCTCTGACGAAATTTCAATGCCAATTTCTTTCCTTTACCAAGGTTTCAAAATAGTTGAACCCCTTTGGGGCATCCTTCATTTGGTTCTTTTAAAAGTGTGTGACATCCAGTTGGTTCCCAAATCTGGCTGTCTTCACATTCATTTGTGGTGCTTGCTAAAAATAGAATTTGGGGCCTTGCCCTAGGTGAACCTCACCTAGCATCTCCAGGGGCTGGCAGGGAGTTCCATGTGATGAACAAGCACCAAGTATGGTTCTGTTGTGCAGCCAAGTTTAGAAAACACCACGATTCCAAGAAATTCAGATAATAAGAAAGGAAACTTCAAGATATTTACAAGACAAAGGTCAAAATAAGGGAACCAACTCAGGAAAAACAAGAATTTACAAATGTCATCTAATGAAAAATAAAAATATTCATTCCACCCCTCTTGATTTGTACCTGGTACAGTCTCTCTTGATTTGTACAAGTTTGGGCACTGGCTAGATTAGGGCACTCAAAAAGGAGAAAAACTGCAGAGGTTCTCAAGTTCACAGGTACCTCATTGGGAAACTTAAGAATTTCTGGAAATGGTGTAAAATCTTTCCAGTTTTAAGAATTGCCGCAGTCTGTCTGGGCACAATTCAGGAGCCACTTGTCAAAAGAAACTAACTTTATTTTTAGAACTACACACGCCAAACAAAACAGCTCCTCAGGAAAAAAACCCTCAGAGCCCACTGCCACCACCGGCTTCCACAAGCCTCTCCCCCACACAAACCTCACCACCTCCCACAATCCTCCTGCTCTTGAGGCCGATTGGCTGGGTCGCGTGGGCGGAGCCAAAGAAGTCCCCCAATGAGCAGTTCCATAGTCTGAAGGGCAGGGAAACAGCCCAATGAACATCACCGCAGAGGAGCCAATCAGCTAGATGTTGCTGGGGCCGCTGTGAGCCAATCATCAGCCGGCAGCTGGAAGTTTGCTGGGGCCCCTTTGGCTGTGGCTCTCAACAAAGAATACCAGACAGGCCACAGAAAGAATGAATCATTAAGCTCTTCACACCCTAGAAGAATTCTAGCACTGATCCTAATGATGCTGACCAGCCCATGGGGAGTACAGCAGAAAGACAACAGCACTCATAACCAGAACATCCACTATGTGAGCCTGGGCAAGTGGCTCAACCACACTAAGCCTCACCTCTTCATTTGTAAAACCAGGCTCCCTCAAGAATAAAAGAAGTTCAGGTTTGTTTTCTAAACACTATTCAAATAGAGTGAACTTTTCTTTTCCCACCTTTCCAAAGTCAATGGAACCCTCCTCTGTTATCCCAGCTCCAGCAAAAACTCTCCTTTCCCTGGGGTGATGAAGTAGGAAAAAGGAAAGTTGTCCATCTGTGAGTGGGTGATCAGGAAGAATCACTTCATGAAACTAAATGTTGACTTGATTTCCTATGTTTGTGCTCTTCCCTCCCCCTTCTCCATGCTCTTGACTTGTCACAATCCCTTTCTCTAAGAAAGTCACAACTGGTCATGATTCTCTGGAATGGTCCAGATGCTGGTGCAGGCATCAGGGAAAGCACACTGCCTTCACAGCAGATCTGCACAGCATATTCACTGTGCATTCCTCAGGCAGGGTAACCTTTAAACACATTGTGCAAGTCACTGAACATATCATAAATTCAAATGAAATAACAATAACCTATTTACTATGCATCTGGGTTCAGGCTACTGTAACAGACTTTGTGACTTATAAGTAACAGACAGTTATTTCTCACAGTTCTGGAGGTTAGGAAGCCCAAAACCAAGGTGCTGACGGATCATCTGGTGAGAGCATGCTTTTGGTTCATGAATAGTTGTCTTCTCACTTCCTTTATAAGATCACAAATCCCACACATGGGGGTTCTACTAGCTTGACCTACTCATATGTCAAAGTCCCCATGTCCTAATACAATCACATTATGGATCAGAATTGCAAAATATTAATTTGGAGAGGACACAAACACTCAGTCTATAGAACTGGGTTATGCTCAATTATGTTTCCAAACTTTATCACCACCTTCCATATTGAATGTCTTCTAGGCATTAAGCCTTGTTCTGGGAATACAGTGGTGAGCAATCAGACAAAAACATCTGCCTTCACAGAACTTATACCTTCTGGAAGTATCAGACTTCCCATGATATCAATATGAGCTACTTGCCAGGGAAAGAAACTCTCTTCTTTCAACTGAACTGAGAGGTTAAGTTCAGTACTCTCCAAATTTGTTTGACCGATTAGGAAAATATTTGACCACAAACCATATATACACACACACATATATATGTAAATATATATGTATTCAGAATTTACATACATGTAGTTCTATGTCATTATAATATACATCTTTTTTTACTATGTAGAAAATAGAAAGATTTGTAAAGGATAAAATCTTTTAAAGGAATAAATATGAGTTCTAATATGTCCCTTTTTATTTCTTGGCCTGACAATATTATTTTTAAATTCTAGGACATATATCTGTATGATGTTGGACAAGTAGTTTAACCATCCCATCCTCCAGCTTTCTCTGTAAAAAATAGCAGAACCCACTTTGTAGTATTATTGAGAGGGGTAGATTGTGATAATTTAGGTAAAGTACTTATTCCTGGCATATTATAAACACTCATAATGACTGCAATTATTATCAATAAAGTACTATTATTTCTAAGTGGTATCTATTCCCAAGTATGATTTTAGAAGACAGATTGTGTGTCTCCTAATACAAAATTCTGAAGGGTGGAAGACATGCTTCTTAGCCATTGGTATCAGCTATCAGGAGGGCCAAGAGTTCAAGACTCAACTGGGGATCAGATTCTCCATCATAACAGATGCAAGTAGGACATGATGGTATATGGTATCTGCTACCATTGTAAATCTTCTTGCTTAAACCCCAGAAGGGTTTTCTAGCAGATACCCGTTCACACAGGTCTCAGCTATCACTCCTGTCTGCTGCCCTCCCTCAGAGGCAGTTTCCCCCAGGATCCACGGAGGGACCTGCAGTGGCACTGACTGGTACAGGCATTACAGGCTATTAAAGGGCATGGAAAAGTGCTCAGGCTCCAATGCAGATCCAAGAGCGGTTTCCAAATATCCCTGTTTGGATGGGAATGCTTTAAAACTGAAGTATGTTTTCCTTGGCAGAGGTACCCCCCATTAGATGCAATTTCTTCCTGACATTTCAAGAATTGTTTTATGTCTGTGTTCTCTATAAGGACTGTCCATGGAGGTCAGAACGGAAATTATAGTTCGAAGAATGCTCACATTAGCATAGAGGGTAATGCACAAGCCCCAAACTAAATATTTCAGTGCAGGCCAGCCTGCCAGTGCGATGATTAACAAGTTGGGTTGCCACACAGGGGACTGTCCTGGGCGCGCTCCCGGACTGCTGTTCCCCGGGCCAACATGGGCAACGTGTGTTTAGTCTATCAGAGTATTTACTCAGGACGCCTATCACCGTGGAACCCAGACAGCTGTCTGAGAGAGGAGGACTCTCTGAATCCCCCGGAGAGCACAAGTCGGCAGAGGTAGATCTATTTCTCCACCAGATTCTTTTCCCAGCCTAACTCAGCCTCCAAATTCCAGGGAGAACTTGGAGTGTGGGGCAGCCACGGCAGCCTCAGGCAAGCCTGACCCCACAGGTAAAACGTGAGAAGGTAATGGGTCTGACGCAGCTCACCCACCTCCTGTTGGGGGCTTCCACCTCAACCCTTGCCAAGCTCATGCCTGGCATTCGGGCACCCTTTGTTTGTGTTTGTGCTACTTTTGATTTTTGAAATGGGTCTCTCTATGTTGCCTTGGTTGGTCTCAAATTCCTGGCCTCAAGTAATCTTCTTGTGTTAGGCTCCAAGCAGCTGGGACTCCCAAGCAGCTTAGGCAGGCCCAATAAGGCACCTTTTTTTTTTAATATTTATTTTTTTGGTTGTAACTGAACACATTATCTTTATTTTTATTTATTTATTTTTATGTGGTGCTGAGGATCGAACCCAGGTCCTCTCACATCCTTGGCCAGCGCTCTACCACTGAGCCACAATCCCAGCCCTCAGGGTATCCTTTTAACCAGACTGTCTTAGATCTGAAGTAAGCGAGGGTCACTTGTTACTATAACAGATATACACAGCCCACATCAGAATAAAAGGGTCATGACTTAGAATCTGAAAGCCTGGGTTCAAAACCCACTTCTGACACTTAAATAGAAGTTCACTCTGAGACTGTGTCACACCCTCCAAATAGTGGGAATTACAATATCTTTCTTTGAAGGATGTTTTATAAGTTAAATAAGAATAACCAAGTCAAGGTGTCTGCTCAAATATTATACATTACAATTTGATTTACCATTCCACCATATAAACATTTATCAGAACAGCATGTTGTAGACCACCTATATATTTCATTTTTATTTGTCAATAAAAAGTAATTTGTTTAAATAATTTTTTGTACATTTGATTTTGTGCCAGTGACAAAACAAAGTTAAAAGCAATACAGCACAAATGAAGCAGACAGAAAGTCAGGGGTGGAGAGGGGAATCAAACAGGCATTAGAGAAATTTCTAGAAATAGCTATACTATATTTCTTAGAGGAAATTTTAGAAAAAAGCTATACCAGGAATAGCTGCCCAAATCTCCCTGCCCAAATCTCCCCAATCCTTCTATCTGTCACATGGCAATAAGGCACAAATGAGTACCTGATTGTGTATCTGATTGGGTTGACTATTACAAAGTATGTCCTAGGAGAGAATCATGAGTCCCAAGCACCTGTCCACAGCTACACCCCAGCAAACAGAGGCCATAGCAATCCACTGCTGAAGAAATGTAATAGAGGATGACCATGAGCTGTAATGGCCCAATTTTAAGTGAGTGCAGAGAGAAGCTCAGAGTTTTCTGTAGCTGATGGAAATCCACTTATGATACAATACAATATGCCAGGAAGAACCAGAAAGCACCGAAGAAGAGGATCTGGGCTGAGTAAGAGGGAGATGGTCTTTTCACCACATCTGGCATAGGGTCTCCCCATTTCTCCAAAGCAGAGGGATGAGAATTATCACTAGTACAATTTTATAGCTAGAGCTCCCTATTAACTGTGACATCCTGTATGTTTGCTAAGGAAGCTGTTTATTAAACTATGCAGACTTCAATTGCCAGTGTGCATTGAGTTTGTATCACAAACCCCATTTGAGAAAGAAGATATACCATTTCAGAAGTTAGAATATAGAAGAAAAGGCTCCAAGTCATCCACTAGGGCCAAATGAGTTCAGAACCAAGAAAGCCCTGCAGGGTACAGCTGCAGCAAGTAAAGGTCGAGGAGGGAGAGAGAGTGAGGACTCCATCTGGGCAATGGTAGACTCAAACCGTAGTACAGGAACTCAGCATCAAAGAACTGGCGACCTGTTTCCCAGAAACACACCATCTAGGTGTCAGTGTTTTTCAAACTATAGGTCAACACTCATTAGCAGGTCATTAAATCAATCCCATGACCCTCCACAGCATGAAAATAAAAGACCCACACAGGAAAGTCTAAAATTCAATGGAACAGAAAAGAAGAATAAATATTTAAGTGAATAGAACATAGAAAAAAAATAAAGTACCATTCCATGAACCTGTAATTGGATGTGACTGAGTATATTCAGGTGTTACTGAGTGTGTATGCCTGGAAGGGAGGACTTCTTTAGGTTTCAGTCTAAAAAGTTCACTGCCCTAAGGGTCCTTAACATGTCTCCATATGACCCCATGTAAAAGCTGCCGAGAACCATACCAATCTGGGTATCTTTAATCTGCTCTCATGATCTGTGTTCTCAGGCCATCTGATACATTACCTCTGTGAAGTTTGATGGTTTTCAACCCTGATTCCACAATGAAATCTCCTGGGATAAAGAAATATACCAAAGCCCAAGACCTACACCTACAGATTCTGATCTCATTGGTCAGAGTAGGGTCTAGCAAACCTCCCCCAGTAATTCTAATGTGCAACTGAGGTAGGGAGCCACTGGACTAGGTCACCTGACCTCTAAAACAGCCCTATGAGAGAAGCAGAGGAGAGATGGTTATCCCTACTTTTCAGAGGAGGAAATTAAGATCTCAGGCAGTTAGGAGAATTGGCCACGGCTGTATCCATTATGTCAGTGTCAGAGCAGGGTGAGAAGCCAGGTCGCCTGACTGTGGGTCTAGATTGGCTTCTTCCCAATGCACAACACTCACGACTTCATCCAACACCTCTCAGCTTCAAACACGGCCACCAATGAGAGCGCAGAAGAAAAACAGTCAGAATCTCAACATGACTTTGCACAGAAATTCTCAGAAATGCACCAACAAATATAAGTCCCTTCTTACTGGAATAATGAAATAGACCCCTCAAGTAAATCAAGCCATTTGATGGAGGCCAAGAGAGCTATTGATACTAGTTTGCCTGTCTCTAAGGAATAAAATACTGAAAGGCAATGGCTTACAATGAATGAAAATGTATCCAATGCACAATCAAATGAAAATGCTGCGGGCCTGTGGCCAGGGATTATCTGCCAACTGGATCTCTTTCAGCGCCCTAAATTTAACCAGCTGGGATTCTCCCCCCTCCCCCTTTTTTTGTAAGTATCATCTTTTTCAACCTTCTGAAAGGAAGAGATTTTCCTTTTAATGGTAAATCTGTATTTCATCATAAAGATGGAACGCAACGTGCTGGTTTGGCCAATCTCCTGAGAAGTAGGTTCTTTGTGCATTGTATGCTGGCATCAAAGAAAGACTCACATTCCAGCAAGTTCATTTCAGGAATGATAGATTAGAAGCCTCTATCTATGGAACTTAGGTATAATCTCCCCTTCAACCCCAACATATTAATAATACTTTTCATTTGGAGATCACTCGATCATTTCCACAGTTTGATAATCTCTAAATTTTCAAGCTGTTCCAAAATATAAGGAATGGAGGTGAAGCGGTGTGTGTGTGTGTGTGTGTGTGTGTGTGTGTGTGTGTGTTTGTGTGTGTGTGTGTGTGTGTGAGAGAGAGAGAGAGAGAGAGAGAGAGAGAGATCAGAAGAGTACACTTAGGTATTTATAGTGATTTTGTCTGGGTGGTATTACTAGTATTCTTTACTTTTTGTTTGTCTTATAGTTTTTTTCTGCAACTTAGCACTTGGAGATCTTAAAATTATTTCAACTGAGAAAGAGTAATCATAAATCACAAATAAAAAAATGGGGGCTGAGGTTGTAGCTCAGTGGCAGATCGCTTGCCTAGAGGCACTGGGTTTGATACTTAGCAGCACCACGTGAAAATAAAATAAATTGGGATTGGAGTTGTGGCTTAGTGATAGAGCACTTGCCTGGCATGTGTGAGGCCCTGGGTTCAATCCTCAGCACCACATATAAATAAATAAGTAAAATAAAAGATCCATTTACAACTAAAAATTATTTTAAAACATAAAATAACTAATCTATTCATCTACAAAAAATATTAAATTATGTTAAAAACAAAAGAAATGACTCTACCTGGAATCAAGGGACAAGGTCAAGTTTTTCTCTCCAAATGTGGTTTTCTAGCCAGTTGGAGAGCTGGTTAAACACAGGGCTCTAAACCCAGGCTGCAGAGGCAAAGCTGTCACCTGGTGTCTGCTAGCAATTACCAAATGCTTCATTTCCCTTCCTGAGCCTGGGGAGAGTGGCGTCAGGGGAGGGCTGAGAGACTACACTGGGAGAGGTTGGGAGAACCAGGTTCCTCTACAGACTTCTTCAAGACCAATGCTGTATTGCCCATGGGCCTGCCCAGAGCCACATTTGTCCTCAATACCCTCCACTCTGGCCTAGAAAGGGCAATCTGGGTTTGGGCACAGGTACCCTGCCTTACATTTGGGTCTCCATTGAGCTTCTGCTCTAGTACTTTTATAGAGGAGCAACCACTCCCCCAGATGAGTCGGGAGCCTTGGGAATATTCCCTGGTGAAGGGTGGCACCACAAGGAAGTGACAGGAATTCAAGAAAGGATGTGTCACCTGCCACCTATCACCTATCTGTCCACTTTTTCAACAAACATTTCCTAGTAGCTCATAGGCATGACAGCAGCACATAATCATTTACTTTTTGAACCAAACAAAGTGCCCAGTGGCCAGGAAGAGCAGGAGGCGGAAGACAGCTCCTCTTCCCAAATTGGGCCCCTAATACAGGCTTGGAACCCTCCAGAGGCAAGAGCCTTCTCTTTATCAAAGATAAACTTCTGACCAATAGTCAGTCATGTGCGCAGAGCTGCATCTGGCCAGCCAGAGAGCCTTTCTCTGAAGATCACAAAAGTGAGATATGGGCTAGCAATGGCCCTAATCCAAAGGACAGGTATTGCACTGGGCAATAAGGATACAAAAACTTAAATAGCTTAGCTTTTTTTCCTCAAGAAAATCAACATAGGTGGAAGCAGAAAGCAAATAAATGCAATAAGATATCACAATCACTATAAAAATGGCATGTAAAAATCACAATAGAAGCAAAAGAGAAGCAATGATAACACTAATGATATGTTCAAAAGAATGAATAAGAAGGAAAAATCATGCCTGTTTTCTGGGTATCCCTTCTGGGTATCCTTCTGTTCCTATCCAACATGGAAACTGAGGCTCAGAAAAGTTGAGTATACTTACTAAAACCGAGTGAAGATTCTGGCCAGTTTCATCTAATTCCAGAGGCCTAACACTTTCTAAGCACTCTTTTCCCACTCTTCTTTAGACAAACATTCATCAGGTCTGTACTGGGCGTGCTGGGTAAAATGCTGGGCACAGGGGATGCCGATTCCAGAATCACTAGCACATTCTAGTTGAAAGTGCAAGCTGAGTAGACTGCCTGGGTTTGAATCCTCATCCTGCCTCTCTTACAACAATTTCTTCTTCCTCTGTAAAATAATAGTACAGTCAGCCCTTCATATCCTTAGGCTCCACATTCATGGATGGAAAATATTGGGGGGGGGGGAAGCTTCTGTGTTGAACATATACAGAGTTATTTCTTGTCAATATTCCCTAAACAATACAATCTAACAACTATTTGCAAAGTATTTACATTGTATTAGGTAGTATAAGTAATTTCTAGAGATGATTTCAGGTATATGGGAGGATGTACATAGGTTAGATGGAAATACTGTGCCTTTTTATATAAGGAACTTGAGCATCAAAGGATTTTGGTATAGACTGAAGGTCAACTGTACCCACCTAATACGGTTTTAGTCAAGATTAAATGAGAACATATATGTAAAATATTTGTCACAATGCCTGGCACATAGAAAGCATGGTAAAGTCAATAGAGAATTAAGTAAATGTTAGATGCCATTTTTTAGTATTAAAGGTGGTGGAAGCAGTAGTATCATCTCACAGTTTATAAACACAAGTAACTGCGCATAGAAGGGGCCAAAGCCTTAACACCAATACAAAGTTTAGGAGGTGTGGATGTGTTTAGATTAAAATGTCACTGAAGATGTCGGCAGCTCTTTGCAGTTAGAAAGCCTGTCATTTGTACAGCCCTGTAAAGCAGAAAGAACTGGTGTTGGGCAATCTCCACTTGAAAGGCAGGGAAACTTAGGATTAGAAATGCTCAGTGACTTCCAAAGTAAGACAACTAAGCAGTAGCAAACTGCAGGCCATTCTTGCTTAATGTACACTAGTACTTTTAAAAAAAAGAAAAGAAAAAGAAAAAACCTTTTATTCTGAAATTACTTCAAATTTATTGGACAATTGCAAGAATACTCCAGACAACTCCTGTATATAATTTTAAACCTAGATTTGTTAATTTCAACATTTCATCATAGCTGTTGTATAGTTCTAGCTATTTTTTTTAAACCACTGAAGAGTAAGTTGTAATCCCACACATACTGAAGCCTCAAGGGGCAAAGGGTTAGTATGTTTTATGCACATACAGCATTTTATACAATATAGATATAGTGAATATAGATATATCTAGCCCTTGGCCATATTCCCATTGTTTCAATAAAGGCCTTCATTGCATTTTTCCCCCTCTAGCACAAGACCCAGTTCAAGATCACTCATTCTGTATAGTGGCTATGTATCATTAGTCTTTTTTAACATGAAACAATCCTCCAACCTTGGGTTTTCATGATACTGGCTTACAAAGAATACAGGCCAGTAATTACATAGAACATTCCACATTTGGGTCATTTGGGTTTGCCTGATATTTTCTATTGTTAAATGAGGATTAGGCATTCCTGGCCAGAAGGGATACTATGCAGGTGATGCTGTGCAGGTGATTTCAGTGTATCACACACTGGATCTAGACATCTGGATGCCTCATGATGTCTGTCTGCTTATTATTGGTGATGTTAATCTAATCACCTGGCCAAAATGTGGTCCATTTTCTCCACTATACAGTTACCATTTGCCCACTCAACCAATAAGCAATGTGAGGAAACACTTCAAACCTACACAAACATCTTGTTCCTTATTAACACCCTCACCAGGTTCGATACCCATTGATGATTCTTGCCCATACAATTCTAGGGTTACAAGATGATCATTGTCTAAATCTACCCCTTCTGCTATGGTATCAGTTGGCATTACAATGTAAGGAAGACCCCTTCTCCTTCTGTCTATCTATCATCTATCAATCTACCATGTACCTATCATAGAACAGACTCATGGATTCCTATTTTATTCAATAGTTTATCATCCATTACTGTATTTTTTTATTTTAACACTCAAATCATTTCACATTTGCCCCTTCAAGCTGGCTCCAGTATCTTCTAGACATCACTAATTATGTTTGCATACTTTCTGGCACAACAAAATGTTGCAGGCTTAACTTGTGCCTTCCCTGCTCAAGTCATGGAATCTGTCTTTTTTCTCAAGCTCCTTGGTTCTTTATAGTGGAAAATGGGATAACCTGATACTTCTATTCTTAGTCTGGCACGAAGTCACTGACTACATAACTGAATGAAGGAAAACCTACCTTTCCTGTGGGACTCATGAACCTCTTTGGAGCCAGAAGATCATCATCTGGCTCTTCCTAGAAAACAGACATATCAGGACCGTGCCTTAGCCACTCTTGTGTGCAGGACACTCAAGTCCAGCTTCGAAGCTCTTTCCTTCCCTTTCATCTTTTCACCCTTCATAGAAAAATGAGTGGAGCAACACACGGAATTGCCCTTGGTAATTCAGAAAGCACTAGGGGGACTTAATCTCTCTATAAACCTCAGGGATCCTTGCAGCAAGCCTGTCTCTGGTGACAGATTTAGGAAAGGGAACTAAATCCATTAATTCAAAACATGCAGGAAGGGAGGGGGAAATGGAACCAACATTTAATATAAGAGCCTTCAAAGACGTCATTTCTAATCTTTACACCACCCCTCCCAGGATAGGTATTTTCATCCCTATTTTTTGCTTGTATGATTCAGAGAGGCATTATGTCCCTGGTTCAAGGTTACACAGAGGGCAGTATAGAATCAGAATTCAAATCCAGGCCCACATGAATGCAAAGTACATGCTTTCAAATACATCACATAGGCCCATTAGGTGGATATTTTCCTTCCAACTATTTGTATCTTTTTCTTTTAAGCAATGACAACATAGGTTATGAATGTGTCAGTCCATTTTCTCTTGCTATAACTGAATACCACAGAGAAGGTAATTTATAAAGAAAAAAGTTTCATTCTTCTCACAGTTCTGGAGGCTAGGAGATTAAGGAGTGACATTGTATGAGGATTATTTGCTGGTGGGCACCTGTTTCAGAATCCAAAGGCAGCTCTTGGTGAGGTATCATATGGTAAGAGGGACACATCTAAGGGACAGAGCCAAACTGGTTTTTATAGCAACCCACTCTTGAGATAATCCATCAATCCATTAGTCCATTAATAAGGGCAGAGCCTTGGTGACCAAACCACCTCTTGTAAGTCCCACTGGGTCCCACCTCACAATGGAAATTAAATTTTCAACATGAGTTTTGATGGGAACATTCATACCACAGCAGTGAATAATATCTTCTTTTATATGTTTGGATATTTCTCTTTCATGAAAGTAGAACATTGTATGTGTTCCCCAGAAGTATTTAAATTTTGTTTCTCTGAATTTCAAGAAAAAAGTGAAGTTGTCATTCCTTAGCAACCTTATACTTGATATCCCATCCTCATGGGGAACAACAAAAATCTAAGCACTAGTTATTCCCCAACTACTCTGAACTTGGGGATTACCTAAGATATTTTTTTAAAATGCTATGTTGCCTGCTACATAATCCCAGTTACCCAGAAGGCTATAGCAGGAGAACTGTAAATTCAAGGCCAGTTTAGGCAACTAGAGAAATCCTGCCTCAAAAATAAAATGCAAAGGGCTGAGGGTTAACTCAGGGTTAGAGCACTTCACTCAAACCCCATTACTACCAAAAGATTGAGGGCGGGGAGGCGGGGATGCTGATACCAATACTCCCACCCCCTGGTATCTGATTTAATAGGTTTGAAGCTGACCTGGGCAGCAGGGTTTTTAAAGGAGCTTTAGATGATTCTAATCTGGAGCAAATGTAGGAGAACTTTGCCAGGCACAGGAAAAGAAAGTGGGAAAGGCAATCCCTTCTCAATCCTGGAAATCCAACTGATCCTCTTTCCTGCAGACAATGAGTCATGGTCATTGTCTAGAAAATGAAACAGACACAGAAACTTGCTCCTTAATAAATTGTTAATTTAAAAAAAAACAAAACAATACAAGAAAACACACAATCAAAAATTTTAAGCCTGGTTTAGGGAAAGATGTGATTGAAACTTTGGGGTACATTGAGATTTCATTGAACACTTCGCCACACAGGCAGTGGGGACACAGCCAGGCACAGATGGACACACGTGGGTCTCAGGGGCATGAGCAAAAAAGCAGTGAACAAGTAGGGTGGTCACACTGGAGAATCCACCAAGGAGAGGTGCAGGGGACTTTGGGAGCACCCAGCCAGGCAGATTCCCCAAAGATTTTCAGGGAAGGCATCCCTAAGGAGGTCAAACCTTGGCTGCAGCTAGGAGGAGAGGGAGCCACTTTTTACGGGGGAAGGGATGGGAGAAGCTGCTGCTGGTGAGTTTGGGGACAGAAGAGCATTGCAGTAGACTGGTTGGAGCCTTTAGAGTGTTTGATCCACATGCACCTGCTTCACTGGGCTCTGAGGCAACAGGGCCTACAAAGCATTAAAATAAGCAACTGGTTAAAATTTACACACTCGGCCACTTCCACCTTTGTAATCCATATCATGTGACAGCAGAGTGACTTCCACCTCCGCCATTTATCTTACCTCTGGCTCAGATAACTCCCATCTTCCAAGAGGGCCTTGAGACACTGATTAACTGCACTACCAATCCAGCTATTCTCCATTACTCAAGAGTTACAATTACTCACTTCTCTGAGCCAGCCAAGCCCAAGATGGCTATTTGGAGCCGCTTACACTGGAAAATGAAGCATGTTCATCACAGAAGTGTGATTTAGCTATATCATTTTTAAAAATGTCTATCAGAGCCCGGCATGGTGATGCATGCCTGTAATCCTATTGAATCAGGAGGCTGAGGCAGGAGGATTGCGAATTCAAAGCCAGCCTAAGCAATTTAGAGAGACCCTGTCTCAATATAAAATATAAAAAGGACTGGGGGTGTGGGGTCAGTGGTTAAGCCCCCCTGGGTTCAATCCCTGGCACAAAATAAATAAATAAATAAAACACCTCTTGGAGGAAGCAATTAGAGAATGTGGAGCGTGGAAGGTTTCACCTCGCACAGGATTGGCACCTGCAGGGTCCCCATAGAGTGCAATAAGGGCAAGCTCACAAACCTGCTAAGAGTCGGAATCCCAGTTCAGAAGAGGAAGTGGGAACAGGTGTGGGATGGCTTCAGAGGAATGGCCTACAGTCACTGAAGATTTCATCCGGAAATACTTCTTGGTTACCGACAACTACAAAACCTTACACTAAACTTCAGAGATTAAGAAATAGAAAGGCGAGCGAGAGAAGGTCCCTACCCTCCAAAAGCATAGAGTCAAGTAATGGAAGCAGAAAATTCATAACATCTTAGCCAGTTGTTTTCTTTAGCAAATTATCTAACATCTCATTGTGATACCACAGTATTTGCTCCTCAATCTAAAAACTATCAACCAAAAGGCTTAGGGAGGAAACACATCAGGCAGATAATCAAAAACTAAATCACTGATGAGATAAAATTGTCTAGTGGCTAATTGCCTCATTAATTCAACAAATGGCCTGGTTCTTGGTAAAAGGATTATAAAAAAGGTGTAAATTAGATATAGTCTCTGCCCTCAGGGGGTTTTTATTCACCACTATGCATCTGCTTGGTACTTTAAAAATGATCAGAGAACTCCTGCACAGAATGATTGTTCTGATTTGATCTCATTAGGAAGGAGCTAAACTAGGTGCTTATCATTCCCTGGGGCTCAAAACGGTTGTCCCTTGCCTAGATCTCTGGTTAGAAATGGCATTGTTAGGACATGTTACTACAAGGTTAGTTCTTCAATCACTACATCCTATGGTACAGAATGAAGAAGGAAGGAAGGAAGGAAGGAAGGAAGGGAGGAAGGGAGGGAGGGAGGAGATAGGGAGGGAGGGAGGAAGGAAGGAAGGAGGGAAAGAATCTTAATAGTGCAAAACACAATTTCTTTCTTCCTATTTAACTTCTGCTTTCCCAGTGTCCATAATATATATTGAAAAATAATTCTTAACTTAGTCTGCATGCTAGAAAATACTAACCTTCCAGCATTTAAGAGAAAGATTTTTTTAAAAAGTAGTCATTGTTCCTCTAAATCATGTGCTTTATTATTGAATACAACAAGGATTGCTCCATGGAAGGGGGAGGATTCAAAAGGTAGATAAATTCAAAGTGTTATTTCTTTATTTTACAGACCCCATTTCTTTCTTAGCTTTGATAAACTAAGCAGAAAACTAATCTGCACTTTGAGAGGTTTCTGGAATGAACTGATTCCTTTTTTCACTTATTTCTGAACAGTACTATATTAACTAGAAAATACCAATAGCATTTCCCATAGTAACTCAGGACAGAAAACACAACCAATTAGAAGGCTGAAGGCTTTCAACCTCTCTCCATGATGGTCTTTCCATCAGCAGGAGACACATTGGAATCCCAGTCAATCCTTATACGGACTTTCCCATTTTATTCCTGGCTAATCTCCCTTTCACCCTTTCAGAAATGCCAGCAGCAAGCAACTGGGGCTCATTATGAAACCCTCATAATTTACAGAACTTTTTTTTCTTCCTTTTACATTTGAAATCACAGCTACCTCATAAATAACTCCTTTTATCACAAGCGTAGATGTTCCTGTAATGCTACCTGCAACATGTCATGCATTTCCAAAGTTATCTAATGTGCTAGACAGAAACTGCTTTTGACCTCTGGGTTAACCAAAGCTAACCAACAAAGCTGGCTGGCTTTAAAGGCTCCCTCCTGCTCTAGCTGCTGTCTGAGCTATAAATTACTGCCACTCAGGGCAGTGACAAGACAGTGTATCAGGTCCGTTGCTGAACCCTGTGAAGTTTATGCTGATGTGTGTTTTTGGCTTCCTTATGTGGAAATTACATATAATCCTGAGAGCAGGCTTCTTGGTAACCTAAAAAAAAAAAAAAAATACTGCATAGTAAATGAACAGAAGGAAGCCATGTTTTAACCACTTTTGGGGGTTCCATTGGAGAAACTTGATTTTCTCTAGTTCAGCATACCTAGGCCTAATTTAGTGCCCTCCTCTACAACCAACCCTACCACTTCACTGTATCTCCCAGGAGCCACAAGGTCCTATAAACTGTGCCTTCATCTGGCAAAGACTTCACTTTCAGAGTTCCTTCCTCATAAATAGGAACTTTGGTCATCTACCTCCCAGGCCCAGCTTAAGTGAAATCTCCTCTGGGAAACCATGCCCAACACCCTCCATCTTCTTTAGAGGATACTATACCATCTTCTAGTGATTTCCTTGCACATCTGCTTTAATCACTGGACAGTGTGTACAATGGTTTGGAGACCTGGGTCCAAATCCAAGCTGATCCACTTACTCTTCTTTGTAGAATTGGGCAAATGCTTAATATCAGGGACCTTTCCTTACCATATCTATTATAAGAGGCTAAAAATACCTACTTCAATCTGGTATTTGCTGCTATGATGACTAAATAGGACAAGGTACAAAAGGTGACTAGCACAGATGCTACATAAATGCCAGTGTCTTCTACTCCATCATGATCCTCCTCCTCATCATCATCATCACCAGCATCAATAAGTTCCAAGAGTCAATGTCATCATCAATATTAATTTCTAAGCAGCATCATTATCAATATTATTAAGTCCTAAGTCTCCTTTAGGAAACTTGTCGTATATTCCACATTACACATTCAGCCTCTGGAATTTCAAAAGTAGAGGGTCCAACTATTCAAATATTTTTGCCAAATTTTTAAGACAAATACCATTTTACTAATTAACAGGGTCTGGTCTTCAGAAGTTACAGAATTGCATCTTAGCCCCTTTGGTAAGAGCAAATAATCTCCTGGGCTTGTAATGCTAAATTATAAGAATAATGTTCCTACTGTTCTGTTTACCTAGCTGAAGGCCAAAAAACGAATTCCAGGAACATCAATATTAGTTTTTGTTCCTGGGGTGGGGGGCAATTACTGAATCACATTTGACATTTCAACAAAAATTAAACCAGTTACTTTTTAAACATTTGGTTTATACAATTCTCCCTGCCCCCCCACCTCCCAAAAACGTTCTCCAAAATCAAAGAACTGGAGGTAGTTACAGACTCCTAAGTTCTTGCAGAGTCAAAAACGTAAAGGCATCATGACAAATTGTTTCTTGGCTCCCTCATCCTTCCTTTGAAAAAAAAAATTTACGATGTGAGATGGGTTAACTCCCCTTTACGTTGTCTAAATCCTCAGAAAATCTATGACAGGCTTTGTCTGAAAGGCCAACTGCACCCAGTAAGACTGACTCTTAAAGACCTTCTCAGCCCCAGATGTGAGACACAAGTTGTCTGTCACTCAAGACCCTGATATTTCAAAAGCAAAAACTTTAAAATAAACTTTTATAAAAAGAAAACCCTGCCAAAGCCAACCCAAATATTTTCTTTCTGTGAAATTTAAATATGTGTTGAATTGGATTCTGCCCAGCAGACTTTATGAATCTAAGTTGGGGTAGGGGTAAGAATTTGGTAAATAGCTTTATCTATCAAAATCTTCCCACAAGATCCATTCAGGAAATAAGTGAAGTTCGGGGTAGAATGTGGCCTCTTGACCAATGATAACAGCTAACATTTGCTATATACTTCCTGTGAGGGTCAGATGCTATGTTGCAGGTCATACAGGCCTCCTATAATTTTGGCCCCACACCATGAGCACATGAGGTTGCCCTCACCACCATTATGCCCATTTAACAGACTGGGCTTTAATGAATGTCTCCTGTCCAAAAGCACACAATAGGTGAGGGATGGTGCTGGGTTCAAATCAGGAAGGTTTAGCTCAGAGACAGGCCCCTTTTCTGGGAAGCTCCAGGCTCCCTGCCACCCTGTTCCACATCAGTGCTGCTCACCCTTGGGCCCTCGGGCTCATCTTTAGTGTTAAATTCCATCACTGCCTCCCTGACCTTGCTCCTCAACATCACCCTGAGCATGTCCTGAATCTACCTGCAAAGCAGCAGCTGAATGGAGGTGAGAGGGAGAGACAAACCTGCCTTCCAGCACTGGGGCACCCATCAGCCCCCACCCTGCCTTTCTCAGAGCACCAAGGGGGAACCTGTTTTGAGTCTTATATGTTAGTTCAGGCAGATGACACATGAACATATAGATGCTCAATCTTCTCATCTATTAGATATTTGTGGGTGGTAACACAGGCTTTGGAGTCAGATCCCAACGCCAGCACTTAGGGGAATGACCTTGGCTATCTCACTGAGCCTCTCAGTGCTGATTTCTTCATTTAAATCACAGGCATAATAATATTTTTCAGGATTGTTGTATTTAAATAAAACATGTAAAGCACTTTGTAGCAGATGATGTTCAATAAATGTTACTATCTTTGCTCATTAAAAATATTTGTTTTTTTCCCTGGCCTAGGGCTGTGGGAATTGAACCTAGGACTTCATGCATGCTGAGCAAGTGCTCTACCACTAAGCTAAATCCCCAGATTGAAAGGTGGGATCTTAATAGTCTCTTAACCCTCCTATATAGAGCTGAACATTTTCTGAAAGGGAGTAAAGCAACTATGCTCATTCATTTTCCAAGTATTTATCATACACCTATTATATGCCAGACATTTGAAAGAGGGTGTGGAACCCACGCTGGGCTACCTAGACTCACCTGGAGGGGGTGAAGGAACACTGAGCTCTTGCCTAGCACCAGGCACTCAACATAGAAAATCTAAAATCTCACTGTCGGTCACCATTTGAGGTTCGTGTTAGCAGCTCTGTTTTACACGTAAGGAGATGAGATTCACTCTGAAAGACCCAGATGCGTGGCCAGGGCTCCACAGCTGCGGCACAATAGGCATCCCGCTGCGTCACCCTGCCTCTCAGGTTCACTAGATGCCAGGTGGATGGTGCTTTCTCTTGATCATTTGCCATCATCTCATCCATCCACAGTGTTTGATTTAGGGAAAATTAAGGGGAGGATCAGTTCTTGCAACTTTCAACACAAATCAATTAAGGCTGGCACAGACTCTGGCCTCAATCTCAGCCCTTGCAAGTAGACAGGGAAAAAACATCTTTCAGGCCTCCTGGCGATTACTGCAGAGACAAAGGGCTGCCTGACAAGTAAGCAGAGAAAGCCCTGAACTGTCACCACCCACTGCACCAGCTCCATTTCTGGCCCCACACCTGAGTCTAGTCTTGCAGCTTCAACTGGTAGAATGAACACCCAGGATATGGAGTATGTATACAGCAAAATGCCAGGAAAACCCCCAGCCCCTCCCTAACCAGCAGGGGCTGAAGAGTAAGCTGGACACAGGTTCAAATCCTGACTGTGTCACTTTCTAGTTGAAAAAGCCACCTATCTTGTGTGTGTGTGTGTGTGTGTGTGTGTGTGTGTGTGTATGCGTGCGCGCGTGCGTGTTGGGGATTGAATCCAGGGCCTTGTGCATGCAAGGAAGCATCTACCAACTGAGCTATAGCCCCAGCCCAAAGCCACCTACCTTCTTTGGGACTGTTTTTCATTTGTTCAGCAGTGAACATGATGATAGCAGAGGATGATGTCACCTGAGTGCTCTGCTGAGAAGCAGTCCTCCTGCCTGAGAAGCACAACAGGAGGTGTCTCCCTCTTGACTTTAGGAGTCTAGAAATACTATGGACTGGTTTGGGACTGGGTAATTGGCATTGGGGTGACCCTCACCACCAGGCCTCAGCTCTCATACTGCATCCAACAGCCTTTTACAGTTTGAAAGACGGGTCAAAGGCAGGGAGGCTGGGCTACCCCGTCAAGACTCAGGGCCCCCTTTCTCCTCACTTACCAACCAAGCATAGTTTGCCTTTGTAATCCTGTTCCTACTGAAGGGGAGTCCATGACCCCAAGTTCCCCTTCCCCGCCTGCTAGTGCCCCAGAGCCCTCCTCCCTGCCCTTCCCCCTCCCTTCTTACCAGGTCACCTCCCCTCCATTCACTCCTCCAGCACCTGTTGAGCACCTCCCTGCACATGAGCAACTGAGGTTAATTATACAAGCTTTATTTATATGTGGCCCAGTGCCAGGCTTTGAGCTAAGTGCTTTATAAGTATTATCTAATTTAATCCTTGCTGCAAGCCTGTGAGGTAGGTGTTACTAGGAGTAGTTAAGATTCTGAGAATTGGTCACTGGCCCACTGCCACAGATGAAGGTGGGACCTGAACCCATTCCATCTCTTTCCAATATTGGACAGAAATTCTGAGCATATGCTGTTTGTGATCTACTTTAAAGCTCTGCAGAACTGATAGTGACATGGACATGTATGTTTCCAAGTTAACGTTTGCTTCTGTAATGCCCGTGCTGTGCCTTGGGGATCTACAGGGATCTACATTCCAGTGGTGGTTATTAACATCTCAGGTATCCTAATTAAGAATTCACTTGTGGGGGTGGTTAGTTAGAATGTAAAGCTATTCAACTGTTATCTAAATCTGCACTTAAAGGCATAATTAATGAGCTTTAATTAATAAGGACATTAGGGGGGAAAAGTAATTGGTAAATGAGCACTATCAAGAAATATGTTTGGTTTACAACATTGTATGACATCTCCACTCTAGCACAAACAGGACTTGGAGTCGTACATAAGTCCAGAATTCTGCAGTGCCCTTTATCTCCTGCACAGGGTATCTATCACCTCATGCAGCTAGAAGACTGGTCAACCTTGACATCAAAACAGTATTATACTCCTCTCAGACTTAACTTATTATTCAAGGATAGTCATTGGGCCCAAGGAGGAGAGCAGGAATTTCACAGAACCTAAAGGAAAGAGATTTATGATCGTTTTTATGCTTTCTGGCTAATAAATGCTGGTGCTGGTGAAGAATTTATTCTGATTTGCTTTCATCATAGGTTTTCACCGTGGGAGGTTGGGGAGATGCAGTTCTAACCCTACCACAAAGAACCTGAGCACCGTTAAACAGGTAATGGCTTTGGTCAATTCACAGCCAGGTCAAATATGCTGGAATATCTGTCTCTAAAGTAAGGAAGAGGAAGTCCCATTAAAAATCCTAAGATTCTGTCTAAAGACTCACTGGAGCGGCTATTCAGTGTAATTGTGAAAAGATTTGGGCTGGGCTGGAATTCCAGTGTGATGCAAAACTCCTATGTGCCTCTTGCTTCCTCATCTGTGAAGTGGCCATATTAATTGTATTTACTCATAAGGCAGGATGAGCAAATGAACCACTGAGAGTGAAGCACACTGAACCAGAGGAAGCCCTCAGTAAATGTTCACGACACCCTGCAGTGGAGGGGGCATAAGAACTGCTTTTCAGGAGGTACTCAGCACTAGGTGTCATTTTATTATTTACCATTTACCATTATTTACCATGTCAATCAGCAAACAGATCGTGAGCATCCAATTACTAGAAGATATGAAGATAAAAGATTCACTGTAGACTGCTTGCCGTGATCTCCACCCTCCACGAGCTCCCAGTCTAATATGGGAGTCAGACATGCAGACAATGACAACAGTCCCCAGAGGTGATATCTGAGGTAGGTTTTAGAGAATGAATGAGAGTTAGGGAAACTGTGCTTTCACATAAGTGTATCATTCCCAACTTCCTTTGTTTCCCAAGATAAGGAATTGTGACTTTCTCTTATCAATAGAAGTTTTCCATGGAATAGATGCCCAATCTTGAGTAGTTATGGATGAAGGAGGATTATGCTAAATAACAAGGAAGAAGAAATTTAAAAGTAATTTAAAAAATCACCAGGGGCAAAAAGGAGGCTGGAAAGGGCAAAAGCCCCAGGAGTCTGAGGCAGGAAGTGCCAGCCTGCCTATTCGGATGTTTGCTGGTTTGAACTCTAACAGGTCGTCATCTGGGATGTCCCACCTGTGTTCAATTTCCAAACCTCTCCACTGACTTTCATGAGCTTTGACCTCTAACAGGTCAAATCTGAGAGGACTTTGTGTCCTTTCAATGTTGGGATGAAGTGAAGACAGTGGGCAACACAGCTCAGATCTGGGGCTTTTCTGAGGTTTATCCCAAGGAGTCCCTTCTAGACCTGCAGGGAGCAAACCAGGGGTGCAGTGTGGCAGGTGAGCCCAGGAGCAGGTTAATCATGTCCAGCACCATCCCAAGTGCTTTACCTGTACTGACTGGTACGTTCCTTAAAATAGCTCTGAGGTGGTACTGATGGAGTTCAGGAAATGCCACCCCAAAATATACCGCTTTGATGTGCTGTTACTTTGACCTGAGGGCATTTGGGGAACAGCAATGCAGGCAGGGGATCTCTGAGCTCCTCTGTCTGGCTGAAGATGACCCTCCACAAATGCCGTCCCCAGGGATCACAGGAGAGGAGTTGGTGCCATCTCAAACTTTATCACAGATCATTCTTCTGAGGGCCTGGGCATCTTTCCCCCAAATCATTTACTCTCCCTTAAACTGCCAATACCCACCCTCTCTCATGAAAAGAACATATTGGAGATATTCACTTTTCTTTCAAGTGATATCCTCATTCATGTAATAAATTTGTATATCTTCCCTCCTGTTAATCTGCCAGCTGTTAGTTCATTCCATAGACTGGAATTATCAGACCCTCAGAGGGTAGAGGGATGGTCTCCCCTCCCTACAAGGCCATTAAAATTCCTTTTTTCTTTTTCTTTTTTTTTTTTTTTTGTGGTGTACTGGGGACTGAACCCAGGACCTTGTGCATGTGAGGCAAGCACTCTACCAACTGAGCTATGTCCCCAGCCCAAACATTCCTATTTTACAGATGAGAAACTGGAGGTTGATCATGTAATCACAAAGTCAAACAGTAGGTGGCAGAACTAGGATTCAAATGCCACACCATAGGACCATGGGACTGACAGTAAGCCTTTCTGGAAGCAAGCAGATAAACCAAGTCTTATCACCACATGGGGGAAAGGTATATACTATATCTCTAACTGGGGGTTTCTGTGGGATGCTAGGTGTATTTGCTCCTCTTGCATCTTGAGTCTGCATGCAAGGCCCTTCTATCACACCGTCTATAAAATGACTAAGTTCCTAATAAAAGAAATGTCTCTCACTACAACTGGTGCCAACCCTCGTCTCTAAGTGCCAGTGGCCTCTTGGCTTTTCCCACCAACTTTTCTGGATGGCTCTAAGCAGACAAACCACCCAGACTGCTGCAAATGTTACTTGGGGCAGAGCACGTGCCAGGAGCAACAGGAAAGAGAGGCCCACCCTCATTGCAGCTGGAACTTTCCTAAGTAAATCCATCCTCCAAAATAAGTTAATTATTCCTACCCAGGATTCTTACGAAGCCTGCGATTGCCAAGTACTTCAAGATCAATTTCATGAGCATTTCCCCGTTCCCGTCTATAAAATTGTATTGGCCATCTTACAAAGTGTTTTGGTGACTTGCACGAGGGTGGGGTTGCAGGTACTCAGAGGCAGCCTCGAGGTTCAAAACCACTCACTCAGCCCCAGTGCGCCAAATCATCAGACTGGCTGGCAAATAGTACCCACTTACATTTTCGTTTCTCATTTGCCAGAAGATTTCAAAGGACTGTGGATATTACGACATTTTTGTTAGGACTGAAAGGGGCGTCGGCCAACGTTTTTAACTCTTAAGAATCCAAAACAGGCCAGACAGTTGATGAAACAAAAGAAACAGGACAGAATGTTCTGAACCCTAAATTCCTCATGACCACAAAAAAGTCGGAACACCAAAAGTTGTCTAAAAGAGTGTGAGGCTTGGAAGTCATGGAGATGCAGGCCTAACCCACCACTTACTAAGTGGTATGAATGTGGACAAATTACCTTACCTCATTAAGCCAACGCTCCTCATCTACAATGAAGATATCAATATCCTTCCAGGTCTGCTATTGATACATATGGGCTAATTTATAAGAAAGTGTCCTCTAGGTGGAGGAATTCCAAACCATCACTCCTGTCTCTGGTGCAATCTGCAGAACCTTGGACCTTCTCAAGGGCTGATTATAAGAAATGCACAAGAAAATGTGGGCAAAACTAGGCAGCCATTAGATTTACTTTAAATGTCACTCCTTATATTTAGTCTGTTTTCTGCTACTCTAACAAATTGTCTGAGTCTTGGTATTTTATAAAGATGTTTATTTAGCTCACAATTTTGGTGGCTGAAAATCCAAGACTGAGTGATGGGGGGCCCCATCATTTCAGCCTCTGTTGAGGACCTCAAAACAGATAGCATCACAGTGGCAACTATTGATGCAGGAGAGATCACAGGATGAGAAGCCAAGCACAGAGAGATTCAGGAACAGGCTTGCTCTTTTTATAACAGCCATCTCCCGTGGGATCTAACCAGGGTCCCATAAGAACTACATTAATCTGTTCCCAGGATAGAACCCCCAGTGACGTACACCTTCCATTAGGCCCCACCCCTTAAAGGGACCCATCACATCACAACAGTGCTGAACTGAGGACAAAGCTTCCAGCACAACTTCTGGGGGACACACTTGAACTATATTCAACTCCTAGCACTCATGGAGTGATTCCTGATCCTCAGGTTCCCAAGGCCTACTGCACAAATCTCCTTGATAAATGCATGTACTTGTTTCATTTGAAAATCCTCGCACTCAGCACCAGCCTTCCCTGCAGACTGCAGTTCCATGAAGGCAGGACCTGATTTTCTCACAGTTATCTGCGATGGGCCCCTATTTCAGCACACAGCAAACTCTTGTTGAATACGTGAAAGCATGTGACAAAGGCGATGGGTGAACAAGGGGACCTCTCTTCATTTCCCTATGCTCCCAAGTAGGTTCATTCCTCCACCCGCCCCTTCCTGTTAGGCCTATCCATGACCACTAAACCTTAGGTTGAAGAGAGATACTGAAAGCCTTCTCTCTTATTTTTAACTTATTCTTATTTTTAATTGTAAATAACTTATAAGGGTAGCATTTATCCATCCAATCAGTGTTTGCTAAATGCCTTATGTATACGGGGACACTTTGCTAGAAAATAGAGGTGTCATCATGAGCAGAGAAAAGGAGTTCACCTTTGAGTTGGGGGAGATAAATCATTTATTTTTAAAAAAAGAAAATTTAGGTAGTGATGAGTTACACAAAGAAAATTAAGAAGGGAATTATTCAACAGGGAAGTTGGGAGCCTGTCTAAAGAACAAGAAATTTCCAGCCATCTTGGCCAAATGCATTCAAGGAACAAAAAAAAAAAAAAAAAGATCACCATTGCTGAAACACCATAAGCCAGAGGAGGACAAGAGGCATCTTCTGAAGGTGGGGAAGTGGACAGAAGCCAGATCAGGTGGCAGCTTATAGGGTAAGAGCTACAGATAGATTCTCAGTGCACTGGGAAACCCTGGAGAGTTTGTAAGGGAAGGGATGAAGGAACAGTAGCTCTGGGCTAATTATTAAGCCCGATGGTCACCAACAGCGGTTACCACCTAGATAGAGCGGTTTCTGGTGTCAAGCAGGAGTAAAATGCAGAAGATCAGCTGGGAGCCTAGTTCAGTAATTAGGCTGGAGACAGACTGGTTTGGACTAAGGCGGCAGCTGGACACAGGCATCATGTAGAGGTAAAGTGGCAGAGTTTGTTGATGGATTGTGAGAGAATCAGGCAAGGGACAAATCAAGGATAATATATACTCCTGAAGAAAGTAAGTGACAACGATCCTCTGATTGTGTTCATGCTGTGGATCTGGCAGCACTGGCTTCATTAATCCCGACAACTCTGATAGGGGGAAACTGGCATTATCCCAGAGATCAAGAAACTAGCCCAAGCCCAAGACCTCTTGTCCCCAACACTATTGAACTTCTCAAGATGCCACAGGGCCTGGGCCTCTGTTCCAGTGGGCACTGCAGTAAGCCTTCTGGGGATCCCAGCACTCTGTCTGTAAATTGCACACTCTCTGAGCTAAGCAGGGTTGCAGCCCCATGCTGGGAAGCTCAGAGGCTGGTGTCACAGGCAATCTGTTTTCCATCAGTCACCCAGGGTTATTTCAGCCCCGTGATCTCATATGCCCTGTGACATGATGAGATGTGACAGGACCAGCCAAGGAGGCCTTACCAGCAGCAGAGGAAATTGGCAATTGTTTTCATTATTATTATTATTGATTTCAAGTAGCTCTTTTCCTTTGAAGGCCACTGCTAATTTCGAAGCCCGATGGTCAGAGACTGGTTGCCACCTGGATATAGAGGTTTATGGGAACAAGTATGAGTGCTGGGGCTGGGGAGACCAGAACAACGGCAGGCTGTCCCACCTGGAGGTGTTAGGTTGTGTTAACCTCTATGACAAGTTTTCTCTTCTCTACAATGTGGGCAACAAAACCACTGACTCATAGGACTATGTGTAGGTTGTAAGGATGACCTGTGGGGAAGGTTTAGCCCAAAACCCAGCAGAAGAAAACCATGCAATAAAACCCATCCTTGCCAGGCATGGTAGCACACACCTGTAATCCCAGTGACCTGTAATCTCAAGTGAGAGGCTGAGGCAGGAGGATCACGAGTTCAAAGCCAGCCTCAGCAAAAGTGAGGTTCTAAGTAACTCAGTGAGACCCTGTCTCTAAATAAATTACGAAATAGGGCTGGGATATGGTTGAGTGCCCCTGGATTCAATCTCCAGTACAAAAAAAAAAAAAAAGTACCTCATTATTCTCATTGTCACAAACAAGAACAAGCCTGCCATCTTGAGTCCCAGCTCTCCTCTATGCCTTGGAGAGATGAGCTGTAGAACTCTTTATGAAATTCTGAGGACGTGAAATTCAAAGACTTCGGAAATAATTCCCCATTTCCACTGCACAGAAATGGGTGCGATGGCGGAACTTCTGGCTTCCCCCTCTTCTACCCCTGGATGGACGTGCCAAGAGAACTGCTCACCAGATGCCCAAGGCTGCTAAACTGATAGCCTTGTGAAAGGAAAGTCAGCACATTTTTGGAGCTACCCAGTGGAAAAGGCTTCCTTCCCCCTTACAAGGAGGAACAAAAGGAAACCCTGGGCAAAGGGAGGAGTCCCAGCTTCAGGTGCCTCATCTGTGAAACTGGAACAATGCTTTCCTCCTGGTGTCTTGTGAAGATCTAGTAAAATAACTCACACAGAATGCTCAATAAATATTAGCTCCCTTCTATGTCCCCCAGCCCAGAGACCTCCTTTATTCTTTCTTTTTTTTTTTCAGGTAGCGGGGTGTTGGGGATCAAACCCAGGGCCCCACACATGCCAGACAAGCACTCTACCACTGACCTCCCGCCCCCCTCCCCATCCTCCTTTATTCTTAATAGTGCAGTGAAGGAAGACAAGCTGTGAGAACCCCAGGGATTTTCGATGGGTCAAGCAGAGGCTGAGGGGGCCCATTCTGGAAAGGCACATAGCCAGCTTCTCAGAGGAGACACACATCTTGTGAGTACTAAATGCCCTGGGAGACAGCTTCCAAGAGGCTTCAACCAAAGCCCATACTCCTAAGACACACCACACACACACACACACACACACACACACACACTCCTGGCTATTGCTGAAGACACTGATTTTTTTAAAGAGTGAAAATGTACTTTTGTTGTACTCCTTTGGTTTTCCCATGAACTGCCTTAAGGGCCCTGAACTAGCCTTAGAGGCCCTGAGGTAAACAGGGCAGATGTTACTAGTCTGTTTTACTGGAATCCACTGGAATAAGAGAAGGAAACTGAGACACAGACAGCCCCAGTGCCTTATCTAGAGTCATATAGCAAGTCTGCAAATGAGCCCTGGTCTCTAGCCTACCAGTTTCTCTTCTGCCCCTTATAAGTCACATTCCTAGGAGGACAGCTGATATTCTTCCTTTAATTTTAAGATATGTTAGGAGTTATAAACCATGCCATTGGGCCTTGAGGGTCCAGTCTCTTAGATCCTACAGGTGTGCACAGTAGTGACAACCACACCAAGAATCATGCTAAGCTTGGCCCTGGGGCCAAACCTGCATCCTCTTCTGGTGTGTAAGTGATCATATCTTCTAGCCCTCATTCTTCTGGTGCTTTCTTTTCCATTTACTTGTTTCACTAAAACCTTGCTACTTCAAGAGGTCATTGGATGCACAGAGTCACCAATCGCTGGGAGTGTTAGAAATGCAGACTCTCAGGCTCCACTCCCCTTCTAAATCAGAATCTGCAGGTGACTCACATTAAAGTCAATAAAGCACTGGCCTCAAGAATTCACAATGTATTGAATAGTCAATTCAGAATATGGAATATTGATAAAATATCTACTATGTTGGCAGTTAGGTGATGATTCTTGGGTTATTTCAATCTTCAATTGTCCATTCACAGGTTTTGCCAACACTTAGTCCAACACATAGTAGGGACTCAATACATATTAGTAGAAGGAACAGATGGTGAATTATTTAATAGGTGAGTGTGTTCATAAGGCCTGGACATCTCCTTTGCTTCTACTTACCGCTCCTCTCTTTTGGAAAACTAAATGAATTTATTAGTGGAAAGGATGAAAAACAGTGCCTGACACACAGTAAGTGCTCAACGAGGACCAAGTATCCTTATCAATGGGCCATGGAGGCAGCTACAACCATCACAGACCACTTTGGCTTTGGGAAGAAATATGTAACCCAGGCCACCTTGCAGTTCTGTGGGAATGTCACTTGGTTGAAGGAATACAACCCTATCTTGGAAGAAACAGACACTCCGGAGCATACTTTGTAATGCATGGAGAAATTATTCCAGTGGATTCCAGGGAAATGATTAAGTGTCCAGGAGAGGTGGGCTGACAGATTATCAGTGTTGGTATGTAAACTATGTTTGGCATAGTACTGAAAAGCAAAGTACTTCCTCCTATCTGGGTCTGCCTCTCGTCTTACTTTTGATATGAAGATAAGAGAGCCTGGAGTAATGAATTATGGTGGTGGAGAAGGGTGTGATGGACAGGCCCGCTCCATCCAGTCGGACAGACACTTCTGGTTCAAAGGGAGACTTAAATGTTAATGAGCCGCTCTTGCTAACCACTTCTCCCAAACGCCTTGCTCTTTCCCACCAGACCAGCTTTATTCTCGCCTGTGCCCACAACTGTAAGTGACTTCTATGGCCCTCTCTGTGCAGCCCTGCTTTAAAAATCAGCTAAATGCATCCCTCCCCCATCCCCAATGCTTCAGCCTGGAGCCTCTCCTTCCTCAGTTATCTGTCAACTAGGTAATTATTGTGATATTTAATGTTTTCTATTTAGTTTCCCAATTCACACTCAAATTTTCACCAGGGCAGGGACTGCATCTTCTGTTTTTGGGGCTCTCCCATAATGCCTAACAACTCCCCTTGCTCTGAATAACTGCTCAGCATTTATGGATCTACCGAGTTGTTTTCATAAAGAGATGAAAGAAAGACGGGATTTCAGACAGACTTCCTATTACTTTTAACAAAATCACTGCATTTCTCTAACACCTAAGATGCAAAATCAGTTTTCAGTGTTTTAGACTACATTTGTTTTGCCTCCCCTAGAACTATACTTGGTAGTTGTTCTAAAGAGTCGAATCATCTCATTTTCTGCTCATTCCTATTATTGCCAGATCAATCATAACACAGCAGCATCCTTTGGAGCAAATTTTAAGTTATTTCACTGTGTATCACCAATATTTAGGGTAATAAGTACCAAAGACCATGCTAAACACTTTAGGTGCATTCATCATTACAACACCAAGATGACTTCAGTACTATGATAGTCTGATCCCCAAGTGGTCAGAGAAACAGTCTCAGGAGAGCAAGTTACTCAAGGTCACAGAGCTAGGACGTACTGGAACTTGTGTCTTGTCTTCCAAAATAACACAAGTTCTTACCCATTATGCTCTGCTGTCTCTTTCATTTATCTTACTGAAACATTGAAAAGGTTACCTAATAAATTGATATTGGTCTGTTATCTAATGCCAAAAAAAAAAAAAAAAGCCAATCAATGAACACTGTTAGTAGGAACATTCTACCTTTAGGGCAATTCAGCTCTGGCTATAAAACATACTCTCTTGGCTGATTTTTGGCATAAAATGTCAAGGACAAAATAAATTTTTTGCTGATTAAAAGAAAAACCTCACGGTGGCGGCTATTAAATTTTGCAGCTGAAGAAAGAGGGCATTCATTGGCATTGGCCCTGTCTGCTCCTTAATCATAATGCCTAAGCTCCTATTAGTTTTAGAAAAACAAAAAGTAATTTTTTCCTCCAATGTGTCAATATAATGCAGTCCTTCCCAAAACAATGTTAAATAAAAATGAGGCATTTTAAAAAATGCTTGAAGAGAACCAGTTCTACCCTTTGACCCTGTGCATGAGCCACCATTTCAAAGACGTTTCAAAGCATTTTTTGTTCTGTTATCAGCTCTCTATATTCCTGTCTTTTGTAAGATGTTCCAATTTTTTTTTAATCTTCAAGATCTGCATTAACCACGGCTCATATCGACCTTTTTAGACTCACTGGTTTTATTTAAAATTCATCTCTACAAAGATGAATGACTAATAATATTTCCTCATCTTGGTCATAGGCTCCTAGACAGAGCCCTGTCCCCAGATCTTGGGAGCGAGGTGAGGTCCCCAGACACTCCCCGGGGCCCGGGACTGACTGTGAAACTGTTCCACATGCTCAGCCTCACACCTCACTTCTTGTGTGGGCAGCATTTGGCCGTCTTTCTATTTACACAAACTCCCTAACGGTCTCTGGCACCACTGACGTCTCAGAGGGAGGCACAGTACACAGAGTGTTTCACAAGAAAATCTTTAAACAAAAGGAATTAAAGAAAATCCCTGTTTAATAGTAAGTTTTTACCAAGCTCCTAAATTCTCAAGAGCATGTGAAATATTAACTTTCCCCAAATGGGAGCACAGAGCTTCCTTGTTCCAGTTCAGACTGTTGGGTCACAAACGCTCTGGAGAGGAGCGGGCCTCATTCTGAAGAACCTACTGAGAGTCTTCAAAACTAGGGGCTGAGGAAGCACTGGCTCTGCACTCCTATGAGCCTGCGTTCCGGTCCTAGCTTCCACGCTCCCAAGCCTCAGGTATTTGGTCTATAAATCAAGGATCACAGTGTGATGACCTCATTGCTTTGTCATGAGATGTATAGAGCAGAAGGTGCCTATTCCTGACCAGCATCCCGTGTGTGGTGGGAGTGGCCGGAACACAGTCAGCCTTCTGCCATCCTGAGAGACCCTTCTTCAGCAGAATGTGCCTAACTGGGAATCTCTAAGGCTCATTCCTACTGAGGCTTCTGTTGCCATCACCCAGAGCCATCCTGCATCTGGCTTGGTTTACCAGAGGGGCCAGGGCACCCAAGGAGAGACTGGCAAGGGCAGACACCAGGGGGCCCTGAGCCAGAGGCGGGGACAGGAGAGTGGTGGTGATTCCTGACTCAGGGGACAGCAGTTGCTGCCATTTCCTATGGCCAGGGCCCTCCCCACATGGTCCACAGCTCCTTGTGCCAAATGTCTCTGTCTTCCTGGATAGTCAGTCCTAATGTCACTTCACATACTCCTTTTGAATAGGGCAAGATGTAGATTGAGTGAGTAAACATGATACAATTGCATTGATGTCCATGAAACAACTGATTGAGCAGATTTGGGTCTATCAATCACCACACTCAAAAAATGTGGCAAATTCAGTACATTTAGTGGATATTTAGTCCTATTTATGATACCCATTAAGTGAAAAACCATATATTTTATAGCATAGGGAAAAAAATCAGAAAAGTATACATTTAAAAAAATCAAAAGTAGTTTTTTTGTTTGTTTTTTTGTCGGATTACAACTGTTTATTTTCCCCACTTCTGTTGAATCTTATTTCTAATTTTCCTGTAATTCATTCAACAAGTCATTGATGGAACACTGAGTACCCTCCACCTGTCAGGCTTGTACTAGGTGGCAAGATTACAATGGCAGGTGAGGTGGACTTACTCTCAAGGAACCCACAGTCCAGTGGAAGAGGGAGACATCCATCAAGTAACCACATATGTGCAATTATAATCTTGGACAAGAGCCACAGAGGGAGGATTCGGCACTATGACCAATGTAAGAGGGAATCTGATCTCTTTTGTTGTGGGGCTGGGTTTAGGTACAGAACCCCCAATGAGGTAACACACTACACTGATCTGGAAAGAACTAAAGGGTGGAGAGGAAAGGAGGAGAAGGACCCGCAAAGGCTCTGAGGCTGGACAGGGCACAGGAATGGTCCAGGAGTTGAAAGCAGGATGAGGTAGCTGCAGATAATGAGAGTCCGACAAGAGAAGAAAAAGCAGGCAGGGTTTTTGTAGAATTAACTGAGGGTTTCAGGACATCTTCTATAATAAGGTGGAAAGAGTTGACACAGGAGAGTAAAACTTTGGCAGTGAGCGCGTCTTACTCCTGGCCAACTGTCCACTCCCTTCCCACTGTCCAAGATGAAGAGCAGGCAGAAGCAGAGCTGGCAGAGGGGAGATCTTCAGGCTGGTCTGAGCACTCTTTTGTCTCTAGGGATTGCAACGGGTCCTCCTGTCCGTGAACAGGAAAAGGTAAATTATACTGGCACATTGTTCAAAACTCTATTTTATCTCAAACCCTGGAACCAGTGCTTCAGAGAACAAATGGCAGGTGTATTTACATTAAACATGAAACTCATCATTCGATCCTGTGTTTGTGAAGCCCTGGGCCCTTTTATTCCCAGCTTCACTGGGGTTTTGTAGTCTGTTATCTCCTATTACCATGTTATTAGGTTTTTCCTCCTTCCCTACTTCTGCCCTCCCCCATCTTCCTTTCAAACTTTCTCCACAAGTATGTGCCACTTGGTTCTGCACCTATGTTGACCCATGCTGCGAAGTGCCTGGGGAATGCTCTTCCTGCCCCAGGGCACTGCTCAGGCTAAGAGGAAGCTGATAGTAATTTACAAGAATCTTTTCTTTAAATGGTCTCAGAGGCAGAGGATACTTCAGGAAAGAAAAAAGGATAGAAATTTTTATTTTTTTCTAAGCTTTGGAAGCAGCATAAAGAGTAGTTCTGGAGATTAGGTGTGGGTTGGGAATAAAACAGCAGATAGTTCTAGACTGTGAGGACAATACAAAGACCATTCCAGAGTGTGTGGCAGAGGAAAGGTAGCCAGAAAGAGTCAGACTTCTGGGAAGAACACTGTGGTGGCCTAGGAGTCCACATATGTACTCTTAGGGAGGAGATCCCACGCTGTTCTTTAATAGGAGATACTGGTCTTCCTTGGGAAGACTAACCTATTGGTTGCAGGATGTTTAGAATATTTGGTTCAGGGAACAAAAGTGCCAATAGAATACTTTTCACCCATATCCCACCTCTGCCCCATCATTTTGACCATCAAAAATGTTGGCTGGGAATGTGGCTCAGTAATAGAGTCTGTGCTTAGCACACGTGAGGCCCTGGGTTGAATCTCTAAGAACAACAGCAACGACAAATTCCAAACCCAAGGAAGCAGCAGCACCCAGGTGAGGATCCCTAGAAGCACCATTCACCCTATATCCGGGCCTCTATCATGAAATTCCAAAGGGCAGGAGGTAGCAAATGTCATGAGCTCTAAGTCTTCAACAGCAAGAGAAGTGACCAAGAGGGTCACACTCTCATTCTCTCCTAACCATATGCTTCCTGTACTCCCCAAGACCTTATTCATGTGGTTTCTTTAATTCCTGATTCTTCATCTCTGCTATAAAACCCTCCCTATTCCTCAAGATACAAGGGTGCATTTTCTTTCTCCAATTCATTTTTCATGTTTGGGAAATTTTTCTGATATTATTTCATTGAAGAGATTGTGCATTCCTTTGGTTTGAAACTCTGTACCTTCCTCTATCCCAATAAATCTTAGATTTGGTCTTTTGATGTTAGGGGAGGGCGTATGGGGGCAGGAAAGATGGTGAAATATGATGGACATTATTACCCTAGGTATATATATGACTGCACATGTGATGTGACGCTATATCATATACAGACAGAGAGTTGAAAGTTGTGCTGCAATTGTGTACAATGAATCAAAATGCATTCTGTTGTCATATATACCTATTAGAATAAATAAATTTTTAAAAAGTAAAAAAAAAATTAAGATAAAAATGAAGGAATTTAAAACAAAACAAAGATGCAAGGCGGTGCCCTCTCCACAAGGTCTCATTATCTCTCTAAAGAAAATTATGGTTCTCCACACCTTGTTTAGGAACACCTTTCTTAGGGCCCTTATGCCACCCTATGCTGCACACAGCTGGCAGTGACTGCTGTACCCTGCCCCCTAGACTGGAAGGTGTGATGGCACCCTCCTGTCCACATTCTCCACAGACCCAGCTAGATGGTGCCAGGGATTAAGATGATAGAGTCAGAACTGGGTTTAAATTCCAACTTTGCCACTTGTTATTGAATGTGGCCTTGGGCAGCCCACTTCTTAACCTCTCTGAGACTTGGTTTCTTCATCTTTAAGAGGAAGATGACCATAATACCTACCTTCAAGTGGTTAGGAGGTTTGAGCAAGTGCCAGGCACAATGTATGAACAGTGATTCACCCTCGCACAGGTGTCCCCTATGATCCTGACAGTCTCCAGAGGCTAGCCAGACCCCATCTGCTTTCCTGAGCTGGGGCTGTTGTTCTAACAGTGCCCCGCAGCCCTAGCCACACAGAAGCAACTCAGGGCAGAGATTGGTTCTACCTGGGGAGGGATGGGGCAACATGGAGGCAGGGGAGCAGATTTCAACCAACTTTTTGAAAGGGCTGATGTCACTGATCACTCCAGAGCTCCTTCTTGGTGGAGGATTTGGACCTTGACAAGCAAAGAAGAGAGCTCCAAGGATCGGGTATACACAAAACATTTGGTGCTTGGCCAGGTGAATAGAATAATCTGGAAAGATAAATTGGAACCAGACTTTTAAAAAGGGCATGGAACTCTTTTCCTACCAAGACCCCTAGGTTCTCAGCTTTGCCAACAGTCTCTCTCTCTCCTCTTGATGTCTTCTGACACCTGGCATGAGCTGAGATATTGGGATAGCCACCATCTGAGCTAGCAGTGACCTGAAACACGGTCTAGTACGTCCTTTCTCCTGCCCACCCCTCTCCCCCAAAAAGGGACACTCGCAACGAACCAGGTGGATGGGGTTTCTCCTAGGCTTGGCCACATTTGAACATTCTTTGTGTCATCACAGCCTGTGGGTCTATACCTGAAATTTCACATATCATTCATCACAATTAAAAAGCCTGTTTCTAATAAAATATTTCCCTCTGTGCTTCACCTTCCTGAATACTGGAGTTCATTTCAGGGTTCTGATTATTCAGCCAGTGTTGAAAAGCAGAAAGTGACACTAGTGAACTCTAATAAATTTTTTTTGTCTTAAAACTTTTTTTTTTTTCAAAATACCTATTTTTTTAAACACTAACACTGCTTCAAAAACTGAGCCATCCTCTCTGCACACCTAACCTACAGTTCCTGACACAGACAACATATGAATTCTCAGAAGAAAAAAACACCCAGAGCCCTCCTCTTGAACCTCTATCTGCACTGCTAGGAAGGCTCCCAGGGTAAGGCTGGTATCTCCAGGACTGCCACAATGTAGAGACTGTGACAGCGACAATACAGTGCTCGACGGGTGTGAAGAGCCACTGGGAGCCGTCAGCAAGCAGCACCTTGGCCTTACCATCCTCCTGGGTTTCTTGTTGTCTTTCCCCTGCTCTTATCCAAACAGCCTGGACAGTTTGTTTATGGAGGGCTCTGGACCAGCCTCGCAGCAAGAAAGGTGATGACAGAATCACAGGGTGTTGTGGCCACACTGAGCCCAGCTAAGAAAATCTCAGGGGGAGGCAGCAGGACAAGCCAGGGATGGGCTTTCCATCCAAAATAAGCCTGTGAGGGAGGTGCAGCTGGTTGCCGGCCGTTGGCTTCAAGAGCACATGTTGAATGAATACCGACACAACCCTCGGAATCGTCACCAACCCGTAAGAGGCATGTAGGAGGGAGAAGCCACACTCTCTCCAAAACACACATCTACGCCTAATTCTATTCCTTTCCTATCAAGGAACTTGTTTCTGAAGTTGAGTACAGGGATTAAACTTTTTTTTTTTTTTCTTGCAGCACCAGACATTGAATCCAGGGCCTTGTGCACACTGGGCAGCCCTCTACCACAAGCACTGCCGACTAGAAGCAGAGCCAGGAGAGAGGTCCCAATGTCACAGGAGGGAGTAACTGGTTCAGGGATCAGGAAAAGCCACACAGAGGGGACAGAACTCAAAGGCCAACCAGACTTCAAGAGGCAAAGACTGAACTCAGCCTTCTCAGGAGAGAAGGTCAATGCCTGAGTCCCTGTATCCCCACGGACCTGTGGAGACAGCTCTCCTGACTATCTTGTTTCCACAAAACCCCCAAGGAGCCCTTGTGAATACAGCCATGAGATGCAAACAAACTTCTCATCTTATTCACTGATTGTTCATATATACATTGTGTTTCTAGCATTTGCTCTTTGGATTTTGTTTTCCTTTTTGGCAGTGTAGGATCAAACCCAGGGCCACACATGCCAAGCATGTGTCAGATAATGACCCCATTATCTGACAACTCTACCATTGAGCTGCCCAATCCAGTCCTCCAGCCTTCCCTCTTTGGAATGTAGGCATCAGGACAGCTCACTGTTCTTCACCATTCTTCATTCATTCAGCTGAAAAATTCATTCAGAGCTTAGGCCCTACCTGTGCATCCTCAAGAGACAACAAGAATCCCACATCCTGCATAATAAATTCAGGGCACTGGATTATGTAAGAGGTCAAGAGTCTCATCAAGAAAGCACATGCCTGTAATCCCAGCTACTTCGGAGGCTGAGGCAGAAGGCTCGCTTGAGCCTAGGAGTTAAAGGCTAGTGCAACCCCATCTCCAAAAACAGATGGAAAAATAAATAAATTTTTAAAATCATTAAGAGAACTTTAATCAGCCTTGGGAGGCCCTGCTCCCAGAGCCCTGCACCCTGAGACCAGTCCCCCTTTCTCCCTCTCCCATGCACTTTCAAGCCAGGAAGCTCATATCAAAGTTCTTTCACATTAGAAAACAGGCCATATTTTATTCATTCATTCATTCATTCACTCATTCATTTTTTGCAGCATGCCTAACAATGCTTACAGATTGCTCAAACTTTTTGTTTTAAAATAAGCCCAAGAAGTGAGATGGAGGAGAATCAACAAGTGCTGATCACTTTGGAGAATTTCCAACATATTTATTCCATTTTCTCCACAGTTTCATGTAGCAGTTATTCACACTGATCGACTTAAAAAAAAAAAAAGAAAAAAGAAAGAAAGAAAATAAAAGAAAATGGGAACAAAGCCAACCCAGATGTGTACAGTGCCTCACCCTGAGAAAATGTGTGCAAACTTCAAAACTCCCTGCACTTGAAAGGCAGCAGGAAGATGAGGCTGGATGGAGAGGGGTTCATGGGTGAGAGTCTGTAACTGCAGTAGAGGGTCAAATTGAGGGTAAAACAGCTAGGATGACCTGCATCCCACCCAAACCATAAACTCTGGCTTTCAGACCTGCCTGCAGACATGTGGGTAGGAAGAGGGCCTACAAGGGACCCTTTAGCTCATCTATCATCAAATGGTATCTGAAGATAACACCAATCACGACTTTTCTGCATACACAGGCAGTTGTAACTAATAAAGTCCATATTTTCACTAAAAATGAACTTTGTTTTCATATGTTGATAATAAATATAGTAGAATAAGCGCAGCTCAGTTTCCCACCTTGAAGGAAGGAGGGAGGGAGGAAACCTTGGGAAAAGTATATGTGTTAAACTTTTGGGGTGGGGGTCCCCAGGGTGGAGAACAGGTGGGAAAAAGGGAAGTAAGATAGGAAAGGAGATAAAGCAAACCTGATAGTTACTGGGTCCTTGGGTCACAGCTGTATGGAAACTACCATGGACTGGACAGCTGCCCCCACCCACTCTCCTCTGGTCAGGGTTCTCCCTGGGGCCTGAATTCCCTGAACTTGGCCCCTGAGGAACAGCCAGTTGCCACCAATAGCACATCTTCATCTGACCTGGCCTGGTGGGAGAAACAGGGCTCCCATGGTAGGGCTTGGGGTTAGCCTGGTGCTGGCACTGCGGGCTCCTCTGCCCCATCAGCTGTGCGGGTTGAGCTGGGGAAGGAGGTATATGAGGTGGTAGTAACCACAGCCAGCTTTTCCCCAGCAGGTGGCCAAGGACCCAAGAGGCAGGCAGGGTGAGCCTTTCTGGGTAGGTGCATAATCTGGTTCCCATACAACTATTTGGAGGCAACCTATAAAATTTTTTATTACTAAAGATGGATTATTTTATAGTATGGGGAAACAAAGGCCATTTTGTTGAATATACATTCATATAGCTATAAATATAAATAGAGGGGGAAAGTTATCACTGAAATACAAACACTTTTTGGAACCTTCTTTTTTTGTGTATCAGTCTTTTAGCTATATAATAAAATAATAAACTTTCATTTGCTCATGAAAAATAGGCCCTCATGTAAAAAGATACAAATCACAGATCGGAGCTTGTGGCCATGAAGGAATCAGAATTTCCATGTCCTATTTCTGACTGTGATCTCATCTTTGCTTTGTCTCTCCTCATTTATAAACACATGTTCTGGCACTTTCTAGGGAATTGCTTCAGTGGGGGAAACAAGTATTTGGGCTGCAAAATACCCAAGTATGACCCTATTATCTGACAACTCTTCAAAGTGATCTCGGCAAATCCAACCCTCAGTTTCCTCATCTGTAAATTGAGGGTGATGATAAGCCTGCTCCACAGAAGTGTTCTGAGGAACAAGCAACAATAAATATCAAAGTTAAAACTCAAAGTCCCATGACAGTAACCCATACCTTATAGAATATTATTGTAAAAGGAATTAGGAAAATCAGAAGAGTTTGAGATGCAGAAGAATGTAGATGCTTGGTTATGGAAAGATTTTTAGCTTCGTAGAGAAGTTTAAGGAGCAATTAAATAGATTTTCTTTCTCTTGCTTTGGTACCAGAGCAAAGAGGACCGACCCTTAAAACTTGCTAGTGACCTGCCTGGGCCCCATGACGAGCACTGCCCAGATCTAGAACACATCTGTCACCCTTTGAATCATTAAGTCCATGGGAATCCATGAGTGGAGTGTTTCAAATTCTAGGAACTTCCTGATAAGAACTTAATTTGAACTTTGGCAACTCTGCCCACTGCTGGACACATAAAATACTCTTGGAGTAAAAGTAAGGGGGACTCAAAAGACCCGTCAAATTTTAGAACTAGAAATGATTGCAGCCTAAAACCTGACATTTATGCATAAGAACCAAAGAATAGCCACCCACAGTGTGACTTCGCCCCCCCCCCACCTATCCCAGTTTGTAACAAAGCTATTTTCTCTAAAACAAAATAATAATAGCTACCAATTGAGCATAATATGCTGGGCACACATCACAGGCACAACATAGTGGACTTCATTTCACCTTTAAGACAGCCCTGAGATGGGTATCAGCAGCTCCTTTACAGAGAGGGAAACTGAGGCTCAAAAGGCTTAAGCAACTTGCCTGAGGCTGCACCATGGTCAGCACTCTGCCACCAAAGTCCTATAGATTGCATCTCCAAGGACATCACCAAGGCCCCATGCAACATGTTCCTTGCAAAGTAAAAGCCACTCACAACCTGGACTATCCTATCTGTGAGATAGTAACTTGTTTCCAGGACAGTCAAGACTGAAAGTATCTGGGGACAAGAGTTGTGGAGAGTGCTGTTCATAAACTGAGCAGTTTTATAGTTTGCTTTTAAACAAGTCTTCCTTTATCTTCTCCCCAAACTCCAGCCAATGAACTACAACTGAGAGCTCACTGATGGGCCAGCCATTCTGCTTTCTTCCAGGTCTTCTCTGAATTCAATTTTCATAACTTTTCTCTCCTGTTAGTGACTGAATAAAGAACACTTTTATTTTGCTGTGGGAAAATGTGTGGCTTTTCTTGACCAAATTTAAAAAAAAAAAAAAAGGTTCATATGTAACCAAAAGAGGGTTTACTGCTTTTGTGCATATGCCTCCTCAGTGAGCAAAATGGAGAGTGTTATTCCAGAACCTTAAAATAAAACGAAAGCACATATGTTCTGCAAAAAGCATTGTTTGACAAGATCAGATTACCTCCAGGGAGGGAAGCGATTTCACTAACGGCCCTTCTCTTGCACATCTGAGTCTCCCCTGTGGCTCTAGCCAAGAGGGTGGGGTGCATGGGGTTAAACCCCACCCAGGTGCGGCTGGGTAATTACCCTCTGGACATTTACTAAAGGACTGACTGCCCGCTGAACCATAAGAAGGCACAGGAGGGGTTAAGGGAACCAACACAGCTGGATTTGCCTTTAAGAGCAATCCACAGAACAGCCTGAATAGCCACAAGCTGTGTGAGACTCCTGGAAAGGTCACTCTGAGGCATACATGACATGTCCTTTACAAACACACATGCATGCACTCGAATCTTGATAGCACGTGCACTTCTGAGGTGAAACCAGATGTTTCCAAAACGATCCTTGCTTTCTACAAAAGAGGACACAGGAGGAATGATGGCCTCTGTAATCAATCCCAAGCATAGGTCTCAGGTTATCAGGACCTGCATCTGTGAGCCAGGGCATGTAGGAACAGGCAGCTCACTTCGAAATGCTCACATAGACCTGTGGTTTTTCATCAAGTTTCTTTCAGTGTGGACCCAGAAAAAGGCCGTGGAGCAATAGCATTTGCCAATCTCTGTTCTTCCCCATAACATGGGAGTTGCATTTCACCTGTGCTCACAAACCATCTACCAGAAACAAGCAAGAATCCAGATTATCCCGTTTATTCTAAATGGGAAGGTTTGGTTATATTTGGCCAAATCAAAAATCATTATGACATTCACTGGTATTCATAACCTTATCAATTTCAAATGCATTGTTTTATTTTGAACGTTAGAGAGTTAAATAACTCACTGATCTTATACTTTCAGGAATTAAGCTATAAATTATAATAAAATTCTCTCATTTTTTATGAGACAATTTGTCTACGTCTATAACTTCTCAGTTCCTTTTCTTTAATTTTAAAGGATGCTTGTATTTTTACCCTCTTCTTCCCAAGGCCAAGTCAGAATATGGACAAGATGGCATTTCCATAAGTCCCTCATGGTATACACTTTGCTGTGACCCAAATATCAAATCATACCTAGATATCTCATGACAGCATTTTCCATCCCAATTTGTCTAGCAGTTTCACACTGCGTTATTTTTAAATCTACATCCGCTTCCACACACTATCTGTTAATTAATATAACCTTATATGTTCTTTGTTTCACTACCATTGTTGTTAGAAAATTGGTTCATTTTCTCCACTTACACAGGAACATATAATATGAAAAAAATGTTAATAAAACTCATAATCCCAGCACCTATTTTTTTAAATCCTGTTAACATCATGGGTGTGTAAAGTTCTATACAAGGAAAAATATTTGAAAAAATTTTTTAAAGTTAAAAAGCATGATTCTTTAAAAAAAAAAAGTTTTAATCCCAGAGTGTGCATTTTAAAGCAACAAGTCATTTTTTTCCACATTTCTTAAAGAATCTAAGAGCTGGAAATGGTCTTACAGATTCCTAGTTCAACCACACTGTTGGACTCAAGAGGGCTTGAACCATTTGCTGAGCCAGGGAACAGTTCCCACAGACTCCTGGCCTGGGCACTGGAATGAGCTTCCCTCCACTGCTCTGGGGTCTCTGAAGCACTGCGGGCGACTTGAGGTCTTCAAGCAGGCCTCATAAGGGCTCTTAGCAACATGAAGGCTGAGGAGCCACAGCCACCCCAAGCTGGGTGTAAGAACCCCAGGGCCCTGAAGTGCAAGTGAAGTCAGCTATGGGCTGATTTGCTAGGACTGAGATACCTAAGTGTCACAGACAGGGTAGTTGACCAACTTTATTTCCTCACCATTCTGGAGGCTGGAAGTTCAGGAGCAGGGAGGCCTCCGGAGATGACTCATAGATGGCCCCCTTCTCCCTTTGTCTTCACATGGCCCTTCCCCATGCATAGGAGTGAGTGTCCTAGTCCCTTCATCTCATAAGGACACCAGTCATATTAAATGAGGACCTTCCTAATAATTCCATGTTAACTTAATTTCCTTTTTGAAATCCCTATCTCCAAATATTATCATGTTTTGAAGTACTAGGATTAGGAATTCTACACACAAAGGAGAGGTTGAGGAGTAGGGTGATTGGTAGAGAGAGGGACAGAATTTAGTCAGTAATAGGCCAGTTTATAATTCCTACTAGTCTGGTTGAATTTGGGGATTTGGGATTAACTGAAATGAAAAGACCAAACACAAGCAGGTCAAGATAACAGCTCTCGGGTCTAAGAAGCACAGGGTGCCTTACTGTCTTTTGAATTCCTCGATCCTGAGAAAAAGGTTATGGGGCTTTGAGACAAAGGGTAATCACCCAGCTGTGAGACTTTGAGTAAAGTCCCTTTTTATCAGGGCCTCACTTTCCTCCCCTATAACATGGGTGTGTGGTGTCAGCTTTAAATACTTCACTAGATCTCTGAATTCTCTATGCGCCCATAAACCAAGAAAAGCACGCCACACTTGGGCTTTGCTTCCTATATGATTGCCAATTTCTCAACTTCTCCCCCAGAAATTCCCATTCTTCAGTTAGACATTCATGGTTCCCACTGTGGGGCTCCCCTGACCTGGTGCCATTTTGTTGCCATTCAATTCATAACTGGATATTCTCTTCTTCTCCTTTATCAGTGTCTAGAAAAATCTCTCTCTTGCCTGCCAAACCATAGTTCTTGCTCCAAGGCAGGCTTCCTCTAAACCTTTCACACACAGAGGTGGTCTCTCCCTTGAACGTTGGTTTTTACCTCCTCACTGTCCATCCGTCATTTTCCCTTGTCTCACTATTATTTCATGTATGATTACTACCTGCACAGAACATCAAGTGCAAAAGAGGATCTACAGTATATGACCTGTGACATAAGGAAAGGGTGTTGTGTGTATATATATAAATAAACATGGAAAGTTTAATCAAGAAATGAATGAGAGTGGGTATGGGGCCAGGCGGAGTAAGAATGCATTGGAAATGATAGGAGGGTGGGAATGAGGTAAAAGGATGGAGAGACATGGCTCAGCATTTCTTCTGTATGTACTTCTGACTTTGAAACCATATGAATGTTTCACACATAAGCAGATCAAAATATAAGTAAATAAAATAAACCTAAAGTGTAATACAAACTAACAAATGAACCCAATTATATTTCAAATGAATCAATCAACAGATGAGCAGGAGTGGAGAAATAACCCTGGCACCTCACCTCAATTTCCACTAAAGAAAATACACTTTATCCAGATCTGGTTCTGGGGAGATTTAATGAAGAAAAGCTAGAGAGTTGGCTAACCACCAGTTTAGTTCCTTTATTGAATAGTTGATATGACAGATTGTTAGATACCTACCCAGCATCTAGTCTTCCTTTTTTTTCATCCTTAATAGAACCCTGACTTAATAAAAAAAGAAGCAACATGCTCCTCTGAAAAACTTTTCCCAGCCTCCCTTGCAGCTGGGGATGGTCATGTGATGTCATTTGACCAATGAGATAAATTTGTAAGTAACCAGGCGAGATTTGTGAGCAAGCTTTCTAAGGGGGGTGGATTCAGTAGATGCCTACACTTTTGCCCATCCCCTTCTTCCTGTAAGAATGCAGATCAATCCAGCGCAGTGGAGCATGCCCATAATTCCAGCTACTTAGAAGGTTGAGGCAGGAGGCAGTCACGTTCAAGGATAACCTCAGAAATTTAGTGAGACCCTGCCTCAAAATAAAATATAAAAGGGCTGGGGACATAGCTCAGTGGTAGAGGGTTCCTGGGTTCAGTCTCTAATATCACAAAAAAAGGAGAAGCGGGGAGAGGATCCATCCCTAAAAATGACCATTCTTACTCATGGGAAAGAGAAAAGGTATCTGGGCCCTAGAAGATAGCAGGATTTGGAAATAACAGTTTTCTCTACTGCCCAACTCATCTTTTCATTACCTGAGAAACTTAAATAATATATGTCTTCATAATTTATTAAGCCAATATTTTTCAGGCGTCTATAACTCAGAGCTGAAAATGAATTGTGATACAACTGAGGCTAATAACAGCTAGATTTAAAATCCACACCTATGAACTCCCAGTTCACAGGACTTTGAAACACACATCCCCATTACCAGACACAGGCCATTCCTCTACACACCCAGCATCACACAGATACAGCTCTCCTGTTCATTCAAAGGGAAAAGAGCCTATTATTGCATCCTCAGGCCTGACTAAATGGGAGGCTTTGCTGATTAATGTTGATTGCATGAATTCCTGTGAAACTCTCCGCATTACATTAGCCTGACACCACAGTAAGATCTTTCTCATCCCCCACTTCCACATTCAATCTCCCTCCACCATTCACTGTACTGAGCTTCCGATCATTTGTCCTCCTCGATAGACTGTGAGTATCTTTAGGTCAGGACATTCTAGTATGTCCACTACCAGTGCAAGCCCCGTCTCCAGGGAGTTTCAGTTTTTCATAAATGATGGAAAGAAGTGGGTATAGCCTTCACAGAACAGAGTGTGATGGACCCCACAGGAGCAAAATATATAGTTTAAAAGCTTAATTTTGTTCCTATTAAGGGAAAAAAACATAATGAAAAGAGATTTAACGTTATAAACAAGAAAGTGTGTATTTGGGGACTTTCTGGGAATTAAAAAATTCATTTAGAATCATACAATGTTTGTTGATTTAAGACAAAAATCTTCTCATGGAAATATCTGAGAACATTATTAGAATCTGAAAAGTGGAACTAACGTTTGCTGAATCCATTAGGCTAGAAATCCCAAAACACATCAAGGTGTGCTCCAGGCCCTTAAGCAGCCTGGTCTTACCTCCACTATAACAGCTACGAACACTGAGTACTGACTTAGCGAAAGAGTATACATTGTGGGTAAGGGGGAGCCAGCCAACATCACCCAAGGTCAAATGCAGAACTGCTCAGTTAGAATGTCTGGTAATGATGTCTGCAATGTCTGCAAACCTGGAGGCCACCAGACATTGGTTCAGAATCTTTGCTGGCATAGTTTTCTGCGGCCACAGAATCTCAAGTGAACAATGCACCAGTCAACTAAAAATCACCACCATTCCTCACACATGGAAGATCCTATTCCTACTCATGAAGTCAATCTTCTAAACACCAACACATATTCAGCACACAGGGTTGCTGGCCTTCTGAAGGCCAGGCTAGGTGACAGGGGACAAAAAAAAAAAAAAAAATCATACAGCATGAGTGACCAGTCTGGCTCTGCCACTTCTAATTGTATGGCCTTACAGGTTATGTAACACTTCTGGGTCTCAGTGTCCTCGTCTGTAAAACTGGGATAAAGATAATATTACTACATCAATGGGTCAGTAGACGATCATATAATGTGCATAGAAGAGTAGTTGGCACAGAAGAAGAACCATGTTAAGTGCTGGCTACTATCATTTGTTGAATGAATGAAGAAATAATAACATGAGGAAATGTTCATGATATATTTAAATTTTCTGAAGATATATTTCAAACAGGTATATATAGTAAAATAAATGTGTAATGCACTTGAATAAAAAATAGGTGGAAAATAAGAAATATTAACAATGACTTCCTCTTAGATGTGGGATTATGAATCATTCATATCACTTTTATAGTTCTCTAATAGTTTTATTATAAGAAAACCAATTATTATTGGCATTACAAACACTAGTAATTACTAACAATAGCCTCAGCTTATTAATCCACGGTATGGGGGCAGCATTGCCTGATCTTGAAACTCTTCTATGCTTCACATTCTGATACAGTTACCAAGTGCCCAGCCAAAGAAAATGAAGTCATATACTGATGGGAATTTTTTCTTTTTATAACAATAAGAATGGTCCAGTAGACATATCTTTCCTCAAACCAAATCAGACTCAGCAGTAAGCATGGAAATTAGCAAAAAGAGTGAGCAGCCCTGCCTTAAAAACATAATTTCAGCAATACCAGTCACACTAAATCCTAAACCCCTCGATACTTCTCCCAGACCTGGATTATGTGGTGACAGATGGTAACTGGTCTGTCTCTAGAGGGAAGAAATAACACACTGTTTTAAAGAAAAATGAAAAAGTCCTGCCATATGTTGTCTGTTCTGATTTTTAAGTGTTTTCCCTTCTCTAACATGGAGAATTTCTTCCCACCCGCTCCCTTCACCTGGTTTGATATTCAGTAACCAAAAGCAAGAGTTTATGAATGATAGCAATTTTACATCGGTACCAAAACCACTTTGTGCAATCCCATATGCAAATGAGAAGAACTTCACAAAATCCCAGCAAACAGAAGAAGGTTATCTGTACAGAGAGCAGAGGTTCCTTCCCTCCATGGTATTAAATTCACATACAACTTTAGGCTTCCTGAAGCCATAACAGGAAGTTATCCACAGTGCTGTTTTAAATCCACGACTACATATTGATGGAACAACCACAGCACATTTGAAAAGAAGCTTTGTTTTACAGCTTCAAACAATTCAGACTGATGCCAGGTACTGCGCAAACACTGGACCTTTTCGAACCTCAGTTACCTCACCTATAGAATGGGCCCATTAAAGTTACATTTGAAAAACAGCTTCCAAATCCAGTGTGAGGCCACCTGGCAAAGTGTATCGCACTTTATAAATGTGCAAATTTCAGAGACATGAAGTGGGGAAAATGTTAGAGTCACAAAAGGAAACAAAAGGCAGATGACTGCACTGTGTATGTGGCAAGGCGGGATGGGGTGGGGCTGCTGGCAGGTATCTGAGCAGGGTAGACCCAAGCCTGCGGAGCAGCTACAGTCAACTGAATCACCCAGGCACTCCTGAATGTGGATCTTGTGGAGAGACTCTGAGCCAGGAGCTAAAGAGACTGATTAGGGAGGCAAAATAAACACGTGGTCAGGGCCCCCTGAGGCCACCCGCCACCCCCTCCAGATCTGAAGGACTGTGTGTAGCTGCGTGAAACAAGCTGACCTTAGAAAGCGGGTGTGTGAAGGAGCAAGTCGGGTGTGACTGAGTGCTCTGCCCCTCCTGGTGCTTCTTGGTGGGTGGCAGGTACTTTATGTACCGTTTCCTTAGAGAAGCACAAACTTTCCGGGAGATTTATTAACTTCATTTCCCCATTAGATGACTGGGAGATATTTGCATCCTCTATTAGGGTGGGCAGATCATAAAGGCACGGAGTTAGTCAGAGGGAGCAGGAAGGGATGAAGTCAACGAGCAAGACCTCTCCAACACCTCCGGGGAGGGGACGCCCTTCCTCTGATGAACATGGGGACCCCAAACCCACCTATCAGCCACCTCCTGCCTTCTCTTCCTCTCCCTCTCTCTTCCTTTCTCTCCTTTCTCCCTCTAGATCTTTCTGTCTCCCCCGGACTCTACGTCCTGGGTCACCCTCTTTTCCTCCCTGACTTCCCATTTTTCCTCTCTTCATTCCCTATCTTTTCTTTCTTTTTTCCTTTCTTCCTTCCTTCATTTCATTTCCTTTCTTCCTTTTTATCTTGTCTTCCTTTCTTTTTTTCCTTCCTCTTTTTTTTTTTTTTTTTTTGTAGTATTGAGGATGAACCCAGGGGCACTCTACCCACTGAGCTACATCCCCAGCCCTATTTTATATTTTATTTTGAGACAAGATCTCACTAAGTTGCCCACGCTGGCCTTCAAACTTGCAATCCTCCTGCCTCAGCCTGGAGTGGCTGGGATGACAGGAGTGAACCACACCCAGCTTCTTTCACCTTTAAAAAAAAAAATAAGTGTTTATGGCATACTGACCATGTTGGCACCTGGTGTCACACTCGGAGTGTCTTTATTGTAGCAACTGGTTTCTTTGATGCTTCAACAAAGATTTTAAATGTCTATTATGGTGCCAGGTTCTTCACAGAAAAAAACTTTCTTCATTTCATTTCAGAAAACATTGACTGAACTACCATTTTATGCTGGGAAAGATACAGCATAGAATTTAAAAAGACACAGGTTTTGCCCCAAAGAGCTCATGGGCTAGGGAAGACCCACCTGTAAACAGAAAAGAAATGGCTTTTTGGTGTGCAGGGCAGAGATGACTTCTGCCTAGGGTTAGGGCACCCCTTCCTTATTGGAATGGAGCTACACAGGAAGTGGCCAGCAAGGATCAACATTTCTTGCCCCAGCTGTACCAGCTGTCTAAAAGTAATTGGGTAATCTAGTGAGCTCCAGCCAAAAATATTCTCCATATATCCCTCTGCACTCTCCCTCTCCCATCTTCTGATTAGAGATTGATAGCAAGTTAAGGTAGCCCCAGGAGCCACCATATGAATGTAGCAGGGCTTCTGCTAATTAGCCTGGGTACCTGAATACCAACAGACTCCCAACCCACTCAAAATTGGGTTTTACGTGAACAAGAAATACACTTCAGCTGAATTCAGCAACTAAATTATTGAGAATTTTCAGTTATGACAAGTTAGTTTTACTTAAGACAATGTGACAGTTCATTTGACAAATCTCAAGGGTTTCTGTATGCCAGAAACTGTTCTGGAGATATATAAGTGAATGAGAGAGAGTGAGATCTCCAATCCCTTGGAGCTGATAAGACTTTATTGGATACCTAGCACCACAGATGTTCAAACAAACATTCGTTGAGGGTAGAGCCTAAAGACTCAGTGACCTTACATTATGGCAGTAAAAAGAGTAGATAAACTAAGAAAAAAGGAAAATCAGAGTACAATAAATAAATAAATAGGTAGGTAGGTAGATAGATAAATAAATAAATAAATAGTTTGTCAATTAATCTATATAGAACACTTTCAGAACATGGTCTCAATGAATGGAAAAACCTTGCCCTCCCCTTACCAGTGCATTCAATATAAACTCTGCCTTCTGCTCCCAAACCCAGACAAGGAGTTGTCTCATGGCAGGGGCTGTCATTTGTAGAGTTTGCGTGTCAAACATTTCAGAGACCTATGCTTTCAACTGTAGATGTGTTATGCATATCCTTGAATCAAAAGCTACATTTTTTTTTAAATGGTACAAAATTAAGTAAAAATATTGGAACTGCAAACTTAGTGGAGAAAGCAGGTCCACGGTACGGGGGGGGGGGGGGGGGTGGAGACTGACCACACCACAGGTGAGGATGTGAAAGGGCCAAAGGGTAGCACCAATAGAGGGTGAAAGACAGGAAAAAATCTAAGAGCTGAAGTAGCTTAGGAAAATTTTACAAAAAAATAGTGTTAATAACTGCTCAACTCTTTATGACCTCGTAGAGTTTACAAAGCATTCCCACACCTATTACTTCACTTGACACATTTAATAGCTCTCTAGGGTAGTTATCATTAACCTCGAAGAGATTAAGGGATTTATCCAAGCTCAACAGCTAATAATTAATAGAGTCAGAACTCGAACTCCTATCTGTTGTTCCTGCATCTGGAATAAGTTGAGATGCAGGGGGCTTTGCCTCCTAGGGCAGAGAGTGAAAGGTGTTCACACACCTCTCCACATATTCAGCAACCAGCTCCCCTCACATTGCAAGAAATTTCACACTGTCTAATAGGGGAACCATGGGCTGGTCAGTGTTTCCCCGCATCCCATTCTGGTGCTTCCTCAGCAACCCCATTTTACCCTGATCACATGATTAGGAAACAGAAGCCAGCCTCTTGATTAGATGAGAAAAGAATGCTTAAGTTCAACCAGTCAATCTGAAGTGATGGGGAAGGAGGCAGAACATTCCTCAGTGCCTGTGAAATGTTAAGGAAATCTTTCAGAGTAAAGGAAGGACCTAGCACATACTCAGGAAGAAGTCCCAACAGCTTGGAGTTCAAGTTCTAGAACTAAAAGAACACAGAAAGGTTCATGGGTCATATTTCCAGAAATGCTATCACAGTGTGAGTGAAGGAAGCCCTGGTGATCTAGGCGCCAATCACTTAAATATCCCACTTGCTGGCCAAAGAGCCACCAAACCATTTCAGAAATAGTGAATCTATTATTATTTGTATGAGTTTTTTTTAACAATATGGTAGAGATCATCAGGTGAATAAAATGCAATGTGAACCCTGATATATCACAATAGTATTGTCTGGGATGGAAGGATCAGAGGATGCTGTGGAATCATCAAGAAGGAGGTTAAATATCACAACCTCTATCTAGTCCCTCTGCTGACTCGTAAGCAGTCTGAACAGGTAGCATCCAGAACTTGGAGTAGTCTCAGTTGGAATCTCACAGATGTCATTTCCTGAGCAGAAACTGTACCTGGTACCAAATAAAATCAAAATGGTAAAACAAAAAAGCAAAAAAAAAAATATATATATATATAGTGCACCTAGAAACAAGATGAAAAGAAAAATTCTAAAAATTTCCAACAATTTTCAAAAAAGAAACAAGTCTATTTATTAACTCCTAAAGGGTTAAGACCAGTGACTTCAACTCTCTGAACCTTGATTCCCTGATCGTAAAATGAGAAGAAGAGACTGAAAAGCACCTCAAAATTCACTATCAGTTCAAATAGTCCCTCTCTTAGCGGTTTCAAGAAGGCTAATAATACTGGGTACCTAATCAAGATTTTTGTATCTGGGTAACCTAACATGCCAAAGCCTCACCCTGACTCCATCCTTCCTCAACTTTGAACTCCAACTTGGTCTAACCTTCTCTTTCTAAGGTCTAACCATCTTCTTAATGTAACTGAGATTCATGGTTCATTTTCTTAAGACTGTGATCCTGGACCCAAAGTCTAGCCAACCATCTGCCTTTCAGAGACAGTGAAGAAAAATGTAGATAACTTATTTATGTTTCTGAATCTGAGTAATAGACTTGTGTTCAAAGAAGAACATGAACATATTACAGGAATTCAACACTCATTACTTCTGGCCAAGCATCATCAGGAGCCAACTCTGATACAGTTGGATGCCAGCTCTATCTCAAGAGAAGAGATTTTATCTAAATGGCTTGATAATGCTTCCCAAGCTCTGGTCAAATCACATGCAAAACATGCAATCATGCCATAAGACTTTGTCAGTGTTATATGTCCTTCAAATATGTTTTATAAAGGGCATTCAAGTTTACATAAATAATGTGACCTAAGAGCTCATGTCATTCACATCTAAGAGTTTTCTTGACTGAAGGAAAACAAGTCCGATAGGATTCCCCATATTCCCACCAAGATTTGAAGTGCCTTAGTCTGCTTGGGAAAATGAACAAAGTGTATTTAAGATGCATTGCTCCTGCGGGAGAAAAGGATTGGGCCTTCTGGTCAAAGAGATTCCAACCTAATAGCCCAAATGATCTACAAATTATAGAGTATTTGTAACTACCATTTCCATTTTATTTTCCCATTTGGTAACTCATAATCTAGTGCCCCGAAGGAAGGATTAAGCACAGAGCAGTGGTCTCTGTGTATAAATAATAAAAAATTAGATCTTTTTTTTTTATTCTTCTTTCTTATATTTCTCTTACCCAACTAGTCCAAATCTCTTTGATATAGAAGCTCCATCCTATACAGTGAATGAAATAGCATCAAGGTCACAAAAATCAATAGCACAGATTGTAAGATGTATGAAATATATGAAGGAGATGGGTGGAATAAATGTAAATAAATGAATAAATGAAAGAAAGAGGGTTGATACAGAGAGCAATACAATGGCATCTACCATCACCGTTAAATTACTTTTATTTATAAACTTTTAGAATACATCTCTTGACCCATTCTGGGTAACCCCACCCAGAGATTACAACTACTTTCGATGTCATTAATTGATAGAAAATCTGCTACTTCCTTTATTTCCTAGAAACACTGAAGCTTGTAAAACTAGCAAAAATGACCAGCCCTGCCCCCTGAAAAGTCCATATTCAGTTAGTAAAAAATGAAACAAAAAAAAAAATGCTTTTTATATAGACATTGTGGAAGACACAACTTTTGAAATAAAATTAAAAATCAACCCCTTTTCTATTCACCTTGTATAAAAACAATCACAGACAAGTAATAATTGTCTTTAAAGACAAATGTAATTCTCTGCCCCACCCCCACCTGGCTTATAGCCAGTCTCTGTGTGTGCCCTTCCAGGAGTCAGGCTGTGTCATGGTTACTGTTCCTCTCCCACGTGGGAAGCAGAGCTGGAAAAGTAAGGACCAGGCCTGGGAGCTCTGAACAGCAAGCCTCTGAAATCACTTTGGTAGCAGGAAGTACCACACAAGTCTGAGGTTTCACACCTCACTGCCCTCTCAATACAAAACCCTCACAGCAACACTGCGCCCCGGAGACGTTTACTGTCTAAACGTTCAGTCAATCGCCCCTCAAGGAAACATTCTGCCCACCATAGACTATGTCCACCACTGCAGAGGCAGGGAAACCATATCCAATGTGGCCAAAGCCATAGAAACTAGTCCATCTTTAAATATGCTCTCCTTGGCAAAGGTACCTGATGAACCCAAACACATCCGGTTTCATTGGACCTCTGAAGGGCCAGGAGAGAGGACAGGGGGCTGAGCCTTGGGAAACCAGGTTGTCCAAAAAGCTAGTTTTTGTGACGGTAGCTCTGGTTTCCACCGTCATCCCCATCGCCCTTCCCTGTACTGTTTTTAGAAATCACAGGCTAATAGCTACTGCACATAGATTGTCACTATTACTGTGTTTTAAAGTGTTTACAGGAATAAATAATGGTACTGCTCTCTGTTCAGATCATACTTCAGAAACCACACTCAGCTTCTATTTTTTTGTTTCAAGACTCATTTGACCCCTGGGTCAGATGGAAACCATAATGCAATCAATTGGTCACAGAGCATTTCTTGCCAAACTGGAACATGTGACAGCTGCAAAGCTCAAAAATCCTCAGGGAATCAGCATTTAGTGGGTTTGCCTTAAAACAGTAGTTTCACAGGAGATGCCTGACCCGTGGTGAACCCATGTGACATGTCATTGATATGTTCCCAAGGGTCATGCTGAACACAAAGCAGAAAACATGGCTTTAAAATATTAGTAGTCATGACAATGAAAAATAATAACAAATGTTGCCTTTTTCTTTTCTCTTTGTTCTGCGTAGCATTTTGGGGGATAAACACCACAACATTTGTAACTGAAAAAGTTCTAGAAGAGTAAAGCATTCTGGTTGCTGCAACTGGAAGGTAGAGACAACCATGCATCAGCCAGAGCCCTGACAACTTGTTGCTCCTGCTCTTGCAAATGCTTCCTCATCCACCATCCCAGCCTTCCATTTTCCCTTCTATGCTGCTTCTTTTGTTCAGCAAACTCCTCCTCTTCCTTCTAGACTCTCCTGGCACTATAACCTCTGGGAAATCTTCCAGATTTCCTATCCAGATTTCCTATCCAGCGTGAAGTAGTCCTTCCTCTATGACTGCTAATAAATCAGAAGCCATCTTGGGTTCTAGCCGTCTTGTTCTTCATTACATCTCCTATGGACTGTGAGCTCCTTGAAGGCAGGAAGTCTATCTTCTTTGTCTTTGTATCCCCAGTATCAATTATGGAATTTTATACCTATTACTTTTGGCACAATACAGGTATAAAATAAATGTTAAATGAATGAATAAGTGGAATTAATTATAAATTCCATTAACCCATGTAGGTTTAAAATTAATAATAAAAACAGGAAAGTGACATTTTTCTTATCTCTGAAAAATATTCCAAGGTTTCCAAAGAAAAGTAGCTTTAGATGTATATGTAACTTTTATTATTTGCTTGGTATGGACATTAAAAAGTAGATAAATGTTTACGTTTTTAATGGACCAGCTACAGACCATATAATCTCCCTGAATTTTTTCCCTTAAATGAAATTCCCTTAAGTAGGTCATGACAGAAAAATTTATCTCAGTGGTCAGGTCCTCATGCAATAGAGGCAACTATAAAAATGTCCTTTTCTGGATGTGGTAAGCCAGGGTGGCTCAGGATGAGCTGGGAAAACACTATCTACACACAAACTACCTCGAATCTCAAACATGATCAGACTTTTGCCAGATTTACTAGTATCCTTCATGGATTTCAAAATATTTGTAAGTGAGGTTTAATTTTATACTTATCCCAGAAGCAAAAAGCAAAATCCTCCTTTCAGGGTAGTTTCATTCAAACACAACTAGAATACTACTCATGTACTCTAACATACAGACGTTTACTTATTGAACAATTATAAGTTACCAACAGAGTGATACAGAAAGAAGTAAGTAAAAGTCCATTAAATATCAAACTCCCATAATGTATTTTAAATTAACTGAGTTTCCAACTCTCAGGTAAATACCTAGCTCTTTGGGGGACATGGTGACTACAGAAGAGTTAGGTATGCATGAGCAAGCTATATTTGGGGCACACTCAGAACTCACAAGGATTCTCCAAACTAGGTATGCCTATGTCTTGTTCTTCCTTCAGGATTCCCTACATTGGGTATTCATTTTGAAAGCACAGAGACAGCATAGTTCACCAGATCTGTGTTCAAATAAAAGTCTACTCATTTCCTAGATTTATGATTTGGGGGATTTTCTAAACCTCTCTGAGCATCCATTTCTCATTTGCAAAACAGGGTTAGTGATGCTGGGCGCAGTGGCACACGCCTGTAATCCCAGTGGCTCAGGAGGCAGAGACAGGAGGATCACAAGTTCAAAGCCATCCTCAGCAATTTAGCGAGGCGCTAAGCAACTCAGTGAGACCCTGTCTCTAATAAAATACAAAATAGGGCTAAGGATGTGACTCAGTGGTTGAGTGCCCCTGAGTTCAATCCCTGGTATCCAAAAACAAAAATTTTAAAAAAAAAAAAAAAAGAAAGAAAACAGGTTAGTGATACCTGGGATAGCCAGCCTTCAAGGTGGCCCCAAGGCTCCCTACCTCTTGCTCTTCATACACTTCTGTAGTCCCCTCCACATGTTACCACTTACCAGGGTCTCCCTGTTTGACCAATAGCTTGTGGCAGAAGTGATGGTGTGTCATTGTGGAAGCAAGTTTACAAAAGATTCCTACTTCCATCTTGAGCTCATGCTCTCTGTCCCCACCCATCACTGGGGAAGCCATGATGTCCGCATCCCTACAGAATGCTCATCTGTCAAGGGACTGATGATGCCTGCTGCCAAGAGTCACTGAGGGAGCTGGAACTCCTAGCCCCAGGTCAGCCTTGAAAGATGGCAGAATCAGCCAATAGCTTGACGGCAGTCTCGTGAGATGCTCACAGATTCTTGATCTACAGAAACTGCAAGATACTAAATGTTTGTCATTTCAGCCTTCTAAATTTGAGGGTTATTTGTTATAAAGCAACCAATAGCTAGTATTATACCTATTGGGCAGAATGATAAGAAAGATTAGAGGGCTGGGGCTATAGATCAGCGGCAGAGCACTTGCCTAGTATGCATGAGGCATGCTAGGCAAGTGCTAGCATGAGGTTCAATCCTCAGCATCACATAAGAATAAACAAAATAAAGGAATTCTGTCCATCTACAACTGCACACACACACACACAAAAAAAACTTAAAACAAAGAAAGATTAGAAATACAGTAATTTGTGCAATGCTGAGCATATTCATGGCATGTATTGGGTATCCACATGAAGCTATGAAAATTAAAATTAGATTATTAATAATTACTGTATTCTCAATGTTTTGTTAATCAAATATCATGAATAATAGTAAATATTATTAATCTAAATGATTCATCAATGCTTTTATGTTGCGAGAGAAAGTAAGAAAGGGGTCATCAATCTTAATGTCTGGTTTTTATTCATGTTTCCTGTTGTTAACACAAGATTTAATCATCTTGACACCTATAATTCTAATCTACAGATGCCCACTAACACCAAGTTTTCAAAGGAACTCTACATTTTTTAATGTCAATATTTAAAAGGTAATGAAAAAGGAGGGGAAAGGAAGAGTGTATTCCCTAATAGATAATGCCTTTCAAAAATAACCTCTGCTCAGCTGTTAACAAGAGTCCAGCACATGTATGCCTGCCCTGGGTTAAAGCTCTGGGCACAGAATTTCCCAGCTTTAAATCAGGACCAATGGCTGTGGCCCTAAGCAAGTGACTTCATCTCTTAGAACTTCAATTTCACTCCATGTAAAATAGAAAAAAAAAAAAAAGCACATATCTCAGGATGTCATAAGATAATGAAGTGTTTATAAAACTGAAGTGAAGTGGCCAATAAATGTGTGCAATTATGGTTAGCATTTCCTGCTGTGTGCCACAAGGTATTTACACTTATTTCAGAGATGCAGTCATTGAGACCTGTTGTGTTGAAGATTTGCTCAGGATAAGGGGAAAAGCTGCTCCCAACTACAGCCTTCTGATTTTTAAAAGCACAGATCTGAATGAAATGTAACCCTCTTAAAAGCACATAGGTTTAAGGGAATACATATTTTTTAAATTACCTTCTATATAATCTATGGTGATAAAAAATCAGAAAGTGATTACCTCTGGCTGGAGGTGTAGGGCAGGATTGACTGGTAGGGGGCGTGAGGAAACTTTCTGGAATGATGGAAATGTTCTATAACTTGCTTTAGACAGTAATTCTGTGACTGAACACATTGTTAAAATTGATGTCGTTAAACACTTACAATTCATCTATGTTAATTTTTAAAAAAATAAAAGTAAACAGAAACCAAAACCATATGTATCCACAAAATGTCTGGACCCCGTGTCAGGACTTGAAGCCCACCCTCTGCTTCCTCCCTAGGTATATTCTTCTGGAGAGAAAGGATAGCAACTTAGAGTCAACGGACAGGTTCTACCATACACCCAAATCACCCCAAATCCAAAGCAAAACAGGAAATGACAGGGCAAAGGAAGGTGAACTCTTTTATGGGCCCAGACAACCTACTCTTTCTCTCAGAGATAGTCTGTGCCCACCCTCCAGGGACGTGTTCTGAGCTGCCCACATGGGCAGTTGCCCAAGAGCCCAGGTGGAGACAGAAGGCCTCAGTCTCCTGGCCTGTCCATCTAGCACCTCAAGCAAACAGGAAATTCATTTGGGAGGAGGAGGAGGAGGGTGTATGGAAGGGTCAGGATCCTTCTAGCCTTCTTTATATGGAGCAGAAAGACATCATATATCCAGATTAACTGCCACTTCAGCTCCTCTTCCCATCCCACCTGCCTGGAAGTGAGATATGCAGCAGGCTCAGGGCGAGCTGTGGGCTCTGCGTTTGGTAGTGGGGGTGGGGAGACCTGTGTGGGTGTGGAGGCAGATGGTGGAGTACAGAGATCTTTCCTAACTTTTAAATAAAAGCCTCTTTTGGAGAAGAGAGAAATAAAAGCCCTAGCAGGATAACATTTCCTTCTTCCAAATCTACAGGAAAACAGAGGAGCAGCTGGTCTCCAACATTCTGAAGGAGGTGGTCCAGAGACTTTGGCAGCACTGATTGGTGAGTGGCCTGAACGGAGGGCGAGGCTGGGTGGCCAGCTAGGTTTGCTCAGCAGCTGCATGACTCACTCTTGTCAAATCCTTGCCTCAGCAGAATTATAAATGACTATGTGCCACAGCCCTTCTCAGATCCCTGGCAAGTAGTGAAAACAATGCATTACAATCCATAATGCCAAGAGCAAAAGCAAGAATGTTCGAGCTAAAAGGGGCCTGCAGAATTAGCCAGTGCAACCTCCATTTTTTTCCAAAAGAGGACGCAGCCCATCAGGAAATGGTCCTTCTGATGGCAAGAGTTCTCACCCAGAGCAATCAAATCGTCTCGCTGCAGTAACCCTATATCCAAGGGCATCTCTAAAGAGACCAGGAGAGAAAACCGGAACCAGATGACAATATCCCAACACACTTTTCTCCCTCCTCTTTCCTGACACCCAGACATTGCAGGCACACCTGTCCCTAATTTCCCACCTTCCCAAGTGAAAAATGGGGGCACAAAGAGATAAACAGCTTGTACTAAATTACTAGCAGGGAAGCCGAAGAACCTAGGTTCAAATGAAGCAGATTGGTCCAGAGCCCAGCCCCTTGGCCAGCATGCTGTACCATCTCTCCAGACTGCCTTGGTGAGAGAGAGAAAGAAAGGAAAAAAGGAAGGGAGGGGGGAATCAAGGGAGGGAGGGAGGGAGGGAAGGGAGAAAGGAAGGAAGAAAGAAAGAAGAAAGGAAAAGGAAGTGAGAGAAAAGGAGAAAATGAAAGAAAGAAGGAGAGAGGGAGAGAAAGGGAGAAAGAAAGAAAGGGGGAAAGAAATGAAAGGAAAGGAAAAGAAAAGAGAAGCAGGTCTCCTCTACATTCTCAAAGCATTCCGTTCTTACCTCTATTTACTAGCAATTTCCACACTGAGTCAAAATTGTATAAATGCCTTTCTCCTCCCCTGGACACTTCATTTCATCTCTGTCTCATTGGAAAAAAAAAATGAATGAATCTGTCCATTTCAAAATGGGCAATGTTTGAACATGAGAGAGAATAAAGATCCCTGGATCATGAATTAAGAGGTCAAGGTCTCGGTTCTGTCACCAACTAACTGTGTGACCTTGAACATGCTACTTCACCTTTCTGGTCCTCAGCTGGTTTGCTCATTGCTAAAAGAATGGGTAGAGCTTGATGATCTCTCAGTTCACCTACAGCTGGAGTATCTTAGGTCTGTGGCTCTGTGACAGGCCCATAAGACTAGAGATGAGCTTGTCTTTGTATGTCCCTCATGTGACATCCAGAGTAGCAGATTCCATCAGTCTGACCTTACAAAATCCACAGGGACAGCAGGCTGGAACACTAACGGGGAAGGGGTGAGGTGGAAGAGCTCAAGCAAGCCTGGTGGCACCCCCCCACACCCCCACCTCGTGTGGCAAAAGCACCACAAAGGGCCATCTGAACGGTACAAAGAGTCCAACTGTTTTCTGGGGGTAGCTGGCCATCAGTGCGAAAAGAATGAGACCAGCCACTCTGTCTGCAGCAGAGCCACGGAAACGCCTGCGAATCAGGAAGGGATTACTGCACTTGAGCAGAAGCTCTGATGTTGCTTTCTCTGAAGCTTTTGCCCTGCTATCATTACCCAGTGAAGCGTTCTTGGCAATGGAAACAGGTGATTAACGGGCAGGTTTGGGAAGAAACCGGGAGCAGGAGCTGGACCAGGGCTCAGCATGTGCACTTGCGGTCTCCCCCCAGCCCTCCTCTGAGAGCTGTCAAAGGAACAGCACATCTACATGAACCATCTCAGCCAGGATGACTGCTGAGCCCTCTGGAGGAAGATTCCTGCTAGGGGTGGGGAAGGAGCCTCATGCCGGTGGGAACCTGGTTCATTCAGCAACAACAAGAACCTGGCATAAGAGATCAGACTCAGATCTGAAGCTGGCAGGACATCTGACGGGGTGTTGGCGGCCAGAGACAACACCACGGGCTGCGTGGAGTCACAAATGGCAGAAGATGCCAATCAGCAAAAGGATTGCTTGTGTTTTCTGGCCTTTTCTCTGAGGCCAGCTCATTGCACCCAGTCATAACACAGGTTACAACAAAAGCTCAGAGCTGGGAAAAGAAGCTTTGGGGTCTTAAGCTCCAGGTTACAGGTATTTTTGTTGGAAAGTGCCTTCCTTTCTGGGCAAATATTTTAGATAGTGTCTTTGAGTGAAAGGCCCAGAAAGCAGGGGGAGGAAGAGTTTTACTTTGTTTTTTCAAAGACAGTGGGGACTCCCAGAATAGAACAAGGAAGGTCCAGGTGACCGACAGAAAGGCTCCCCCATCCACACAACATGCAAAGAGACCTGGCCCAACAAGAAGTCAATTCAAGAAAGAGACTCAGCTTAAAGACTGGACTGAAATGTATGGATGTTCATTTGTGGCTTCCGCAAACAAAGTACGGTGTTGGAATTTTTTTTCTCTCTCTCTAGAATGAAAATCTTGGAGTTGGAAGGGCGTTTGGGTCCAAATCCCTATCTATCAATCCTTTCTACTACATATTTACTACATGTTCAACAAGTTAACACTTTCTCAGCCTCACCTCCTCTGGGACAGGAAACACTAGGTGCCCTCTCCCCATTGCCTTATCATTGGGGGCTCCACCCAGAAACTGAGCTGAAATTTGCTTTCCAGAATGTGTTTCCATTTTTCTCCACACAACATACACCTAATATTTAGGCTATCGTCAAAATATTTGAAAACAATCTTCGTGTTTTCTCTTTCCAGGCTTAACAACCCCCAAATCATTAACCAAAATACTTTTGACATCCTGTTTTCCTCTGGACACATGGAAGCTAAATGTTTACCTCAATACTTCAGCGATCTGACCATAATAGAAGTGGACAGGATTTTCATGCCTCTTTTGGACTCTCTATGCCCATCCCTGCTATTTTCTGTGTGGTCACATCACACTGTGGATTGGTAAAGTCTGCAACCCAAATCTAACCATTTTCAAACAATTATTGCCAGGGCAAGCATTCTTCCCTACCATTCTTAGACAATTGGTTGTTTGTGCACCAAAGTACACAATTTCACAATTTTCCCTGGTAAGTAACCTCCTGTTGGAATCCCTCAAGCTGTTTGAGACATCTACTTTCAGATGAAGTCAGGATTACCAGCCTTCCAAACACTGTATCTTCTCCTGATCTGATGACCATTGTATGTCATCAAATCAAGTCATGGCTTAAGGGTTGGATAGAACAGGCTTGAGGCCAGATCTCTAAGGGGAATCCCCAGAGCACATTAATGCCCACATTAATATTTTTCCAGAAATCAGTATTTTGTGTGTGTATCCTTCGGGATTTGAATATTAAAATGCCTCTGTGTGCCCTGGACTTTGCAAAGCTGCCCCTCCTTCCTGGCTCACCATTGCTATCTTTGGCTCCAGATTCTAACTTCATCTCCCTTACCTGCCCTCTTCCTGCTTCACCAGGGAACTCTTACTAATGCTCCAGGCCTTCGCTCAAGATCTCACCATTTTCTGCTCAACAGGCAGAATTAGATGTTTCCTGGGCATCCTGTATGTCCCTCTACTACACTACCCAACATCCTGAGCTTCAACTGCCTGCCTGTCTCCCTGAGGACCAGGAACAGACAATGATACAGCTGCCATTATTCTTTTTTCTTTTTACATGAAAGATGGTAATCAATCTCTGCATCCTGCTGGAAGCCCCAGAATCCTTTCCAACGCAACCCAACCTTTCAGGCAGCCATTAATAACTAATTAATTGGATCTGTCCCTCAAGGTGAAACCCTACACTGTTTTCAATTTCCTTAAGGGCACTTACTATATTCACCTTTGTACTGCTAGGTCTATACAAGTGTTTCAGGTAAAATTAACTCAAGAAATGTCTGTTGAATGAATAAAGAGCTGGCTTGAAGAAGATGGAATTTCTCCATGTATACATAAAATCCCTATACACAAAATAGTTCCGGTAGGGACCAGAGGTGGCCATTTTCATTAACTGTAATTAACAATACAGAACACTAATTGGTCAGTACTTAAAAACAGCCTCTTCCTGATTCTGAGCAGAGCACCCTGAAAAGATTGGTCTGGATTGGTCTTGGTGTCCCTAGCTTTCATTTGCTACAATTACATTCAGGGACTTAGGAACCTGCAACCAATTTGACTGCCTTCCCAGATTTGTGCATTCTAAATACCTATTAGCTAATAGTAATTGTAGGAAGTCTGAATTCCAGGGTTGAAAAGGGGCTGGCCAATGTTTTGTCTGTAAGAAATCTGTATTATGAAGATTACTTCCCCATGGGACACTCTTCACAGAGAGCCACCCGGACCAAAAAGAAAAATGCCTGAAGAGACTCATTTATTATCACACTGCACTACTGTTAAAGATTGCCCCTGGGATGAGTCCAGGGGCAGCTTTGCTGATGGAAATAAAAGCCAGCAGCATCACTGACTATTATTAAACATTTAGTAATTAACCCTTGTTGGTGTATCCCTATCTATGGAAAGGGCACTGTTAAGTCTTCAACTTAATCTAATCCCAGGCAAAGTCACAGCGTGCACAGAACTTGCCAATGAAAGTTAAGACAGAAAATTTTCCTTCATTTCCATATGTAACTTTCCAAGACAAACAAATCATAGTACTATATCCAAACAACATTCTGTGGTCTGGTGAAGGTGCTTCAAAATTGGAAATGGTTAGTAGTATTTGGCTAGAGGTAAGCAATCAATAAATGTTGGATGGATGGATGGATGGATGGATGGATGGATGGATGGATGGATGGATATGCAACTTTATCTATGGAGTAACTAGAATACCAGATGTCCTATGTCTATCCCATTCCCTCAAAACCAAAAAAGAACCTGGAATCATCAACAAGAGAGCCATTACCACAAACACAATTCAAACTAGCAAACTTACCAGAGTTAAATTCTTTTACAGGCCAAGCATCTTTTAAAGAAATAATTTAAAAGAGTATAAAAGAAGACTTTGGGTTCAGCCGTTCAGACTAATTCTGTAGCCAACAGGCCTAGCATGGCCTCCACAGCAGTGCTGCAGGAACATAAGCTGTGGTCCTCTCCACTCATGTGGAGCCTGGAGATTTCCCCAGCTGGGAACCTTTCAGCCCATCAGCTTTTAAACATGCCATATGCAGCCTCAAACTGGAAAAGAATATCTAAGCTATTAGATACTTCTAGATTTTGTTCTAAGGACTCTATCTTTCCATGCTTATTAATCTCTTGGCATCATTTAATCAGAAATACTACTAATCATAGCCAATATTTATTTAAGCTTTTCCTTTGAAACAGGCTCTGTTCTCTGTGTTACACAAGCATTTTCACCTTTAACTCTTAGAAGAACCCTGTGGTCATTACTGTCATTACCTCATTTCACAGATGAGAACAAAGTCATCGCTGACACCTAGCTGAGATGTGTTAGATCCAGCAACCTGTCCTCCTAATGACCACACCCTCCACCAAATGCGCTTGGTCTACACCATCTTCCTAAAGATAAGAGCAGCATGTCCCCAGCCCTTACTTGATAGAAACCCCCACCCATTATAATAAGAAAAAAAACCTGAGTTTTTCTACCTCCTGCTGGTTCTTCCTTCTCTCCCCAACCCATGAGTGAGAATTTTCCCAGATGTGATCTGAGGGAAGTTCTGAAATAATGTTTTCTGTGGACAGAAAACTTGAAAAAACGGGATTAAACAGCACCTCTCTGCTGTTAAGACTTCTCGTGGTCTTCATGTGCTGGTGTGCATTCCACTTCTTCAAGAGCAGGCCTGGATAGGATATGAGGGCACGGCACACTTACCTGATGAGAGAACCCTTCTATCAAAGAATACCTTAAAGGCCCACAGAACACACAGGAGAAACACTGGCAGAAACCAGGGCAGGCCCAGGTCTGTGGCCTTAGCTCTCATCTCTCATCTCAGACTATCTCCCTCGTTGTCTAAATTCTCCCTAAATTATACACAGGTTTTCATTTCCATCTCTCTCAACTCGTTCCCTCTCACAAACCCTTTTCCTTTGGCAAAACAACAATAGAAGACATTGTCGTCCATATTGAGAGAGAGAAAGAGAAGTTTTTTTCCTTTTTCTTCTTTATAAATTCATTTTATAATTACGTTAGTACCAAGGAATAGTCATCACTCCAGATAAGCTTCCTTTCACTATGAACTAAGGAGTAATTTGGGCTGGGGGTTCAGCTCAGTGGTAGAGTACTTGCCTAGCATAGGCAAGGCTGTGGGTTCAATACCCAGCACCTCAAAAAATAATCTGGTCACAGTTCCTTTTATTGCCTTTCTTTATACATATAAAGTTTTATATATATATATATATATTTATATATATATATATATATACAAATTTTTTGAAGAAATGGAAAATAAATAACACTTTACTCAAAACTTTTGTTCCTGCTCAACTGTAAGACCTAACTCATTCCAAGGTCCTGTGACTTCTATTTCTCCCATCTCTTATGGCTTATTTTAGTTTAAATTAAGTTGACCTTTTCAGTGGCCGTGGGTACAGTGTAGCTCAGTGATGAAGTGCTTGCCCTGCATATGCAAGGCCCTCAGTCCGATGCCCAGCATGGCAAAATAAATAAATAAAATAAATTGCCCTTTCAACATATTTTAATATATTGTTACCAAGCCTATTAATTAAGTCATTCAACAAATGGATGTTTGAAACCAACAATGTGACCAGCTTCAGGTACAGTGGTAACTGACCGTGTCTCCACCCTCCTGGAGCTTACAGGGATGTGGGGGGCTGACTTTAAGAAATAAGGACTCTATGCCTCAACAGCAACAAATTGTCCTTAACAGCACTTACAAGGAGAATGGCAACCATGAGACCAGGCAGAGTAAGGGTGGGAGTCGAGGAGGCTCCTCCACCTTCTGATGTCCTGAAAAGGCAGAAGGACTGAGGAAGAAAATGGCCAGGACTGAGGAGTAAAACAGCAGAGGCCAGACCCACAGAGTCCTGCCGGCCAGCCACGTGTGGAGTTCAGTCCTCCACCTGTGAGCAAATGGCAGCCGTTAAAGAATGTGGAACAAGGAAGGATCATGATCAGATTTCTGTTTTTGAAGGAGAAAAATCCACTTGGGCGAGAATGTGAACAGATAAGAAGGGGACACAGAAAATCTACAGAGACCAATCCTGGGGCTGCAAGTGATGTACCAGCTACAGGGCTGACACTGGGACAAGCACCAATTAGGTTCACTTCCAACCAGTGTCTCATTGCCAAGGAACGGTAATGCACTTTTAAAGCAAAGAAGAAAGAAAGGGATAGGAAAAGGCTGGGTGGCACGGACGTATGCTTGGAAATAGAGCATTCGCCCTGTGCGATCCCTTCTCTTTCTGGTTCTCACTGGTGGACACCGCTGCACCCTTATGCTGGCAGGGAAGGGCAGCGATGACATTCTGGAGCTCCTGAGGTCCTATCATCCACCCACAGATGGTGGCTTGACAGTTGCCAAAGCAGATGTAAAAGAGAAAAAGCATAAAATTGAGCAAGATGTCAGAGAAGTTCCTAAAAGAAAGCTCTAGAAGCACTGCTCGCCTCAGGGGAGATATCCTATGGTAAGAACCCAGGCTTGAGGTAAGGAAAGCTCCACACTCTCCCAAAGCAGCCTGCAAAGTCTCATCCACACATTTCAACAAGAAGGCCTTTGTCTTGTTAGACATGGTCTTACTGAATGCATCAGACTATTGAGGGATTCTGACAGCATACATCAATAGGCTCAACCTCATTCATTTACTGCTTTCCCTGCAAAATGTCTCATAATTTGTTTCTTCTGAATGTAGGAGCTGACAGACTTTCCTCTTCAAATCAGATGCCAAACACTTACCTAAAAAATTCTGTATCGCCAGCTAGGCCCAGTGGCACATGCCTGTAATCCCAGCAGCTTAGGAGCCTGAGGCAGGAAGATCACAAGTTCAAAGTCAGCCTCATCAATTTAGCAAAGCCCTAAGCAATTTAGCAAGACCCTGTCTTAAAAGAAAATTTTAAAAAATAAAAAGAGCTGAGGATGTGGCTCAGTGGTTAAGCTCCCCTGAGTTTAATCCCTGGTACCAAAAAAAGAAAAAAGAAAGTAAATTGTATCCCCTAGGTTTCCACTGTAGATAGTACAGAAAAATATAGAGGTCTCCTCTGACCTACAGTAAGAAGTAAGTGCCTCTTGACCATGCCACCTGGAGCATTTCTGTTGTCTTCCCCATCATACAGATGAAGAAACTGAGACTTGGATTAAGCAATCTGCCCTAGTAACACCTTTAGTGGCAGAGCCACAATTTGTATCTTTGTCAATTTGGCGTCAAAGGGACCTTTTCTAACCACTATGCTTTTCCATCCAGAAGAGTCTCACTTTTCCACCCAGAGGAATTTCTCTCTCAACTTTGGGCATAGCTCTGAACTCTTTGGGTCTTGTTGGCTGAATAAGAACAAAACTGGAGGTCACTGCTCTTTCCACTACATCAAGCATCTGAAGGGAAATGGCCCGCTCAGAAAGCTGGATATCTGAAATAGAAAAGTCAGCACTAATCCTTGCATGCCCTCATTTTCTAAGAAAATCTTTTCAGAAGTCAGAAATAAATACCACTTTCATTGCAGGAAAGAGTCATTGCTTTCTAAGCCAAAGCTAGCTGTTTATTTTTTTCTGGCAACCTCGATGACAAAGACAAGCAATGCAGGAGATTCTTCCTGGATGAGCTTTTCAGTCTTCCACTTGGTATATTTTGGGTTTAGAGGGTGAGGCTTTGCAGCATGACCTCATTTCTGTACAGCCAACCTAAAATACAGGCTTAAGACTACCAAAAAAACAAGAAGAAAAGAGAAAGAGTTGACATAAACACATAAACATTCTCTCTCTCTCTCTCTCTCTCTCTCTCTCTCTCTCTCTCTCTCTCGGAAACAGTTTCCAATTTGTTTCACAATTTCACTGAGTCATCTGGGCTAATATTCAGACCATTTCTCAAATTCACTATGCCCCTTGCAAACAGGAAAAACAGGCATTTAAGACAATCTCTCCTTTCTCCCCATATGATCTCTTTCTCTTTAGGTATTCAGATGAAGATAGCTTGAGAGAGGAGGGGGAACAAAGTTTGGAAATTGCAGCTGATGAATTGCAAACGTGTGCAAGTGATGTACCAGGGTGGGAGGGAGTAAAAAAAATGAAATTCTTCTGTGAAAATAATGCACATGTCCCAGGAAAATCACCCACACATTTTTTTTATGAATCAACAGACCAGTACTTTTCTTTTAAATGTGCGCCAAGCACATTCCTGGGTAACAGTTCCATGTCTCATGAGGTGTAAGCCACTTCACTTCATCTTATTAGAAACATTCAAAACAAGGCAAGGATTTTGAAACCCATAAAATTTATGGAATTCTAAGCACAGCAAAGACCGAATGGACTAGGGACTCCTCCGTTTAACTGGTTTTAATTTATATTCACTTTAGCAGTTTAACCTGTCTTTAAAATCCAACCAAGATTTGAAAACATTAATAACTATAAACCATTTTTTAAATAGTCTAAACTCACTTGCTTAAAGCTTTAATGACATAAGAAAAATGAATCTCAGAGTCCTGGAATATTGTCTCTAACCTTTTCACCCTACCCCCATTACTTACTCACCTCAAAGACCATTTGAAAGACTAGTGGACAGTGTAGTTACCAGACTCAACTCTCCCTGGAAATTCTAGAAAGCAACTAATGAGGAAGGAGGTGGTTAAGAAAGCCCATTCATCTGGAGGCCCAGGAAAGTAGACAAACAATATATTGCCCAGTGGCAAATGATATATTCTCCAGAACAACCAAGCAAAATCCCCCAGAAACTTGTGAGCATGTAGTTTTACCTCACACAGAAGAATTTCATTTCTCCACTATAAGCTGAGACCTAAAGGGGAAAAAAAACTCAATTTAAATATTTACATGTTTAATTAAATGGTGACTGTACACAGGGACCAGGTAGAGTTACAAAACAAAAACAAAAGCAAAGAAGCATAAACCCTGGCTACTTCCCTTGAGAACCTTAATGAAGACTACAAAATTCATATGATTCTATTCTTTGATGCAACTTTCTGCAGATGAGGAAACAGATGCTCATGAAGGTAAAGCAACTTACCCAACAACACGTAAGGGCAGAGCTTGCAATTAAGCATAGCCTTGTAAACCCCCAATGAAAAAGGTAACTACTTTGGATAGTAAGACATGGAAGCTTTTCGTTGTAAGTTTAATAAATGAGACATAGAGTGCTTATTTCATTCCAAGCAATGTTGTAAACACTTGGCATAAACGAACTCACTTCTTATAATAACTTATAACTAAGTATTATCCCCAACTTATAGCTGAGGATACTGAGGCACCGAGAGGTTAAGCAACTTGCCCAGGGTCTAACATTTCATAAGAGACAGCTGTTTCAGATTGTTCTTGCTGCCCCTCCACTGTCCACCCATCTAACTATGGTGGCCCCAAAGGTCCAGGAAACATGGGCTCCATTAATAAGGCATTAACAGCATCTAGACCATAAAAGAATGCTCTACCAGACTCCATGCTCATCAACAATATTTGGAACATTTCTTTACAGCCTTACAAGAAAAGCATTTGACAACCTAAAATTTGTCCAGCAAAAAGCAAGAAGGAAAAAAATAAGAGTATGGAGTAATTGGGGCTGTTTAATGGAGAGGAAGCTTCAAATAACACGTTTATCATCTTCTAAAAATGTCAAGAGGGCCTTAGCTGCTGTGAGAAGAAGTGGGGAGCAGCCCTGGGACATTCCCCATTCATGTTTCATTTGCTCCACAAGTTTTACAAAGGAGTCAACAATTGGAGGAAATGCTCCATACCTTAAGAGGGACTGCATATCAGAAGTCAAAGTTCTGCTCACTCAACAGTGAGAATTCTTTTTTCAGAAGTGAGAAGAGCACATAGCAGAGACCATGCTTGCACTGGGTGGAAGGGTAACAGGCAGCTGTGAGGCCCAGCTCAGGAGCAGAAGCTACCATCCATCCTACAGAGTACTACCTGCATAGTACTGCATAGTACTACCCCAAAACACCCTAACATCTTCATAAATTACAGCTCTTAATTATCTTTAGGAGGCCAAAAGAAGCAACCCCTTTAAAAAGAAGAAGAAAAATGAAGGTTTTAAGTGAATCTTATATTGAGAGTTTGACAAGTTTGAACAACAGAGATACATTACCACACTTTGAAAATAAGCCAAAACAAGAGTTCTAAAAGAAGAAAGAGGTAATTAGACGGAGAAAATGCAACTTCTCACCTTCATTTCCCTGTCCTCAGGTTCATGCATATATATTTCAGTAATAATTATCAGGTTCTTAGAGAGTGCCTTGTCCATTTTTTATATTTTGATGTAAACCAGGAAATTGAGACCTCAGAATCATGGTTCTCCCAAAAGACAGTACTGGCCGATCACACATCAGCCCAGGGCCCAATTCACAGCAGCTACCAGCACTTACTCATCATTGGCTGCTCTAACAGAACAATTTCCAATTTCTGAGTTGAAAAAAAGTATCTGAGGTCAAAAATCTATAAACACATTCCAGAATATGAGCTCTTCGAAGGGGGGGGGGACAATCAAAATTTAAGTCTGGCGAAACCATTATTTATTAAAATTAAAATTTGTATACCTTTTTTAGTATTGCTATTAGGATGGGGGTTTATTTTAAGATTTTTGTAAACTTACTCTTTCTTGAATAATGTATTATTTGGACAAAGACATAATAAAAATCTTCTGCTATTTCAAGTATCCTTCTAAATAGAGTTATAATGACTTTTCCATAGATAAAGAGTATTTTTCTTGAGCCAATTCTGGGAGTTTTCAGTGATTTTTTTTTCTTTTGCTTTTATCTCCATTTTCAAGGAACCGGGAGACTTGCATGACTTAATCTAAAATTGGAATTATCCTGAGAAAAGATGGCAACATGGCTACCCGGTCAGAACAAGACCTCAGCTTGGTCTGCTCACTCCTGGATTTTGCTTCAGTACAAGTTTTTATTTGTTTGTCAATTCTATTTTGTTTGTGAAGAATAGGTTGGGGAAGTGAGAGTGGAGGACACTCTAAAAAGGGAAAGAAGCTCTCCTGGCCAAATAAATAAATAACCGTTCCTCTGCAGTGTACAACGCTCTTTGAAACAGAATACCATGTAGCCCTGGCAGAATTGCTCACAAGGACTCTCAGCCCTGAGTCCCAGGACAAAGCTAGAAGTAGATAGATGGTGGAAGACTCCAGGCAGCAGCCCAAGCTGAAAGCAACTCAGGAACATCTCTCCCATCCCTTACTTCCTCTCCCATTTGGAGTGAGAGAACAGGTGTGGAAGGGGGCTTCCCTAGTAATTCAGTCTCCAAAAACTACATCTTGGGAAGGTGAATGACCTCTCAGACTGTCCTCTCACACCCTCTTGCTGTCTTTCTCTAGGTTTGGGGAACCAAATGAGATCATAAAAACACAACATCTTCTTGCTACTGTAGGACTGGAAGAAACAAAGAGATTCCGATTAACCAAGTAAAAGATAATCACGTCTCCATTAGCACCACTAATGAAGGGAAGAAGAGAAAGATAAATACTGGACAATCCAAAAATCATTAGTATTTGATCCTGCAGCAAGATAGATGAGTCCTCTTGCAGCAGGCTTGCCTTCCTGAGCATGTCCCTGCACTGAGCCAGTGATAAAATCAGGACACACGCTAACTGATAATGGTAGGGAGGGCCAAGAAAGGCCGGGTGGCCTTGGACAACTCTGAGAGGAATTCAAGTGGGTGGTGTATGTGTTTTCAAATCTACCCTTCAGTGAACACCAACTATATGCCAGAAACTGCATTAGCCACTCACACTCTCTCTTCAAAGCCTCTGTGTACTCCTGCCCAATAAATATTTCCATCTGCATGCTGCAGGTGAGAAAATGGAGGCAAAAGGAAGTGATGAAATTCTTTTGCCTGCCCAAAAATGGGGAGAGTGGGAGCAGGGACTTAGAACTAGATCTTAGTCCACCTTGCTGCATCTCACTTTTTTCTTTTCTTTAGTTTGGGTACCCGAGATTGAACTCAGGGGCACTCAACCACTGAGCCACATCCCAGCCCTATTTTGTATTTTATTTAGAAACAGGGTCTCACTAAGTTGCTTTGCACCTTAGTTGCTGTTGCTGAGGCTGGCTTTGAACTTGCGATCTTCCTGTCTCAGCCTCCCAATCCTCTGAGATTGCAGGCATGCACCATCTCACCCGGCTGCTGCTTCTTGCTTTTTAAGAGAAAATGTTTATAGTGAATAATCCACAGGAAGATCATCAAAAGGTATTGTGTACAGATTGCACATGTGATACAGAAGTACACAAATGGACCAGGGAAGGGTGATATAGAACTGTTTGCTGATGGTCCTACTAGAGACCACCCTGGTATGAAATATGAAACATTATTTATTATGAATTTCCTTACAGATGTTTATGTTGACAGTTTCTGTTGACATCAGGCAGTTTGTTTGTTTCTATTTCTCCACCAGGTTGAATACAGAGACAGCACTTTGCTAAGCCACAATTCCAGTTGGATCTTATGCTTTGGCCAACACAGGATAAGACTGGTGCTTAATCTTGACAGCGTCTCATTAGTGTAAATTAGTGACTCGATATTAAAGCTAGAAAACAAATGGTTAAGAGACCCCAGCTAAAATGAGTTTCATTAAAACAATAATGACTTAATGTACACTCTGCCCAGTTTCAGAAAGCTTCGAGCTTCCTAATAATTTTCTGGATGGTTTCCATTCCAACCAGCTTCTGTACTCAGGTAAACCCATCAATCTCCAGTGAGGATGGGCCTGGGAAAATGAGCATAATATTAAGTCCATAGAGACCTTGATGTGATGTCAAAATCAAATGATGTCAGTTTAAATTACAGATTTAAAAAAAAAAAGAGCACTGTAAAGACAAATGTCTCTTGGAGCCTGTCTGGTTGCCTAGAGCAAAGGCTCAATGAAGTTGGGTAGAGGAACCGGTTTCCAATTGCCTAGCAGTGTTCTTCCTGCTTCCAGGTTCCCAGTTTTTCTCACAGTTTCCAAGGCACTTGGCCGTGGTAGCATGCCCTACAATCCAGTAAACACAACTGCGCAAAAGGGGGACTCCAAAGATCGCTTGTAGCAATCCATCAAATCCTCTGCTTCTAACATCCCTCTATTTCCTCCCATTATTAACAGAAGCCCACAAGATTTCACTAAAGAAATTGTTAACTTCCTCAACTTAAAGCCTCAAATTTTTCAATACCAAGGGCCCTTTCTATTAATCTTCCCCTCTGGGTACCTGGTTTCAAAGTCTGCTGGGCACTTATTACAATGACCAGAACTGTCTACTTCTCTTAGATTTTGAAATACTGAAAATTATTTACAGATCCCACTACCTTAGGGCAGGGATACCAATTTGGAAAGCCATAAAATTATTATGTGAAGCAGGAAATGACAACAATCATGCTTCACATTTATTGAATGCTTACTATTTACGGCAGCATTGCAATAAGAACATTATGTACATTATGCAGTTCAATCCTCACTACAGCCTTGTAAGGTGGACACTGTAGTATCTTCCTCACAGATTCAGAAACATTAAGTACCTTGCCCAAGGCCACTAAACTAGCACCAGAGCAGAGACTTGAATCCCTGCTTTTCAATTTCAAAGCCTGTTTCTCACTCTTAGCTGTTTTCTAGTTTCTTCCATACCTTTTAGAAAATGTCACAAGTACTGCACCAACTTTGAGAACTTCTGCAAATCTTCAAGTTATTATCTCACTCCCCTAATACTGCTCCTCCACAGTCAGAGAAGATAGATATATTTCTCTTTCTTAAGGAGACTGACAGAGACAGAGCCAAGAAAGAGACTAATAGAACACCTCCAGCATTAGAACATCAACCCAAATCAAAAGCATTCCAGCAAATAGAGAAAAAGGCACACTCATACATTGCTGATGGGACTGCAAATTGGTGCAATCACTCTGGAAAGCAGTATGAAGATTCCTCTGAAAACTTGGACTGGAACCACCATAACTTGGTATGGAACCACCATTTGACCCAGTTTTTCCACTCCTAGGCATATACCCAAAGAACTTAAAATCAACATAGTATAGTAATGCAGCCACATCAATGTTTATAGCAGCTCAATTCATACTAGCTAAGTTATGGAACCAACCTAGGTGTGTCCTTTAACAGATGAATGGATAAAGAAAATGTGGTGTATAGACACTATGGAATATTACTCATCTGTAAAGAAGAATGAAATTATGGTATTTGCTGGTAAAAGGACAGAACTGGAGTCTATCATGCTAAACCAAAGGCCAAATGTTTTCTCTGATATGTGGATGCTAACACAAAATGCGGGGGAAGGGGGGTTGAAGTTCATTGGATTAGACAAAAGGGAAGAGGAATGGGAGGGGAAATGGGAATAGGAAAGATAGTAGAATGAATCGGATATAACTTTCCAATATTTATAAATGAATACACAACCAGTGAAACTCCACATAGTGAACAACCTCAAAAATGGAATCCTAACTAAAATAAGTTATACTCCATGCATGTTTAATATGTCAAAATAAACTCTATGGTCATGTATTTCTAAAAAGAACAATTGAAACACACACACACACACTCCAGGATAAACCAAGGTGCTGGGTGTTCTACATTTGCCTCACCTAACTTCCTCTGCTGAAGAGAGCTTTCTCCTGCACATCTCAGGGCTCTTCCAATAGTTCCTTCTACAGTTTTTCTTTGAATATAAAAGAAGTTTCACTCTGATACACAATAGTCTCTAAACATCTGGTAAAAATAACAAGACAGACTTGGACAACGAACCCAGGTACTCTTCTCAGCATCCACAATTCCTACTTTCACCACAAGGAGAAAAGAATGGATCTGGGTGGTTTCGGGGGTGGGAACTTTCTCTAAATGCTCAGAGTTCAAATCATAGGTTCTCTAAATGTTTGCATTCGGACATGATCTATTTTTAGGGCATATGTGACTCATATATGGGGGTATGTGGAATAGGGAACCAGGGAGAAAAGAAAACACTGGTATCTACAGTATGATTTCCGTGTATGAAAGTTAGAAATTCATAGACAGGGACTACTAATGAACTCAAAAATATATTACAAGTGGTAGCCCACACACATTTTGCCTTGTGTTTTGAGTTCAGTTTCTGTTGTAATATGTATGCAGTAAATAATAATTTCAAAAGCATTATGTACAGAATGTATAATTATATGACACAACTATAAACAAATTAGCTTTATAACATGTCAGCCAAACACCATTTAGAATGTAAGAATTAGGATGCCTGGCTGCCAAGAGGAACATTATGTCCACTTGCAAGTTTTTTTTCTGGTCACTCTCTGGGGTCACTTTCTCCGGGTGAAAAACTTACAAACAGCACTCCTCTACCAGGAGCCCAACCGTGTTCTGGAATACTGGAATGAGGTCCTCCACAGGTGTGGTTTTCCACCTCGAAGAAAGAGCAGCAAGATGATAACCACAGCAGGTACCGATTGAGATCCTTAACCGTCCAACTCCTCAAAGCTCAGTTCTGTACTGAGTGAAGGGTCTTCAACAAATTAAAATTCTAGATTATAGGAAGTTATAAATAATTAATAATAACCACAGCTGTCATCACTGGGGCTTGCAATGCACATAGGGACAGCCTGCTCTAACATCTCTAAATTTTCACTATATTAAGAAACAATTGAGAATGCAGATCTGGACACCACCTGTAAAACACCTCTGATGATACTGAGGGATGGCAAAGGCATCCCCACATTACACAGAGACATCAACACAGCCAGGTCATGAGCCTCCACGAGGCTATTTCAAGAGGGTGGCTGGAGATGATGAAAGAAAAACGAAAGAAATACCCAGTTATTAGCATTGGGACTCAAGCTAGGGCTTCATTAACCTCCTGATGTGATTCCTATATTGCAAATTTAAATGGTCCAAAATGAATGTCTACTTTCTAAAAGCAAACAAAAAATATTAAAAAAAGTCTTATATACAATTATTTCTCTTCTGTTTTCCCTCACCACATTTCCAAATCCTACTCATTTTCCCAAGCTTGGTGCAGATGTTATGTCCTGCATCAAGTCCTGATGCCCTCGCTTCTGTCCTCTTGGTCCAGTGAGTGGTGACCTCTTCTGTACCTGAACAGGGTTTGTCTGTACCTCACCAGTAATCATAAAACAGTAAGAGCTGCCAATTATCATGAGCAGACCCTGTGCCTGGCCCTTTACATAGCTTATTTCAAATCCTAAAACAACCCTAGCAGGAAGATATGTATTAATTACAATTAAAAGATTTAGAAAAAAAAAGATTAAGTCACTTGTCCAAAGCCAAAGAGCTAACAAGAGGTAGAGGCTGAATCTGAGCCCAAGTCTACCAAACCCCAAAGCCCTTGGCTCCACATGCTGCTGTATCCCATGGACCAGACATTGCCTCACATTTACCTCTTAGTAGGTGACAAGATCCTTGAGGACCAGACTCATGCCTGAGTCATCACACACTCATTTAGGAGCTGTTTAAGTAATCTCTGAAGTACACAGAGTGGGTATTCACTAAATACTTGTTGAATGAATGATTAAATGACAGACTACAGAGATGGGTAGAATGGGCAATTGTCACAGCATTGGCAGCAAATGATTGCACTAATGTCTCTGGGTCTTTAATTACAGATTGTCCTCCTTTTTGAAGAGCTCAACATGATTTATCAGGAACAGCCACTTTTCCATTAGCAGCCTCCACTCAGCCCCACCTCGATCCAAAAGGGCCCGCACCCAGGCCCCACAGGCAGGGAGAGCAACAGTCTGCATCTCTGAAGAGGACTCTCTACGTTACCCTCCTCTGCAGCACCCTTCACTCCACAGCCTTCAATATCCCCCAACCAGCTGGAGTTAGGAAAAGATAAGCAAACCAAGGAGGGTGGGCTGTTTGGCCCCTGCTCACCATTTATAAGGTCCAAGAGTAACCTATGAATCTTCTTCTGGATTTATTTTTTTTCTGTTAAAGCATAAAGGACAAGTGGTCAGGAGCAGGTCCATAAATTTACTCTGACTTTTATTAGATGGGGAATATTTTCTCCTGAGAGGTCAGCACAACTTGGAGGAAAAGACCAAAAAAAAAAAACTCTCTGAAAAGGAGCCACCACCTTGCCCCTGACATAACCCAGGCCTGCTGTCTGCCGACAAGGGAGGTGCTGCTATCCTGCAGTTAGAACTGAACAGCCATCAAAGTGGGTTAATTTCTCCCATTTGGGGTTATCTTTTCACATATTTTGCATCTCGTCCAGATTCCATGGGGGGAAAAGAACACGACTGGAACAACTATGCAAGCCGACTTCCTCCATGATGAATGAAAACTGGACTCGCTACACACATCGGCTCATAGAAAGGAAAGAAAGCAGGGCTGAAGCTCAGAAAGAGGTGGAAGGCAGGAAGTCTAGCAAAAACCTTACTCCAGTTCTGTATATTGTGAAACCACCTGGTCTAACATTCAAGTTTTGTAAAAATGTTGGATTCATTAATTTTTTTTTTAAAGGATCAGTTGTGTGTCTGATGTGGTGCTATGAATGCTATGATGAATGAAGCTTTGTCTGTATTCTCCAGAAAGTTACAGACTTGCAGGAGTGAGATTACCTAACTGTTCCTCTGCAGGACGATAAGCACAGGAGCAGAGCCATGTACATACCAGCTACTACCTCATGGCCTGCAATTGCATAGCAAAAATTAATTAAAATCATGGTGCACACCCAGTTACACCTACTGCACACCTAGGTTACCTGATTTCATCCTCAATTAATTCACCACAAGAAAATGTTCTTCTTGGGCAGCGGGGGGGGGGGGGGGGGGGGCTGAACTGGCTATCAAATCTATTCCTTTCAAGTCTCTGTAAAAGCACACCTGGAATGTCACAGAAAATAAATTTCAGTACAGAAAGGAAACAGTTTATGACAAACTCAGATATTTCATGAGATAAACCATGGCTTCTCTATAAAACCTTCTTAATAAAATAGTTTGCAATCACTGAGCAGGCCTGGTTTAAAACAGTAGACCCTACAGCCTTAACTAATGAAAGGTCCTTTTGATTTCAAAAGAAAATTCATAAGGAGAAGAAAATAAAACCAAAAAAAAAAAAGTTCCCTAGAACTTCACGGGAAGAAGAAAACTCCCGTCACCTAAATTTGACTGACAAGAGGAAATTCAAGCAATTCTCTTCTGCCCTTGATGTAGAAAAAAGCGTTTCTCGTATTTTCAAAAGAAACCACTTACTCAAGATGATCAAGTGGAAGTAACATTCTGAGTCATTGGGGGAGATGGCGTGGACACCTTGGTGGGTTCTGCATGGAGCAGCCACAATCTCTTTGCCCATATTTCTTCATGTTTGATACTTGGATTACCCCAGCAGGAAACAAGCAGTCTTTGAATGGAGGGTTTTGTTCAGATTTCTAATAGCTTCCAGCATTTGCCCCAGACCACAAGGAGTACACCAAATTTACTTAGACATCCAGGCCAGACGTGAAGAATTTCTCTGTCAGATCTCGTAAGCTCCACCAATTTAACATTTTGGCTTCTCCTGGGCAAAGAGAAGACAGCCAAACAGCACTGGTGCCGGGGGGCAATCTGGTGACATGTGGCAGTTCTTGAAAGAAAATTAATGAACACAGCCAGTAACCTTTCTGCCCCTCTCCACTCTCCCCATTCAAGGGAGGAAAGTAAAATTTTCAGCAACTGGGAGGACTAGGCAACTGCTGCTCCTTAAAACAGCTTCAAGGTGATTTTTCTTCCTCTGCCAGGCTTGTCACAATGCATCGCTTGCTTTCAAGACCACCTCGCTGTGACGTCTGTCGACTTAGAGGTAGAGCCGTCATTTGTTCCACTCAACAATTTCCTCCTTGTTCATCAAATAAATAAAAAAAGCTGCCGCTGGCAACTTCTGATGCAGTCACAAAAACGAGGTACAATCAAATCCAATAAAACACTCGTTGGGTGTGTTCTATGGGCCAGGCACTGTGCCTCCCACTTTACAGGCATTCATTAATGCTGGTGATGATAGCAACCAACAACAACTGCATCGTTTATGGAAAGCGTACTCTGAAAAGCAGGGCTGAGTACACAAGACAGCTTGCTCTGGCTCAGCACAACCCTTTGTGCAATCTGTAATTGTCACCTTCTCCTTCCAGAAGGAAAAGAGGACTCTAAGAGAAGAAGTCGTGACTTGCAGCTTGTCAATATCAGAACTGGGCTTAGAAACCAAGCTTAGAGGCAATGTCTGGACCCTGATAAAGGAGATCCCATGAAATAACAGGGAAAGTGTGCTATAAGGGCTGGGGGCATGGCTCGGGGGTAGAGTGCTTGCCCAGCATGTGCAGGGCCCTGGTCTTGATCCCCAGAACTGAAAAAGAGAAGTATGTCCTAGCATATAAGCATGAGATAGATGGTAATGTTTTACAAATTATAGCAAGAGACATGCGAATTAAACACTTAGACCAAGAGCGTAACTAAAATACTTCACAGTAGAAGCATCTCATTAATATGTGGACCACAGTAATATGGGTGGTTCATTGTTAGTCCTGAAAAGACCTACCTAGTAAATAACAATAAATAAAGACTAGGACAGAATAGGTAATACAAAATATCAAGGCCATTAAAGTGATACTATTTAAAAACATTGCCTTCCCTTGCAGATCCCCTCAGTTTCTGTGATCTGAAGCTAAACTACCTCTGGGGAAATGTGTGTGTGTGTGTGTGTGTGTGTGTGTGTGTGTGTGTGTTTCCTGTTGGATTTTCTAGTTTTAACACTCCATTCTTATGTTAGTCTATAGTAAAACATTCTTTACAAGGTTTTGAAAGGACTCATCTTAACAAAGAAAACATTCATAAAACTTAAATGGGAACCTGAACTCATGGATTGGATAAGTAATGAAAAGCTTATGGGCATCTGATTTCCGCACTAAAACAAGAAGAGGTAAAACAAAAGAAAAAAACAGAATTCAAAATCCTGAGGCTCCAAAATTTTGAAGGGTAAAAAATGATGGAAAAATTAAAGCTTCAAGGAAAGAAAAAGGCATTGTCCAATCTCAACTTGGCAAACAAGTCTCCAAGGGACAGAGGGACATTTGCAATGTCTGGTTCTTTTACGTTCCCACAGCCACTCAAGATCCAGGGAATAATTCTGCCCTAATTTCCAGTCCCAGAATATTCAGATGTCAGACTGAAAAGGACCTGCACAGCCAGGACCCTTCCAGTCACAAGTAGGGGCCCCTCTGATAATGTGCTGGAAGCCATCATGTGTCTTACCCTGACTCACAGGAGGACAACACACCTGGACACATGAGCACAATTAGCACTCACTTTTCAGGGGTCCATGAGTCATCTGAGACTCAGAATCCAGCCATACACTTGGGGAGCTGGCCAAGGTCAGGCCAACTTACTGAAAGTAAGTTGGATTCGCCTGCTTTCTTGGTCTGTGGCCTCATAACAGAGGCCAGTTTATCCAACATGATCTGAGCATGAGCTACTCTCACTTAGGAGATGGCCAGCCTCTCAGAGGGCAGCTGCCTTTTGTTTGAATCCTACCTCGTGTCTTAATGACCTAGATCTTAAACAAGTTTTATTTCATTTCCTGCACTTGACTTGCCTTATCTTAAAATATGAATGGTAATAATACCTTCTGCAAAATGTTGTATGGATTGAATTAGTTTTTATCAGGAGAGCACTTACAGCCTAGCACATAGGTAAACACTAAATAATTATTGGCTGCTATTAATCTATTGTCCTTTTTAGGGAAAAAAAAGTAAGATGACCTAATTATAAAGGTCCCTATTGGAAAGCCACCGCAGAACCGCAAACAGTAGTGGTTCATGCTAGCATTTGACTTTTGTACCCTGCGTTAAATCCTCATCAGGTGTCCATTTCTACTATCTTTGCAAAACAGACTATTTAGCTAACTGAGCAAGTATTACCATCTATGTTCCAACACAGGATGAGTCACAACAGGACACAACCAAACAAGACAACACTAATGGTGAATGCTAGACACTGACTGCACTTGAAACTTACCATAATAATGACTAAAAATATATGCTTTTAATAGCTTTTCTTAATTTCAGTGATTTGGATTATCATAGACTCACAGATGTGACAAATTAGAAGAGGCCTCAGCAATCATGATCATTCTGTACATCCAGCCCAGGCCCTCACTGTGCAGCTGGGAATCCTAAGCACAGATGCACACAACTTGCCCAGCCTGACCTTGTTCGCCATGTAGCAGAGCCAAGAACATCTGTCTGTTCATCTACCTCCTTCCACCAGCATGTCAACTCCCAGAGGCAGGAACCTGGTCACATTTGTCTTCACATGTTCAGGCCAGCTCATCACATGGAGAAGACACAGAGGGCATCAATACATGAGAGTTAAAAAGTATCAAAGGAGGCAGTGTCTTTGCTCCGTGTTATGGTTTGGATGTGAAGTGTCCCCCAAAAGCTCACTGTGTGAGACAATGCAAAAAGGTTTGGAGGAGAGATGATTGGGTCATAGCCTTAAACTAATCAGTGAATCAATCCCTGATGGGGTTACTGAGTGGTATCTGGAGGCACGTGGGAAGTGGCTGGAGGGTTCATTGGGGTGTGGCTATGGGGTGTATATTTGTATCTGGCAACTGGAGTCTCTCTCTGCTTCCTGATCACCATGTGAGCTGCTTCCCTCTGCCACACTCTTCTGCTATGATGCTCAGCCTCACCTTGAGTCTTGAGGAATGGAGTCTGCTGTCAATGGACTGAGACCTCTGAAACTGTGAGCTCCCAAATGAACTTTTCCTCCTCTGCAGTTGTTCCAGTTGTTTCTTTTTAATCACAGCAGTGAATTCCTACCATACTAAGGCACCATTTTAGCCCAAGAAAGGAGAGATAGTTGTCTCATGCACTGAAAAGATGCAAATGGTAAAGCAAAGCAGAAATCCCACCTGAGCATTCTGCAGGTGTGTGTCAGGAGACCTGGGCTTACATCCTACTCCACCCTAACCTGCTTTGTGATACTGGACAAGCATCGAACTTTTCTAAAAGAAGATGAGTAGGCAAGATGCTGTACTTGACTGAGCTAAAAGGAATCAAATTTTATGAGGTCACAAAATAGAATTCAGTAATAAAGGTTATAATAACTTGAATGTCATTTTATGTGGTTATTTGGGGTGGTGGGGACTATACTGGGGATCACATCCAACCTTGAATGTGCTATGCAAGTATTCTACCACTGAGCTGCATTCCTGGCCCTTTGCTCAATAATTTTTAAAAGAGTTCTCTGTATAGTATCGCTTAATACTCACATTAACCTTAAACAGGCCAGCAAATACCTTATAGCTCTATTTTACAGAAGGATGATACTAAGGCACAAAAAGGCCACATGCTTACACTGGAGTTAAGTAACAAATACTACCTACACCAAGAGGCACACTGCATGCTGAGAAAGAAAAGAATATGATCAGCGGTAGATCAAGGGCTCAGGAAAAGGCAGCACAAGCTGAAATCAACCAGGAGTCCTGGAGCCTGGTCATCCCTCCCTAACTTCCAGATTTCTTTACTCAAAATTCTACTTTCAAAGATATGCCTCTCCCACAGCTACAGGAAGATCAGATAGGTTATGGGAGATATGATGTCAAGATATTTGGCAGATAGATCAGACAAAGAAGGGGAAGAAAGCCTCTTGAAATGTATCCTGTCTGCAATAAAGTAGAATGCATCTCTAAGCATTTTATTGAAACTGCACAATAAGAAAGATCTCGAAATGGGGGAAAGAATAGTAAATGAAAATTATGAGAAACCATTATATATTGTTTGAACTGAATTAAAACATCATTAATATTCACTTTCCTTATAGAGTAGCCTATTTAAACTTTTCCATTTTAATAAATCTTTGCAAATAAATAATATCAACCCTAGACTTAGAGAGGGTCACCCCACTCCCAAACTCTGTGTCATCACAGAAAGCTTCAGAAGACTGATATATTGACCAACTGGAATGGATGTTTATCTTTCAAGATTTCCTAAAAATCTTTTGAACACCTTCCTGACATTCCGATAGCTTCCCACTTTACTGATGAGTATGCTATCATCTCCAAGTAGAATCTCCCTGAACGCTAGCTCCCAGGTTTCCAGCAGCAAGGCAATCATGGGAGAAGCCCCTGTGCAAATCATGGATGAAGAAAGAAGTAACATGGAGACTGTGCTGAGAGGCAGACTTGTAGCAAGCCCCACTAGGAAGGGAGACTGCCTGGCAACCTCTTCTTGAGCACAGTTGGGTCAATGTGCTGGACAGCGGTGGCAGAGGCACTTTCTCTAGTTTGTCTCACAGTGTAACTGGACACAGCAGCAGAAGGCTCTTGTCTATACAGCATCCCAATCTGTCTTCCTGGCCCTGTTGGAGATACAATACTCATGCAGCCTATGACAGAGCAATACCCAAAAGGAAAGAGAAATAAATAAAATCCAAGGGAAAAACAAAGCAGTGACTATTAGCCAAATGGAAAAGGTTACTGCCAACTTGTATTTGCTACATTAAATTATTTCTCCCCCAAACTCAAGAGAACCATAAAGATAAAAATTCTGGCAGCCACGTCTCCGTGTGCAACTTTATCACATATTTTAATAGTATCCTTTCCTGCTGATGAAACACTGGGGAAAGGGTGGGAAGGGAGGAAGTTTCTGGACTCAACAGTCTCAGATTCCTCTGAGACAACCGCGCTCTCCCCCAGGATAAAGCCCTTTTTCCAAAGAGAAGAGTCTTTTGAGTCTTGTGGTCCAGCTATTTTTCAAGACAACTTAGGTTAATTCACTCAAAACGTCATCAGGCAAAATGGAATTTCCCAGCCATTACCAACTTTGCTGTGAAGTCAACAGAGAGACGGCAAGAAGATGAATTGGTTTTTAAACTTTGAAGGTTGCACACCTGCCTATGTGCTCGACATTATTGTAAGTGATGTCCACATAATTGAATAATCGAGTAACTCGTCATCTCTATTCCTCTTGCTAGCCAGAATGCTGACTACCACCAGATTGTACCCTTCAATCTTTTTTTTTTCCTTCCCTCCTCCTTTCCAACTTTCCAATACAGAACCTCGTTAATTGGTTTGTCTCTCTGGCTGCTGTTTGACATTTTCAGAACCTCTCCCATTTTAAGATTTCCTACTAAGCTTTTCCCTTTATGGACAGTAGTTATCCACCTTCCCATTCACAAAATCCATAGTCAATTAAATACAATAAAGCTTCAATTGAACAACTATTATGTCTATTCTGGGTGTCAGTGTGGTGGAGAAAGACCTGAATTATAGAATAATGATACTAATAGCTGTTATTTGCTCCTACCCTGTGTGCCAAGGATCTGAACTCGTCTGGACATGTGATATAGCCTGAGGCTGTATAACAGAGGAATGTGGTCTCTGCTCTCTGGCAGACCTGGGTCTCGCTCAAAGCTCTACCACTCTTGAGCCAGGTTCCTGACTCTTCTATGACCAGGTTTCTCATCTGTAAAGTGTGGATATTAACAGAATATACTTCATAGAGCTATTTTAAGGATTTCATAAAATTGCAGTGCAAAGCACTTAGTCCAGAATCTAGGGTGTAATGACATGTGGCAATCATCCTACTATCCCTACTTGAAGAAGAAGAGACTGAAGCTCAGAGCTAACTCATGACATGGGGCTGGGATTCAATCCAAACCAACCCAACAGAGAAAACTACTTTTTCTCGTGCCTCACCCTGGAGGGCACATCAAAAGACTGAAGTTGGTGCTAGGCCTGGCAGGTCAGTCCCACCTCCTGTTGGAGCCTCTCTCCAGTGACATAGCTGATGATCAACCCTGCCACTTTTCCATAGGCTCCAAGCCTTACTGTACTTGGCCTGTGAAACTTATCATAATAATGACTAAAAATATATGCCTTACTTGTTTCTGCCTCCCCAGACCTGGAGCAGCACCTGAAGAGGGGACACTGTGTGTTGAACAGGTGGCTAGAGAGCACAAACTACGTGCTAAGTACTCTTCTAAGGAACCAACATGTACAACATTTCTATTATTTAAGTTAAAAAAAATCAAATTAACTTTGTAGAATGATGGGGAAGGCTATTTTCATAGAGGAGCAGCTCCTTCCCTTAAGGTGGGCTGCCGAGCACAGGAAGGATTCTACAGACTTTGTGGAGGAAGAAGAGGGTGCCCCAGCCAAGGGGAACCACACACTTGGTGGCTAAGAGGCGGTAGTAAGAGCAAGGTGTGAGAAGAGTAAGGTCAGTTCAGGGGTTTTCTGTGGGGAAATAGAAGTATGATCAGATGGCAAAGTGAGACCAGGACAGGTTGGGCCTCCAACACCAGGAGGGATGGGTGACTGGCCTCGACTTCAAAATAGGTTGCTGGTGGCATTGAGAAACAGTTTCACAGCATTCTGCTCCAGGTCTTCACAAAAATGGACAAACAGAGCAGAGATTCTGAACCTGCCTTGGGGGAGGCAGATGGAAGCATCACAAAATAGTCCCATAGAGAGAACAAGGGCTCTTCATCTTCACAGGGCCTGCTGTGCAAGGAAACATCGACAAGGTGGGGCAACCACCCCTCCTGAGCATCAGCACCAAAACCCCAGCCAGGCAAAGAACAGAGGTCACCTGTTTTCTCACTTCTCTGGATGGATGCACCTTACAGATGGGCACCCAACTCAAGGAGCAAGGGAGGCAAATATGCAGGGCTCCTCCAGGCACACTTAGATTGTGGCCTGGAGCAGCACACACTCCAGAAGAGGCACCTCTTACACCTCATTCAAAGGCAGCAGAAGGTGGGTGGTAACCTTGAGAAACACACTCTAATATCTTATTCAGTTTTCCCATCTCACATCTCAAACATCTCAAGACTGCAGACATTTAAACCCGGCCATGGAGACATGTAAACCAATAACTAGGTAAATATATTGCTTTACTCACTCATGCACTTGATAGATTTCTTCATGTGCAGAGTGCTACATATATTGTGGTAGGTGGCAGAACTACCATCTAATAGACACGATTATAAGAATCTTAAACAAGAGGGCAAAAGAGAACGAATATCTTAATAAGTACTCTGGATGGCAACAGGAGACCTGCTGCCTAGGTCACTGAGACCCTAGGAGTCAGGGCAGCTGTACCAAACCAGCAAGGAAAATGTCCTCATCTAAACAAGACAAAAGGAAAAACAACACTATCATCAGATTTAAATACAAAGTACACTTGAAAGTTAACTCAACTAGTAGTTTGGGAGGCAACACAGTTTACTCTTAAAGCAAAGAATCAGATTTTTTTTTTCTTTAAGTAGCAGGGTCTAATCTTGGTTTACCCACAGAATTACTGTACCGTTCTAGGAAAATATGCAAAATGCACTCCGTCTTCATTTGTGTATCAGGGAGAGATTTAATCAATATTCAAGAAGTAGAATGAGAAACTGCTAAGCTAATGCAGAGTGTCCCTGTTAATTAAAGCCACCTAGGAGTAGGGCCATGGATTCCAGGAGGGAAAAATGGGGAAGGAAGGAGATAATCTTTAATAATTCCTGCACCAGGCAAAAGGGGATAGAGAGAAAGGGAGGGAGGGTGGAAAGCAGGAAGGGAGAGAGGAGCAGGGGAGGAAGGAAGAGGGAAAATAAAAGACTGGGATTTAATTCAAGAAAATACTATTTCAGGAAAATAAGCATTTGACCTAAAAAGTAAAAGAATACACATTAAACTTTAAAGGTAAAGATGATAAGTAAGAGACACCAATACAATAACCCCACACCTCTTTAATGTTGGTAGCCACTCACTACATTTAGACTTCGGAGGCAGATGGCAGCCTTTTAAGATAGAAGGGAGGGAGTGGTAAGAGGAGTTGTGTGCACCTGGAACTGTGGTAGGAAACTGGCATGTATTACTTCATTTATTCCTCAAAGAACCTGGCACATTAGATCTCACTATTCCTATTACATTGTGTCCAGAAGAACTGAGATAGAACAAGCCACTTCCATCATGCCAACTGCACAGGACGGTGATTTGAGGTAGGGCTCTAGTTACCTTTGTTAGTAACCAAAAGCTGCTTAGGAAGTGAAACAAGATAGTCTTGAGATGCTTACCAAATAAGGTCCATGCTACTGACCCTTAAAGACCCAAATATAGCATGAACTTGCACTTGACCATGCCCCAATGGCACACATCCACTGTCAATTGATAAGAATGCACAGACTCATAGCTATTTGCAGACCAGTTACAGGCTACTTGGATAAAAGATATCCATGTACATCCAACATGGAAAAGGCACTTGAGATAAGAACAGTCTCCTCAGTAACTCAAACTTGGATTACACCATACTTGAGGGTCCACCATAAAGCAAGTTACCAAAAAGTTAGTCTTTTTTTTTTTTTTTACATCTATACAACACAGTTACTACATTCTTAGTCCCTTTATTTCCACACATTATTTCGAGCAATGATTAGGGGAACCTTTGTTAAACACTTTTTAATGAGAGGCCACAAAAAATAAACAGGTGAAAACTATTGTCTAAGAGACCAAAAAGAACTGATTATCTAACTTAAAAGAGGCTTAAATTGCACCTAAAATGATTTAATCTAATTCAATTTTTAAAGGGGCCTAAAAGTAGTTCAGAAGTTGATACTTTAAATATTGAATATCCAAATCATTCATTCCTTCATTCAACAACTACTTTGTGAGCAACAGTTAGGTATTAGAAATCCAGAGATAAAAAGCAATTCCTGCTCTGAAGGAAATAAAAATGAAAGGGAAAAGAAAGTATAAAAACTGGGTTATGAAAAGCACAGGAACAACAGGAGAGCCGAGGAAGGACTCTTAACCTAGTGCGGGCAGGGATGGCAGGATGTAGACACTGGAGATGGAGGATGGTTCCAGAAAGAAAGAATACAATGGATCATCTCTATTTCTGGTCAAGATGGAGAAACAGGTTAACTATCAAGACCAGTGTAATAGGCTATGAGGGCCAGTGATCCCTGAGAGAGGGGAACAAATGAAGTGAGCTCTGAGTCCCCCAGTAAAGAGAGAGTATCCAGATTAAAGTGCATGGGGGACAGGAGGATCTCAGGTGAAGCCCAATGAAACCCCTACATTGGGTAACTGGAACTAACAGTCCAGGGAGACCAAGGCAGCTAGCGTTTGTAAGACAGAGTGCCAAGGCAATGAAAGATGTGCAGAGTGCCACAGAGAATTCTTCTCAAGCATCGATTAGTGCCTGCGTGTGAGACAACTATCCTGAGATAGTGAAAGAAACATCAAAAAAGTATTTGTTCTGACTGGAAATCCTTACTCTCCAAGCATTGGGTACAGTACGTGAAATCCTGTTTTACCTCTCATGGGGAATAGTTAGCTCTAAACTGAGTGCTACTGTTTCAGTTCTGCCTCGCAAACCTTCCAATCAAAAACCAAAAGGGTCAAGCTGCTTGTAAACAACTTAACTACATCCCAGAACAAAGCTCAAGAACATTTGTAGAAATTCAAAACTATCCAGCACCCAACAAGATAAAATCCACAATGTCTAGCATCCAATCAGAAATCACCAGGCATGCAAAAAAAAAAAAAAAAAACAGAAAAATATGACCCCTGATGAGGAGAGGCAGGGAAAAGACATCAAAACAGACCCAGAATTGACACAAATATTAGAATTAGCAGACAAGAACATTAAGGCTGCTATTATGTCTACAATACCTATGTTCAGAAATGAACTAGAGACGTTGATGATATAAAAAAATCAAACTTTTAGGAGTGAAATGTACAGCATCTGCAATGAAAAAGACACTGCAGGGCAGCTAAGACATTGGGGAAGAGGAGGGTTAGTGAACTAGAAAACACAAAAATCAAAACTATCCAAAATGAAACAAAGAGAGAATTTAAAAAATAAACAGCCCCCCTGAGTTGAGAAACAACTCCAAGGGCCCTAATACACGTGTCATCATAGTCCACAAAGGAGAGAAATTAAATATCAAATATTTATATTTATCCCTAGCCTCAAAGAATTTACAATCTCAATGGAGAGACCAACTTAATAAAGGAAGGAGGGAGTCATAAACATAAACATTTCATAATAACAGAAAAAAATGTCATGAGGCACAAGATTACCTCACTTTACTGAAGTCAGTTTAGAAAGGATCCTGGAAGAAACATTTGAATTGTCTATTTCAGAATAGGATATTTTCAGATAAAGCATTGTGTAATCATGTATATTTAGAAACACAAATTCTTCCTTATCCATTCCCCCTGTTCTGGGCAGCATTGATGCAGATACTGTGTGAACATGCACAGCCATATTCTGTCTTTACCCATGATGGGAACAGTACATTAAAGCTTATAACCCAGAGGAGGCAAAAGAGAGAAATGGCTACTGGTCACCCTGCCTGATTATCCTCCACAGGAAATAGGCTCCAAGTGTTCTCAGAAAGAGACAGTCAACTCTGCTAGGGAAAGACAGCAAATGGAGAAGAAATTCATGAGATAAACAACCGTCACCTATTTCTAAAATCTCCATCTTGTCCTGCTCCCAGATTTGGCTGCCAAAAGAGCAGCTACAAAGTGTGGAAAAGTCTAGCATGGGAGGAAGCCGGAAGCCAGGCAGCTTTTCTCTAGGTTTCAATTCACTAACCCATGTAAGGAAGAAGCCAGGCACCTGAGCCTTCAGGCAATCAGCCACACCCAAATGATGCTAAGACTTAGTTAGATAAGCCCTGACAAGTTTGTTGAAGAACACCCTAAATAGATGAGCAGCAGAGGAGTAACATGTCCTATATTCTTGGAATAATGCTGCAGTGAATGAAAAATTCAAAGCAAGAGACTGGCGTCAGGTTGGTTATCTGATATTTTCATTAAAGAACAAAGACACTTTCATTCTCCAGGAGCTTGCAGCCGTGGTCTCAGGCATGATGCAAAGCCAGATGGAATCTTCTTGACCAGAGCCTACTGCCCACACTTTACAGATGGGAACCGTGACAAGCAGGAGAGTGAGAAGTTGCATCAAGGCCACATGGAGGGTTAGTGGTTAAAATTCATGTCATCCCACCTCTGGGAAGCTGCTCTCTTTACATTAAATCCTGTACCTTTATCCACTTCTTAGAGTGAATAAATTTGTGCTGTGATTTTAACATAGAAATAAACCAGCATAGGAAAATTATGTTTGAATATGGAAATGGGTGCTTTTTTTTATACTACGCGTTGGCCTAATCATTCTGCTAAGAATGACAGTCTCCCTTAAGGAAACCTCATACTGTATAGATTCTTACTTGTGCTTTATTTACAATTAAAGATTCCTTAATTTTCCCCCAGGGTACTGCTTAAGGTTTAATTTATATTCTATTTTGCTGAGGGGAAAAAAAAAGGTAGAATAGCAAAACATGAGCTGGCCTCTTGCTCTGCTGCACGCAAGATATATGATTGGGGCAGGATGCTCCACCCCTCAGTTGTCCAATCTGTAAAATGAGGCTCACAATAGTACCTGCTTCCCAGCTTTGGAGAATTTAATGCAATAACTGGCCTAAAGCACATTGCCAGGCACACCGCAAGGGTTCATATACATTAGCAACAGCTGTCAGCACACCTGGTCCTGTGATGGGGCAGGGGAGTTATTATTTTAACACCTCAAGGTTCAACCACACTAGTCAGTATTCAATTCTGGTTCTTGAAAAGAACTTAGGTACATATGTGCTGGGCACTGACAACATTAGGGCGTTTTATTCTCATAATTCCTCTCGTTAAGAGTTTGTACCCTTCCATAAAGGTAAACTTTATTTATAATAATACTCTTCTAAGTCTGAGCAGAGCTAAGTTATTTTCCACCTTATGCTATAAACACTGGGCCATAGAGTGTGGTCATAAAATGTAAAAGTATTTCATTTTCCTTCCACCTCCGCCAAGTCCTTACATAAAAGCGGGGCTCAATTACAAGTGTCACCCTGGGTTTCCCATGGCTGAAGCATGTGGTAAGACTGACCTGTCATACTACAGATTTGTCCTAAAAGTAGAATGTGAATCCAACAACTGCACTCGCCCAGTGAAAATGATCTGGTTCATTTTTTAATTTTTTTTTCCTGCCATCAATACCCAAAGGAACTGGTTTGCATTAGTGAGTTAGTGCCTACAAAGGTTTCTTCCTCTTCTGGACAATTAATTTATATCATATAAGACAAATATTGGCACATCTGGACAAACTCAGCATGAGTCTCAAAACCATGAAATTTCCCATCTGTGAATAAAAACACCACTCCACACTTCTCAGAAGGAACAAGCTGAGAGGGAGGAAGAGGGAAAGGGACACGAGGACTCTTCAGTGATCTGTGGGACTATTGTATGAAAGAGGGATCTAATGGCTGAGGCTGAGCACTCTGCAAAGCAGAGGAAGCAGGCAAATGTGAAGAACATTTGCAGGCAGAAGCTCTCAGCTCTACAGAAGGAGGACTGCCATGTAGAGGAGGCTGACACACTCCTGCTCCCAAATGACAGGGACTGCAAAAATACCCAGGCGGCACTGAAAAGCCCCCAACATGGGGCCAGTTTCTTTGCCTGCACTCCTAATATCAGCCAGAATAGTTATTCCTCCATCCCACAACTGTCCCAGAACTGAGAGAATATACTCATAATTGGGCTTTATGATTACTTCCCCATTAGGACCTCTGACAAACAGTACAGATTGGTCAGCTGCCTTGGAAATGGGGTCATCTGCTGCAGGTCCTAATGTTCAAATCTTGCTAGTTCTGCTTCCCACCTTCCCTTTTGGTCTTTAAACCTAAAGAGAGAAACTCAGGTTGTTCTGCACTTAGCTTTGCCACTGCTCTTATGGAAGATGCCAGTCTGTCTTCCATCTTCCTTGAATGCAACATGCAAAGAAAGACACTTTTCCTCCACCAACCTTAAACTAGAAAAGCACCGTGGGGATTATCTGGAACAGTATTACAAATAATTTTTCATATACAGGTGTTCTCCCTTTCTCCAGCATATGTTTTGTGTAAATCACATTCCTTTTTTTTTCCTTCCGAATGAGGTTATAATTGTTTGCATATGCTTATTATTTGATTTTAAGAATACTAATACATGGTCATTAAAGAAAATTTGGAAAAAAAAATGGGGCAAAGGGATAAATCACCCCCTGCTCTACACTGTATGTTTTCCTATCATCTTAATGAATACATGACAATGATCTTTTTAACTGATTGATATTTCAAAGATGACTTAACTATTTTTTAACGTTTTTTTTTTTTTTAGAGAGAGAGAGAGAGAAAGAATTTTTTTAATATTTATTTTTTGGTTTTCGGCAGACACAACATCTTTGTTTGTACGTGGTGCTGAGGATCGAACCCGGGCTGCATGCATGCCAGACGAGCACGCTACTGCTTGAGCCACATCCCCAAGACTTAACTATTTTTAACTGCTCTTCACTTAGTGGTGGCTCAACATTTAATTCCTCAGTTCTCAAGACAAATTGAGTATTAGTGGTTCAAAAAGCTTTTAAAGAACCAAAGGACGGTGCCATTTAGAAACATGGAATTTTTGAAACAGGAAAAGAAAGTCAGAACCTATCAGAATAATCAATGTAACTGCTCATCTTATGGATGAGGATGCCGAAGTCCTAGGAGTCAAGTAGGCACCAACCTCTGCTAGAACAGAGACCTGGGTGCCTCTGCTCTATGGCCAATATGAGTCCACTAAAATAAGGACAGTGCCCACTTCCACCATCCCTCTGCAAGCCACCTCACAGGTTCTGTGAGTTTGAATTTCTGTATTTTTACTTTCCTTAGAAAGGGATATGATGTGTTATGTTTACAATGGGTATACAGCAAATTAATAAGGCCAAGTGAGCTTTGATGAGGATGATTCTACCCAACCAGAAATTTAAACCTGCCCTATAACATGGCTAATTGAGGAACAAGAAGAAAAGAAAAAATAAACAAACAAACAAAACTCCAGTCTTCATTGTGACATCTTGACTCAAATTTTGACGTATCTTTATGTGTCCAAATTTCAGTATCTAACTTCATACACACTGAACAAGCAAAAGCCAAAAATACCCCCAATACCAAAAGCTAGAAAGGGGAAAGAGCAAAGGAACTCATCTATTGCGGAAAGGAGTTCACACCTGGTCACGTCCCTTGGAGAGCAATTCGGCGACATCAAGGCCAGGTGAAGATGTGTGCCCTCCATTCTGCTCCCAGCTTTGTAGCCTAGAGAAATTTCACACATGTCACAAGAAGACAGGTGGGACACTTTTCATGTCAACAATGTTCATAAAACAGGGGGGGAAATGAGAAGAGGAGAAAGGGTCCATTAACTGTGAAGTGGTCACACAACTGATTCTATTAACACGCAGTTCCTAAATTAATAAGGCTCAATATCAAAAACACAATATTGAGCAAAAAGAGCAAGGTGTAGCAGGACAGGTACAGTAAGTTACCATTTATAGGAAGTTTAAGAACAGGCAAAACAATGCCATGTGCTGTGAGTGGGTTTATACAGACATAAAGTCTAAAAGCACACACTGGAAGGCGGATACATCACGTTGGGAGATTCTCTCAGGAGAAGAAAGGCCAGAGAACATTGGAGGGGTGCACTGGGGCTTTAGTTGGAACTATAATGCTTTATTTCTTTAAAAAGTTCTGAAGGAAACATGGCAAAACGTGTCATTTGTTGGTTTACATTTCCATTTGCTTAAAATACTTGAAAAATTAAAAAGAAAAAGAAGGAAAAGAAATGACCAGAACGGCTCAGACATGAGTCAGTCTGAATCACTGAGATCCATCCATGATTTCTGGCAATTTTAGCAACACTAACTCCATCACAATAGCCTTTGCATCCCAGTGCTCAGTACACTGCCCAGTCAAAAGCAAATACTTACTAAATGTAGAATGAGTGAATGAATGAATGAACATATAGATAAGCAAATATGAACAAACCAACTGGTCATTATACATTATTACTGATTCAAAAGGGAGAAAAACAAATAAATATTGTTAATCACTTGACATTCAAATTATTTCTAAGTGTGGGTCCATGGAGAGCTCTCCTAAAAGGCATCATTAATGGAGAAAAAAATTAAAAACAGGTGAGCAAAGCAATCTTTAAAGCGTTTTCTAGCCCTAAAATCCCTAGCACATTCATGCTTTCTAGTTACCTAAAGGAGCAGTTGTTCATTGCCATAAGTGACTCAGGACATTACCAATGTCTTGAAATACATATAAGTCTTAGAGTAACTAAGCCAAGGATAGAGCTCTTCTGAGACCTACGGTGAAAAATTCCCAGCATTCTTCTGTCCTATTAACAAGGCACATCAGGATCCCGAATGACTCTGCCTTCATGAATGGAGGATATACTCAAACAGTCCTCAAACGCTGGAATGCAACATTTTGAAACAAAATATTGCCAAGCCCATCACTGTGGTATCAAATCCAAACTGCTATGAGAGAATCAGTAGACAGGCTCAGTGAAACCGCAGAAATCTGCTACCATATGTTTTTGACACTATGGACTTTCCATCAACGTTTAAGTGAATCTAAAAACAATTTTAAAAATCAAGATACATGATACATTCACCCAAGCTTAATAATTAAACCCAATAAGTCAGCTTAAAATCATTTAAGTGAAAAGAATAATATTAGAAAATACCACAGTCCTCTACCACCTCAAATGAAGTGGGTATTTTTCAGTTTGCTTTTTGTTATGAAAATATTCATTTACTTTGAAATGTGATCCAGAAGCTTCCTTCTGTGGAATACATGTGTGGAGTATATGCCACAGGAGAGGCAATACTGATGCACTGATGGTGTCCCTCCGAAGTCTAACTAACAGGGGGTTCACATGCAGCCACGTCCCCCGCAGAAGGCTTGGTTCATGGCTGCATCTTACTGCCCCTGGGCTCCGCTCTCCTCACAAGGGAAGGCAGGGAAGCATCTGTGCTCTGGAGTAAGAATAAGGAGACTTTTCCTTCCCTTCAGGTCTTCTTTTTAAGGTGGCTGCTCTAAGTCAGAATTCATAACCATCTGCTTTAGCCCTTGAGAGTCCCTCAAAGGCCTAATGGCAAAGTGACCTCTTTATTAACCACAGAAAGTGAAAAGTGACCATTTTATCAGAGTCTTCAAGGAAACAAATCAATCCCTCAACTCGGATTGAGAATGCCTCAAGTCTACTCCTTAGCTTTGTTTTTAATCATGAGGGAAACAGAGTGGAGGCCCCCAAAGGGCTGTTTCCATGCGTGTGTCTGCCCAGCTCTGGAGATGCCACTCACCACCTCATGTAATTTAAAGACTCCATCTTTTATTTCTCCACACCACGAGAGAACTGTGGTATGCTGTGGGGAGCCACTCCAAATGCACGCACCTTTAAGTCCTGATGCACCGTCGGGATCTGAAAGATCACTGTAGTCTGGTGTGGTAGCTATGACTGGTGACTCGGGCTTTTCCCTTGCTCGGATAACAAGGTGTGGCCCTAGAAGTAGGCAGCACCCAGAGGAATTGAGCTACACTCCCCTGTTCCTTTGTTATCCTACCCCTTTGCCTTTTGGGGGATAGAATGTTCCATGGAACCACCCTTGTATGTTCCCTATGTAAGAATAAAGAATTCTGGTGGCTCTCTTGCCAAGGACCCTTAAGGTCGCAGAGTCACCTCTGGATCATTGAAAAGGTAATTTTGTGTGGTTGTGTGCTTTCTTTGTCATTTTCTTGAGTTATTGGAATAGTCAGATTTTGTGAACCCAGCATTACGTCACCAGCAAGGATAGATGGTGACAGTATGCATTGTGTAAAGAGTGGACACGTGGGCTGGGAATGTGGATCAAGCGGTAGCGTGCTCGCCTGGCATGCGTGTGGCCCGGGTTCGATCCTCAGCATCACATACCAACAAAGATGTTGTGTCCGCCGAAAACTAAAAAAATAAATAAATATTTAAAAATTCTCTCTCTCTCTCTCTCTCTCTCTCTCTCTCTCTCTCTCTCTAAAAAAAAAAAAAGAGAGAGAGAGTGGACACGTGGGCCTCTTTAGCCACAGTGGGTTTGTCTGAATGAAGACCTCAAACCTATATGTGTGAGAGTCTTAGCTCTGTAAGAGGAAGCAGTAATAGAAAGCACCACAACTATCTTCACTATGTCAATCAGGACAGCCCCTTGTTTTCTTTAATTGACATGTTAGAATTTTAATTATCAAGTTCCTAAAGAACAGTGGCTTTCAACTGAGATGTGTTCAACCGGTCTGACCTCGTAGGGCAGATGGAAGTTATTTGTCGGGCCGCCAGATGCACAGGGTTGAACACATGTCACATCCACATCCTGTGCCTCAGAACCTTGTGGCAGGAGGCATGTACTACAGGAGTCTCAGAAAGAAAGACCTCTTCACACACCTGACCTTCTCCTAACCCGAGCCACGGGCTTGCACCCAGAGACACAGCAGAAGGGTGAGCTGGTGGGACTGAGGTGCGTCATGCAGGACGAGATCTTGGACAGAACCCTCCATGGAGGAGTGGGAAACACAATTCCACCTCCATAGAGGGGACTCCCCAAGTCCTGTCTTCACTGCAAAGTTGAAACCCTCTAGAGACCCAGAACCCCAAAGAAAGGACCCAGCACACCTACCCACTAGCACCTCTTGCTTGGTTCTTTTGCTTTTTCTTCCCCTGACCCCTGCTGGTTCCTCACCCTTGCCATTCTAGAGAAAGCAGTCACTGGTGGAGTCAACGACAACAGGACGGCAGGGATAGAGGAAAGAACTAGACTGAGAGTTCAACCAGACGCCCTGGGGAGCTAGCTTGGAAAGGAGAGCCCGGAACTTCCCTAACCAACCAAATCCTACCATCTGTCCTAGTGACTAATTAGCAGTGACTTCACCTCCAGGTCACCCCCTTGGGCACCTGCAGTCGAGAAACCAGGAAAGAGTCTTTGCTCCACAGTAACAGGCTGTGAAGCATCAGGAGCAATAGCAAATTTCTCAAGGCCTCTTCTGTCTCTCCAGTAAGAGAGCAAGGTTAGATCATGTCCATCATCCCCCAAAGCCTTGGTGTCCTATAATCTTCATGACTCCTTTCTCTGTTGCCTCAGTTTCCTCAAGTATCAAATTGAGCAGCTGGAGCAGATGATCTTAAGGTCCTTTCTGATACTGAGCCTCAGGATTCAGCTGATGAATCCAGATCATAAGCAGGGATTTTACTATTAATCTCAGTGGTTCTTTCTTTGCCAAATCATGATAGGAATGTGCTGCAGTTGAGCGCCCCCACTCCAGCTACCAGTACATCTGGTTGAGAAATATACAAGCTACTTTTATCTGCCCTCTTACCAATATGCAATAGTCATAAAAGGGGTGATTAATAACATCTTTAGGAGGTCCTCCACCTTGACATTATACCTGGGACTAAGGTTATCAAAAACAGCAAGTACACAAAGAACACACTCATGGCCTTGAAAGCAAGCCAGAGAGTGAGACAGAGACCATGCAGGTGGCTGCAAGGAAAGCTAACATAATTACCAAGAAAAGGTGCATTGAGTTAATAGAAAGTAACTCTGGAATTGAGGGATGGGGGTTGAAGACAGATGTGAGGGGCCAGCCACCGCATCACCATGAATGCTGAAAGCAAGAATCATGCTTTGCTCAGTCCCTCCCCCCACTCCCATATGAAATTCACTCTGCTGGTTCAGAGGTTCAGAGGTGTGGGTTATGGTGCCCTTCGTAGGAAAGATACAGAGAACTGAAAGCTGATTAGAAGCAGCATCTAGGGCTGGGGATATAGCTCAGATGTAAAGCACCTGCCTAGCAAGTGTAAAGCTCTGGGTTCAATCCCCAGTGGGTGGGTGTATGGGGGTGGGGGGGGGGGCAGTGCCAGGAGAAGTTGGAGGATAAGTAAGTAGTACAAAGGTGAGTAGCAATTTCACATACTGGAGAAGGCTTTGGGCATAAAGACTATGAGTTCAAACCCTAACTAGAGCTTTGTGATCTTTTATAAATTACCAAGCCTCTAGATTCCTCACATGTAAAAATGAAGATTACAAACATTTGGTCTATCCGAAAACAGATTTTTTAAAGTGTGTAAAACAAGCACAAGTATTTGGGACATAGTAGACCTTACTAGAAACTGGAACTCACTATGAAGATACTTGCAGGTATCCAAGATCTGACCACCACCAAGGGAGAGGGAGCCAATTGAGAGAGCCTCGGGAATCCAGAAAGGATGGGCAATAACAAGGCAAATGGTGGGTCAAGGCCTGAAATGGCAGCATATAAGAAATCCTCAGTATTATCATTTTTAATAGATAGCTACCAATGTTAAGGGGAAAAAAGCAGATTACAGAGGAGTGCTAGAAGATGATCCATTCATGTGGAGACAGAGAAAGACAATTAAAAGCATAAAGTAAAGGAAAAGAGACTACAGAAATATATCCCAAATACTACTAGTAATTATCCTTACTATTTCTGGGATTTCTTTTTTTTTTTTTTTTTTTTTTGGCTTGCTTATCAATATTTTCCTAATGATTTTAAGTGTGTGTGTGTGTGTGTGTGTGTGTGTATTTTAAAAACTTCAGTTTTTCTCATTTGAAAAGTAATAAAAATGATAAACTAAACATTCAATACTATGCAACAAGTCTGTGCTGGAGTAGGGAAACTGAAGCCCCAGGGAAGATCTTTGGCTTTCTGAGATTAAGGCTGTGTTCCAATTATTCAAAAGTCATTGTACATTTATGGAGAATCCCATATATGGGATCCCTAAACATATGTGGAGAACCTTTTTAATCCAAAAGCACAATGTCAAACATTTCAGAAGAAAATATAAATTCCCCAAAAGCCTCACGTTCACAAGGGAATCTGATGTGCTCACATAACATTATAACTCACAATGTTGGGTGTACCAGTGAGGCAGTAAATTCAAGGAGAGTGATTTGAGCCAGGCCTTAGAGAACTGGGAGACTTCAAAAGGAGGGATAAAGTCGCTTTTTGTTGTGGAGACAATTTAATTAAAAAGAAGCTCCGTTCCACCCACTCCACCAGGTAACAGAGAATTCATTGTATTCTGAGGAATTGAAAATCCTACAAGAAGTCAGTTTGCATGACCTTTCATTTGCAATAGCTTCTTTCAGGAAAGGGAGTTATTAGGATTGCATGAAATTAGCTGCTTCCTTTTGGTGTAGAAATAACTTTAAACAGGTTTCCAAACCACATGAGCCATCCTCAACGAGCAAGTTCCCTGTACTGGACTCCTGGAGGGCCCAATTTTCACCCCTGGCCCCAACACAAACCCAGATTCTCCTACCTGTTATCAAGCTATTCAAGTGCTTTCTACTCACCCCCAATGCTCCAGGACCATTGTGACTGTGAACATCTTTTGTTCTTTCAGTTATGATTTTCTCAGAAGATGCTCTGGGCTAGAAATGCAAAGGTACATAAGACAGCCTTATCCTCATAGAGTTGATAGTCTAGCAACAGTAATGGACTCATTAATAGATACCTACAGCTCCACAACTGAGAAATGCATGGCACATGCAAGAGAAGGGAGAAAGGATGTATCTAATCAGCCTGAGCCAGGCCATAGGGACAGGAGGACATTTCAAGAAGAAGGGTTGGCAGGTTCAAAGACATCCTCTGTGGTGAAAAGGGACATGAGTGAGCAGAAAAGCACAGGGACATGTGTGTGAGACGGAAAATGAGAAGACAAAAACACACAGCCAGATGTACTGAGGGCTTACTATTGGACAGCCAAATTAATCAATTCTACAACAATCCCATGAGGTAGATCCTGTCATCAGAATGCCACACGTGAGGAGACTGAGGCTATACAGGTGAAGTTATTTGGGCAGTAAAATGGTAACCAATCTGATATGCTGCCTCCTGAGGTTGGAAAAGTCAGCAGGGACTGTCTAAGAAGCCCTTTGAAGTCATGCTAAGGGGCTTGGGCTCTTCCCATAAACAGCAAGGAGGCAGAACGCAGTTTTAAGTACAAGGGAGTCAGAGTCCGATTTGTATCTCAGCAAGGTGTGAAGGACAGAGATGAAGAGAGACCCAAGCAGAGTTAAGGAGATCAGTCAAAAGTTGTCCAAATATTCCTGTGAGCAGTGGGGCCCCCTGATCCAATAGGCTAAGGAATGAGTAAAAGGGATCCCAGATATAGTTATTGGGGAAAGAGTTCTCCATGGATGTCCTGAGTGTCTGTACATCTTTTGATCAAAATACTGGCTGCCCTTGGTTCCAGACTATCTTTGCAAAGATGTTACATGGAGAATAGATCTGGAAGAAATGCCCTCCCTCTGAAGCAAAGAGAAAGCACACACAGGGCTCCATACCATTGGGCTTCCCAAGCTCTGCAACACAATGCACTCTATATATGATGTCACCTGGTTGTCTTCATGACACCCTCTGGGAACCAACTCTTGACAAAGCAAGAAAATACTGACAATCTGGCTATTGACATTTCTATGAGTAAAAGTCGTTTCTCTCTAACCCAAGAATCTCATGTCTCCTGCCAATGTCTACAAAGCAATGGCAAGCTAACTAGTTTATTTGCAAATATGGCAATTTCTTAAATCCTTCACAGTGCTTGACAATATTAAGGAAGAAAAATCAGCAGAATTGGAGACTGGCTAAATATAAAAGGTGAGAAAAGAACCAGAAATCAAAGGTAACTTTTGATATTTTAGGTTGGAGAGAGGAGAGGATAGTGGTGCTACTAAATTAGATGGAATATATAAGAGGTGTAAGGGGGCTGCTGGGGGCAGATGGCAGGTTGAGTTTGGAGGCTAGGAGGCATCCATGTGGAAATATTTAACACAAAGCTGGAAAACAGAATCAAGAGGGTCTGGGTTAAAGACACAGATACAGGAGTCATTAACATTAGGGGTAGCTGAAACCATGAGAGAAGATAAAATCCTTTGTCCAACATAAAAGCTTTGTTGAATTAGATCATGCAAAAGAACCATCATCCCATTCATCCCTATATCCTAGCTCCTAGCAGAAGGCTTCGCCCATGCTAAATAAAGGGCTATTAAACAAATGGCTAAAAACACACCTCAAATTAGTCACAGCTTTTGTTAAAATTAGAGTTGTTTCAATTACCTATGTAATGCTAATCCAAATTTTCCCAAGTCAGGGTCTCAGATACAGGATCTCTAAATTTATTTCACATGAAATACAGCCAGTTTTATATGCAAATAATTAGAACTTTATCATTCTCTCATGTGCAATACAGAAGCAGAACACAATTATCAGAATCAAAATTTCTTGATCATTAAAAGGCAATACTCTGAGTTTTCTTATTGCAGAAAAATCCCCAGTTTCCTTACCCATGGGATCACCTCACTCATTCATTCCTTTAAAAAGACACAAACTGACTAATGGTCTACAAAGTTTATGGAAATGTGCTAAAAGCGGTAAGGGATATTAAAAGTATAATACATCCGTTTCCTAAAGGAATTTCCAAATCCAAGTACTGCTGAATAGCCAGACTGGAATCCAATTCCTAAATTCATAGTTAGCAACTTCAGAACCTTGAGTAAGTCACTTAACCCCTGTAACCAACAGTTTCCTTACTTGCCAAGAGAGATCAGTTTCTAAAAGCATACCTCATAAGTGAGTTCAGACATACATTTTAAAATACAGGTAGAGCACTCCCTCAAAAATTGGTAGTTAGTATTGTTACCAACATCATAAGCCAATTGGGGAAGTCTCACTCATAAAAAGCCACTCACTGAGGGACAATGCAGAACATCATAAACGTGAGGGAAATGGTGTAAAGCACTAGAAATCTAGAAATTTAGAAGCCTGGTGGAAACAAAATCAGTTAACACTACTGAATCCCTGCTGTATTTTAACTTATTTAAACCATCTCTACAAATTCATGGGGTAGTCTCTTCCTAATTTCCAGTTAAAAAACCCAGAGTCACCCTGCAGAAAATTGGTGAGTAGGAAACACACCCAGGCCATCTGCCTCCAGAGTCTCATGCCACCAAACTGCCTCCCCCCAGGAGACTAGAATAGTTTTTCTGTTTGTTTGCTTGTTTTGTTTTAAAGTTCTGGGAATTGGACTCAAGGACACTCTAACACTAGCTACATCCCCAGTCCTTTTTACTTTTTTTATTTTGAGGCAGGGTTTCACTAAGTTGTCCACACTGGTCTCCAACTTTCGATCTCCCGTTCTGAACCTCCCAAGCATCTAGGATTACAAGCATGCACCACCATACCCAGCAAGAATGATTTTTTTCTGACATTTTTATAGGAAAAGAACAGGAATCTCTGGAAGCATTTACCTCCGACCCACAACTGTCAATACGACTCTACTCAGGATTAAAAGAGTATTCATAAATATCTAAATACACAAGGAGACTGGCTTTTTCAGGTTGGCTAGCATTCTGAAAACAGAGCGAGAAAATTTTATGTAAGACAAAATCATGGTGCACCGTGGCCTGACCCATGAAATCCAATGTGGTATCATGTCAAGGGCACTGGGATTTCAAGCTCTGAAGCACCTTCATGAGACAAAGCAGCTCTCATCACCAATTCATTTCTGACTGCTCTATTGGCCATTCATCAACACTTGCTTAATTTAAGTTTAATAATATGAAGAGGTTTGGAGGTATTTTTTAAAATTCAATGTGAATAATTTAACAGATTGCTAAGCTATATAGCCACTGTATTAGACACTGGACTTCAATCAAATTTTGTTTTCCTCAGCAGCCCCCCAAAAATAAGTTTTGTTTTATTTAATTTTCCAAGACAACAGTGGGTACTTGTAGTCTGTACCACTCTGTAATATCACACAAACATATAGACCTGGAAAAATAATATTACCATGTTTAGCATATAAACTTGATATAAAATAGTGTGCAGTCATATTTGTGATATTTTTTAAAGTAAATGCTCAGAGCAAACAAAAAGCCTTGAAGGAAATATACCAAAATATTTTAAAATGATTATTTATGTTTGTAATTTGAGCTCAAGTAAGATTTAATGGGTTTTCACTTTCACAATATTTGCTATGTTCTAAATTTTCTTTGATGCACATATATTTGTAGACTTTTTTGTACATTTTAAATCCAGTAAACTAATTTAAAATTTAATTTAGAAAGAGGAGGTAACAGGGAGAAGAAGGAGACCAGAGGACTATTCAAGATTTCTGGTGTCTTGTCTCCACTTAATCTCAAAGCTCTTTCTGAAAGTTTATTGTCCTCTTTCAAGATCTACATTCTTATATTTTTAGAAGTCACAATGCTATCCTTTGCACTACTGAGCCCACATGTACTTTTTGTTTGAATATTTAACAGATAGATTGATGGATAACTAGATGTCAGATCAGATAGACAGACAGACAGGGAAGGCAGACAATATGGAAACAGGCCTTCTTTTACCAAAAAAAATTCCAAAATAGCCTTAGAAAATATAGACCTGGCTTCTCCATACAGTTCAACTATCTCTTTAAACCAATGAACTATTTGTTATTGTAAAGGCAAAAGTTACAAGCATCCTAATTTTTGAAACCTTGAATGTAGGGTACAGATAACTGATTAGTGTTTAAACGAAATCACCATAAAACAGGGACAATTAGACACATATTCTCTTCTGGCCGAAACAATTAATTGTCAATATAAATATAAATATGACAAAACTAAAGCTACTTTTTTAAAATAAAGGTTATCTAAATTTAATTTTCTTAAAGGAAAAAAAAAAAAAACTCTGCAGGCCAGAAATTACTGAGTTGAGTCTGGTGAAACGAGTAGAATAGATATACAAACTACATAATGAACTTCAGCGGCTGTTTACATCTGGGAATGTGCATCACGTACACATGACTCCATATGTAACCAGTAATCCTTTAACCACTTTCAAACACCAGTCATAACACAACCCAAAAAAGAATAATGGTATGCACATTTAAAAAAAAAAAGAATACAATTATTGGAAGAGCTTTGGGAAATTAACACAGACCTACTGTGGAGGTCAAATTCATATGTAGTACAAAATAAAAACAAATCTGACATACTGAACATTTGTCATATGGCTGTCACTTACAGAACAAGCAGCCTTTCAAAGCAAAATGGAAATTGGAGTTCAGTGGGAAGTACAGATGCTTGACTACCTTTCTTTATGGGGAACAGAAACATTCTATTACTTCCCTGCTACTTTGGCCAAGTTAAGGTCTGTGTCCCCTGCCACTCAGCTCTCCAGTGTCTGGATTCTGGTTAACAGAAAATTCTAATACACACACTTCACTTGGCAAGAGATGCTCAACATCAACTCACCAAGTCCCCAAGTTTTTGCAAAATAAACACAATTTAGCTAGGAGACAAGAAGGAGGAACCTGGCATCCTAAAAGGTGCTAGCCAGCTGGGCACAGGGGCACAGCTGTAATCCCAATGGCTCAGGAGGCTGAGGCAGGAGGATCTCGAGTAAAAAGCCAGCCTCAGCAAAAGCGAGGTGCTAAGCAACTCAGTGAGACCCTGTCTCTAAATAAGATACAGAACAGGGCTGGGGATGTGGCTTAGTGGCCGAGTGCCCCTGAGTTCAATCCCGGGTACCAAAAAATAAAAAAAAGGTGCTGAGCCAATTGCATCAGTGGTCACAAAGAAACCAGGGAGAGTTTTTGTTTGGCTATGGATCTGTCACCTTTATAGTTTTGAGCTCTTTAAATATGCCATCCATGATTTTAAGAAATTTACTTCAAGTTTGAGCCATGCCAAGTGCAGAGTTTCTAGAAAACACGTTACAAAGCAAAGGAAAATCTAAAATCCCATTTCTCTTTCCCTTAATGACCTGGGGACTTTGATTTCATCTCTGGAGTGATCTGTGAAGGTCTTTTTGTACTCATCTATTTGGTGTTTCCCTTTGGATTATAAAATCTTAAGAAACTGTGTATAGGAGACCATAACCTTTTTATTGTAACTTTTTTTCTTCCTATGTCCTGACTCAGTTGGCATTCCAACAACTACAGACCCTATTGATTGTTCATAAATTTACCTTTTCTACTGGTTCAGATAAGTGGCTCCTAGAAATGTGATGAGTGTCTTTCTTGAAAAGTTATAATAACCTTTGGATACTACAGTTGAAAGTAAATTCTGGAAGGGGTATGGTGTTGAGACTAAGAGCTTGACCTATGGAGTCAGACGGATATGGATTCAAGTCCTGACTTTGTATGGCAAATGGTATGGTCCTGACCCCAACCAAGCTGTTGGGAGGATGGGATGAGATAATTTCCAAAAGCTAGAGCAGGTCTGTAATTCTACCTCTTGGAGCTATCCAAGGAATGATGGTTTCAGATTATAAAACCTCTGCAGCTACTGAGGACAATGGGATCAAGAAGAAAAAGTGTTTTCAGTTTTAGTTACCACACAATGAAAGCTGCTGTGGGGCTAATCTCAGCCTTGCTTTTACCCAGAATTGCAATTAATCACTCCCAGGTTCTGTTTCCCAGCTATAAGATGAAAGGGCTGTCTCAATGAGGCTCTAAATCTGAAGAGCTGAACACTTGGAAAAACGCAGCTCACTTCGCTGTATGCTACATTACCCAGCCACACAAGTGTCTTTTGAACAGTCAGGCCTTATTCCCATCCATCTACTTTGCTCAGACTCTGGTGTACTGGACTGCGCTATGGGCTTCTCAAGGGAAGGGACCAGTTTACATGCTTTTTCCATCCATAGAGCTTGTGGGAATATCTCACACACACCAGATGACTGTGAATGAAATAGTAACCAATACAGTATCCTCCCCAAGGACACAGAGCTTCTGCACACAGTAGGTTTCAAAATGTTTGTTGAAAGAGCACATTTCAGTAAAACTGACAGTGCCTTTATATGTTGGAACATCCTCTTAGTCATCTCTGTAGGCTCAGAGCCTAGGCACAAAGAAAGCAAGACTAACTAACCCTTTTGCTCTGGAGACATGTCAACTGGGACTAAATCAATCAACAATCAACCTACTTAAAAAAACAAACAAACAAAAGTTTATGTGGATTCTAAATCCAGAAGACCTTCGTGTGCCTGGAACTATCCTAGATGCTTCACATGATGACTTTCTTAATAGTCCTGGTCATTTAGAAATGATTGACATCATTTTTAAAATGAGTCAACAAGGTATGCTTTGGATCTGGAATGTTCCCCAAAGTCTCCCAGTGGAGCCATGTTCAAAGGTGGGGTTTGGGGGAAGTGACTGGATCATGAGGACTCTGGCCTCACCAGTTGATTAACCCACTGATAGGTGAATGGACTACTGAGAGGTAGTGGGAACTAGAGGTAGGTGGGGCATTTGGGGAGAAGTTGGTCTCTGGAAGTGTGCTCTTGGGGATTGTATCTTGTCTCAGGCTCCTTCCTCTCCCTCTTTCTCTGCTTTGCAGCTGCCAGGAGCTGAGAAACCTTCCTTGCCATGCCCTTCCAACATAATGTCCTGCTTTACCTCAGGCCAAGGCCATGGAGCCAGCCAACCCTGGACTGAAACCTCTGAAACGCTGAGCCAAAATAAACCTTTCCTTCTTTAAGTTGCTTATGTCAAGTATCTTGGTCACCGTGAAGAAAAAGTGACTAACTCACAAAATCTCAGAGACATTAAGTGGCTTACCTAAAAGCACAAAGCTGATCACAGCTGAGATTCAACCTGGGCTTCTGGAGCATGGGCTCTTCTCATCATGAGAGGCTCAGGAAAAGGGGAAAACTTCAACTAGATGGGACTGCAGTGTCTGAAATTATATAGCTTTAGAGATGGAGGAAGTGGAAGCAACTGGTGGATCAGGCTGAAAGGCTGACCAACTGGAGCTACCTGCCCCAGCCAATTACTAACCCATGGGCTTGCCATCTGCAACCATGTCCAGCAGGGTTAGAAGAGGAATGTTCATTAGAGGCATTTCCCAAGCAGGATTGTCCAGGCTCGTGTCTGGAGTGAGGGTAGTACCAGCCTATTTCCTTCTGGTCATTCTCTACAAATGCAGGCCTGCCCCTCAGAAAGCCATGGGCTCAGATCTCAGAACCAGCAGTTCATTGACCACATGTTCTCAGGGCCTGTGTGCACAGCGCCAGAGCTCTCATGTAGAAAGAGTGTCCACACCTTCCAGATAGACAATTAGAAGGGGAGGAGGCCTAAACAATTCATCTCAGAAGAAGAAAGGTAATGACCCTTGATTTTGGAAAAATTCAGTTTATAAGCAAGTCTGCATCCCATGTGCTCTTCACAGAAACGAAACTGCATCAGAGTAGGACAGCTGCCATTTTTAAAACGCCATTTTGCTAAATATTTTATTGTTAAGATTCGATGTTCAAGCAGCAATATTCCACCTATGATTAGAGAGAAAACTCATGAAATCAAATGTTCAAAACCTTTTCTGTACTTAATGGTAACATCGAATAAACATGTACAATCTATATACCAAAAAAAAAACCAAAGAGTGTAATTAATTTTGAATGCATCTAAGAATCTAAAAATAACTCTCTTAAGAGACGTCTAGTTGGCAGGCTCAGAGTAAACCGTTTTAAATATCAGAGGCAGACACTGCCAATCTGCTCCAATGTCTAGTGTTTTCTCATGATTACTCATCTTAGTTCTACCCATAGAGTCCAAGACAAAGGTGACATCTTCCATATTACAAAAGCTTCACAGCCTGGTTAGAATGGAGAGGATAAAAGTGATTCAGGATGTGAGTGGAAAATTAAAGCCAGATCAGCAACTAATTTCCCTAGGATGAAAGAAACAAACAAAAAAGAAAAAAGAAGAAGAAGAAGATAATGATGAAGTAAGAAAAAAAAATATGCTGGATGGAAAGCACTGTGTGATTTCACTATTCCTAAGCTTGCCAGAAGCCATAAATACTTGTAAAGCACAGTCTCTATATTTTCAGCATTCAAGGGCATAACCAAAGAAATCAGTGTGTAAATATGTACATGTGCTAACTATTCTTTTAGAAAAAAGAATAGAAAAAATGGCAAGCATAAGTCCAAGTATTACTGGAAATTTTTTTTTTTTATTTACTCTGGTCAGCTCTGTAGCATCTATCTTTGCAAACTGGAAGAAAGAAAGAAAGAGAGAGAAAGAGAGGAGAAAAGAAGATCCAACCTCCAAACAGGAGTTGTTCTGCCTGTTTCCCTCCTAGAGAAGCCAGCCAGATCTTGGAGAACACACCAGCACTTAAGGACCATTCTGAGGTGCTTCCCAAGCTGAGCAGCATCCAGACCCTGGATTTTATGCCGGCCCTGAAACCACACAAAGCAAAGCAATCCTTCCCAAGGCAACCTCTACTTGTCTGGAGATCATTCCACAACTTTCCTTTCCCTACCTTGGTCTTTTCTGGACACACCTAGTTGTCCATGCTAGTATCCCAAGAGTGCTCTAAGCATCACATACTCAGAAAAAAGTACCAGAACCTTCCACTCAGTTGTTCCATTTTCACTTACAGTCAACATTTAAATTAAGAGCTAGTGATCCCCGACTCACTCAAGGTCATCCTTAAGGGGATTCAAATTGATAAAATCTGTTGTCTGCCAGTAATTTTGTTGTGTGTCCTGGGTATTCCTAGGTGGCTCACTTAAGCTAGGTGCTGTTTTCTGAGACATATTCGTGTTTCTCATGGATAAAATTGGTCATATGTCAATGCAAAATGTGTGTTATCCTCAAATTGTTCCCTGACATAACAATCAATTGTGTTTCTAAACCAAGTGTTGTAGCAGAAGAGACCATAGATCTCACTGAATCCTAGCAACACTAAAAGATAGGGAGCATTAACTCCACTTTCCAGAAAAGGAATCTGAGGCCCAGAGAGGCTAAGTGATTCTCAAAGGCACATCACTGGTGATAGGTAAATTACAGAGCAAGACAGAGCCAGGTCCACAGAAGCCCCTCCACTGCCTAGGCCCTATTGTTGGTGGCATTTTCTGGGTCTCCAGGCAGACTACAACCTGCCCTGACCCCTCCACCACACTCTATTTGTCTGACCCAAAGGACACAGAACTCAATGAGAATATCCATATCTGTAGCTACCATGTCCCTTACCTCAAGCTCTAAGCTATGCCCCAAAGATAATCGTTTCCTACATGGGAATTTTTTTTTTCCTGCCTCTAAGCTCTGACACTCAGCAGTCAGAATCAACATAATTTCAACAGGTTTCATGGAGTCTAAGGATTCACTTTCTGGAAACCCTTTCGCTGTTTTCGTAAGCTGCCTTCCTGGGAGCTTGTGGCCAGGCTCCTTGGCAAGAAGAAAAAGCTGTCTTACTCCATAGAACGCCTATTGCACAATGGAAGCCTGGCCAAGTCACTCCTTTTCTGGAACCTTCCACAGCTCCACAATGCCCTTAGGGTCAAATCCAAGCTGCAAAGTCTCTCTGATCTGCCCCCAGACTACAGGACAAGCTACATCTCTGTCCACTTCTCCCGCCTCCACACTGGATGTTCCAGGCACACTGAGTCACTTTCAGTTCCCCCAGTCTCACTTCCAGACTTTGTACTTGTTATTCCTCCTGCCTGGAAGACTCTCCACACCCGCCATCACGTCACCCTCCCTCTGGCTGTTTCATGCCTATTCCACCCACAGATCTCAGCCTCTACATCCCTTCCCCCTGGAAGCCCTCCTGGGCCCTCTCCCCACAGCTGGGTTAGGAGTTCCTCCACAGGTGCTCCCAGAGCTCTCTGCACATTCCCCATCAGAGCTGCTAACCCACTTTACTGAAGTCACTTCTAAACTTGTCCAGTTGTTAAGCTCTGTGATGGCAGAGACTTCGGTAATGAATAAAGGAGTGAATGCGTTTGTGTAGCATATAGCATGAAAGAGCTTTCGTGTGCAATAACTCAACGTGACCCATTCATGCCACTTCATGGAGTAAATGAGGAATCAAACAACGAATCTAAGAGAGCCAACACATTAGCCATTGCCACATGGCTAGGTGGGTGGCAGAACATTCATTCATTCGCTTGTCAACTCAACAATTATAGCAACTATCATGTTCTAGGCACTAGGTGTAGAGCAATGCCCAAATCAGACAGAAACCCATGCCCTTTTGGAGCTCAAAAGTGGCAGAGGGACAGACTATTACATAAACAGACTATTACAAGTACATAAACAGGATATATAGTACGTGGATATGTCAGTTTAGCAGATGATGATGATACTATGCAAAAAATAATAAAGCAAAAAGGAGAGAGGTGGGTCCCACTGAAATGGTCCAATCTGAACAAAGTTTTAGAAAAAGTGAGGGAGTGTCCCAGGCTGGGATCTGGCCTCCAGGGAGATGGGATAATCCATGACAAGGTGCTAAAGCAAGTATCAGATCTCACTCTGAAATAAGGCATGGATGGGAAGATCAGCTCACTCTTAGCCTACCAGGAGGCTGTGAAGCCCTTGAAACTGCTTCATCAGACCTTCTACTAAATGAAGAGATGGGTGGTGATGGTTGCTCCTATCAGACTTTGCTGGATTGGCTTCTTAGGAAGAGCAAGACTCATCCCTGAGCATCGGCAGTGCCAGCAGCCGCATCACAGGGCTTTATGAACTGTGGCTTTCTGATCAAACATACGAAATTAACAGAAAAATGCTTTAAAATGTATTATTGCTAGGGAAATTACATAATAAGGACAAAAGCTTCCCTATTACTAGAGTAATGAAAACAAAAATAAGGATTTTATAAGCTTCCCGGCTCTGACCTAAATTTGCTGTGCATTATTTTTCTACATCTCTTTCTACTTTAGAAAAACCACTACTAATTGTATTCACATTACATAGTATCAACCAAACCTGGATTTGGGTTTCCTCCAAGACCACCAACAGGCTCAAGTTACAGCAAGTTTATTAAATGGCAATTTTTTTTCTCTCTCTTTGATGCAAAACCTAGAATGCTATTACCTTTTGGGGTAACTAAACAGATAAATGCTTGATAAGTAACATTTTAAGGAAGTCCCAAATGCATAAGTAAGAGGAGTGTGCACAATTTTTTTTGGACTCACAAAATAATAAAGGATTTTTTAAAAGCATACAGTTTATTGGTGGCTGAGAGCCTGGAGCTAATGAAAAAAACGTTTATGAGTTTGGTTTCCACAGCTTTCCTTTTGTGTACTCTGCGTGCAGATGCTCCTGGCTGTTCTCTAGGAAAACCTGGAACACAACTGGAAACAGAACACGAGGAACTGGAGACCAGTTCAATTTCACCCTGTTTAAAGTCCACAGAGAACAGGGCAGCAGCTCCCCCACAGAAGGTGGACGTGACGGTCTGTCATTCTCCTGGTGTGCTTTCCAAACTCTGGTCTTATTCTTCCCATGAGCTCTACTCTCACACTTCAGAGCACAAAACCTAGTTTCCTGATGATTGAATCCCCAAAGCCACAGCAATGCTGGGGCCAAGAGGAATGCCCCCAGTTAATGGAACAAATCCACCCGTCCTCCTGCCATTCTGTGGTGGCTCCTGTGTCGCCTCCAACATCTGTCTTGTAGAGATCGCCTCAGATCTCCCAACATGATTCTTACTAACTCCCCAACAATTCAAGAAAGGAAGGAAGGGGAATATGGTGGGACGGGGTCAAATAATCAGATGCTGGCTTCATTCTTTGAAGGACATAATTTATTTTTGCCACTGCTGTTTTCTATTTCCATTCTTCCATCTTCTGTGGCTCAATATTTCCTTGTGTCCATTTTTCGATTTTAAAAATGAGAAAGTCAAGGTCAACTGAGCTGGAGGCAGAGCTGAGACCTTGCTGGGATTCATTCTACTACGTCATCCTTGATTGATTCCAGTGGTTCAAATCCAACCTATGGAATATGGATTTTGAAAGAAAGTAAACACCGAATATTTCTCCCAAGTCACACAGGACAAAGAAATGGAACATTCAAATGACAGAATACTATAACACCATTGAAAATGTCAAGTTTTCAAAGAATATGTTTAGCAGTTATATTGGGATACGATTTACATACCATAAATTTCACCCCATCATGAGTATACAGTTCAATGACTTTTATTTTAATGTACAGTCAAGGATGTAAGTGTATAACCATCACAGCATTTTCTTTATATATATTTTTAATATATATATATATATATATATATATATATATATACATATATATATGGAGGCCCAGGCGCACATATATATATAAACACAATATCTTTATTTTGTTTAATTAGTTGTTTTTTTTTTTTTAATGTGCCTCTGGGGATTGAACTCAGTACCTCATGTGTGCTAGGCAAGTGCTCTACCACTGAGCCACAACCCCAGCCATTGCATTCCCTTTCAGAACGGTTTAAAACATCCCAAAAAGTTTGGCTGTTAGCACTTTCCCTTTTCCATCCTTTCTGGAGGCAGTGATCCACTTTCTATCACTAGATTTTTTACTTTTCTGGAAATGTAATATACACGGACTCAATATATAATCTTGTATGCCTGTCCCTCTTTTATGTAGCAAAGCCTGTGGGGTTTATCCATGTTGTAAACTTTATCAGAATTTTGCTCCATTTTATCACTAAACAGTATTGTATTACATGAGTAAACCACATTTTATTTATCCATTCATCAAACAGCAATTATTAATAATGTTGCCTTGAACATCTGAATACATGTGTTTGTGCAGACACACATTTTCATTTCTTCCTTATTTTATTTTTTTTCAGTACTGGGGATTGAACCCAGGCATGCCCTGTCACTGAGCCACATCCCAACCTTTTCTATTTTTTTATTTTGAGACAGGGTCTCCCTAAACTGCCGAGGCTGGCCTTGAACTTTCGATCCTTCTACCTCAGCACTGGGATTGCAGGCCTAGGCCTCCATGCCCAGCTTTTCATTTCTTTTGAATAAATACTTAAAAGTTGAACTCCTAGGTCACATGGTAAATTTATGCTTAACCTTGTTAAGAAATCGCCAAACTATTGTCCAAAGTAGCTGCATTTTTTTATATTCTTACCAGAATTTTGTTGCCCCTCAGAAATGTTTGAGAGTTTCTGTTTCTCCATATTCTCACCAATGGTTGGTACTGATTTTTTTTTCTTTTTAATTTGGGTCATTCTAGGGGGGTGCAGTAGTATCTTCTTGTGGTTTTAGTTTTCATTGGAATATTTAAAAATGCTGAGAAATACCATAAACATTAAGAGACATAAAACAGGATTCAAGATTACTTATATAAAATGATCTCACACATTTGTGAGCCCTACAAAAAGACTGGAGGAAAAAATACATCCAAACGCTGACTATAAATATGAAAGCATATTTTCTTTTCACACTTCACTATAAAATTTTTATGAGTAAATATATCATTAAAAAATATATTTTAGAAAGTAAAGATAATGCTGAAACACTAACAACTATGTACTGCAAGCTGTTGAGTGTCAAGATATATATACCCAAGCCTCAGCTAAACTCAGCTCCATTATCCACTTAGGAATTATCCATGCTGGGAATTGTTTGTAACACATTTGCAAAACCAAATTGGCTTCTCCCTGCATCAAAGCATGCTTCTTAGACCCTACCTCAGAGGTCAGCAAACTCCAAATCCCAGGCCCAAAGCTAACTCACTGATCATTTGGATCATTTCTGTATGATCTACAAGCTTAAGAATAGTTTTACATTTTTAAATGATGGGAGAGGGGGGAGTCAAAAGAACAATAACATTTTGTGGCATGTGAAAGTTATGTGAAATTCAAATTTCAGTTCTATAAATAAACTTTTATTGGAACATAGCCCTGTTCATTTGTTTCCAAATTGTCCAGGGCTGCTTTCGCATTGTTGAGCAGAGTTGAATAGTTACTACAGAGATTACTGGCCTGAAAGCCTACGATCTTTACTCTTTGGCCTGTTGCAGAACATTGGTTGATCTTTGCCTACCTATTCCTGATGGATGCTCACAGAAGATAAATTCAGTTCTATTATCCCAAGGCAAACGCACTAGAATAAAAGAAATTGGATTACCCACCCTGTGTTAATGCATATTAATATGTCTTTTCCAAAGAAATATACTGTCATATCTGTAGTTGACAGAAGCAATATCAAAAACTTTCAAAGCACTTATATTTCACTCCCTAGCACCTAGTAGTTTCCCAATACTTGTTGAATGAATCAACACATGGATGGATGGATTAATAGATGGATGGATGAGTGGATAGATGGAAAAATGGATGGATGGATAAATGGATGGATGGATAGGGGGTATGTGTATGTTTGTATGCATTTAATCAAAATTTATTAGGTGCTCACTATGGACCAAGTGTCAGAACAAGTCCTACTGTGGATTGGGAGGTACCAAGTAAAGATCTATCCTCAGGTATCTCTGAATAAGAAAATAAATATAACCAGCAACTCTCAAAAGAAGAAACACAAATGATGAAAAAGAGGCTTAACATCAAAAGTACATAAACTAAAAGAACAATAATATTTCCTTCGACCTGGAAGATAGTCAAGCATTTAAAACATGACAATGCAAAAAAAAAAAATCAGTGTAAGAAAAAATCTACTTTCTTTCAATGGAAAAAAGAGAGGGGTATGCATGTTCCCAGCCTTTATGGTAGGCACTGAGATTATAGATATCAAAGCCTTTGCCTTTTGACCCAGTAATTCCACTTCTAAGAATTACTGCCAAGAAAATAATCATGGATGTGCACAAAATTTTTCAGATAATCACAGCATTGTTTATACTAGAAATGAGAAAGAGGGAGAACCCTAATGTCCAACATTAGGGAATAAGAAAATTGTAATACAACCACACACAATGCTAACCTATGGAATGATTAAATATTGAAAATCTGAGGACTATGTATTTTGATATAGAAATCTGTTCACACCAATAGTGATAAGTACTAGAGGAAAGCAAGTTACAAAATCAGCTTCCAAGGGGATAAGCCCGTTTTATTAAATTGGATATTTATATGAAAAAAAATATGCAGGATATACGCTTAAATGAAAATAATTATCATCTCTTCATTATTTTTTCTTTCTTACTTCTCTATTCTTTTCTTGTTTTCTACCACAAACACATTGATGGTTTAATTTTTTAAAATAACAAAAGGGATCAAAGACTCCAAGATACTCACACAAATAGAATGAAGGTGAAAAATCATTAATTAATTAATTAATGCAAGCAAACTAGGTTGAAGTCCTTATGGGCAGAGACCTATCTATACTCACTCATTTGACAAACATCCATTTGGTATTCACTAGTCTCAGACACTTTCAAATATGATGATTTCATCAGTAGACAAAATAGACAATCCCTGCCTTTGCAGAATTTCTAGCATCTCCAAGTCATGTATTTCTGTGTGCCCCTCTCCCCATCAGCAAGTGCTGTGCAGGACATAGGTGAGGGTCCTTCCCTGGAGATTAACACTGGTTAATTTCTTAACAAAGGACTCATCATAGCAAATTTCCCAGTGCATTTACTACATGCTTTTCTATTCACAAAAAAAAAGAAAAAAATGTTGGAGCTGTATAGATCTTTTCACAAACCTGGTGTGCAAAATGGGGTGAACCTGGAATGTCAGAATCCAGCCTGAGAACACAGGTTCTTGGGCAGTTCTGACTCAGGCCCCAGCCACTTGGGAAGAGAGGAAGCTGTCAGATAATATTTCATGAATAGCGAGGCTCAAGTTACTTAAACCAGCTGGGACTTTTCTTAAGCTACATTTTCCTCTGGCCAAAATATCCTCCTGGCTGACTCTGCCTGTTCAGTGTCACGCCACAGAGAAATGGGTCTTTCTGTTTTCCTCATAACTGCAGACGCTGCTTCTTTTTCAGGCGAGGGAACCCCGCAGCCCTGGTATTTGGCTTATGTAATAACTGGCTCCCCGCTGAGCTGAGCCTCTAAGAGACCTCCACTCAATTTCACAAGACAGATTTCTCTCCTTTGGGGCCAGAGTCACTCATAAAGTCTTGACTCAAAATAAGTACACACGGGTGCTCTCAGTTTCCCCGAAGTCCTGAATCACCAACACATCAACTCACTAGGATATTTTTCCAAGTGTAGCAGTGAAAAAAAGTTCTGGCAGTTTCCAATGGATACCAAATACATCCACGGCACAACAACTGTAAGGGTCTTTGAAATTAAAGCCCTGACTCCATCGTAGGACAGGTCGACGTCACTGAAAACTGAATAGGGAGTCAAGGTGGTGTACTGGTTCTGCATTCAAACCCAACCTCCAGCCAAGGTACAGCCTCCCTGAATGCACTCCCTGGGAACTTGACCTCTTGAAACTCATCCATCAAATACAAAGATGGTACCAGGGGTAAGCATGGGAATTATGCACAGCACAATTTGAGTACTTAATATACTGCATTCCCTCGGTTTCTGGAATAATCTTAAACATAAAAAGGCCTATTTGGATGGAAAGTGAAAATAGAGAAGTCTTTCCCCTCCACTGCTCCCAAGCACCCTTTCTGGCTACGGAGAGAAGGCTGTAATGGAGAGGGCACATTCCAAAAAAAAAAAAAAATACCTTAGTGAGGGAAGAGAGGAGGTAGCAGAGATCTGAACTCAAGTCCCATCTCTGCTACTCTCTAGCTGTACCACCTCATGCAAGTTACAGAACTTCTCAGCTCCTCATCTCTTTCCCTGTCTGTACAACAGCAATCAAAACAAAACCTACATGGTTGGTTTAAAGATGACATGAGAAAATACCTTAAAAGTCCTCATCCTATGATTTCACAACCACTCCAATAGGAGATGCAGCCAGAACCTCATCTGACCTTTGAATTTCACTGTCTGCCCTGGTATGTGTTAGTTGTTACATCCAGATGCTCCCCAAGGGCAAGGCCAAAGAAGTACTTCCAGCTAATGTAAAATTCACACCAAACCTTAATCTAAACACAGCAGCAACATCTCAGCAAGTTAGCAGAAAAGAAAGAGAAGGCAAACTTCACTCTCTAGAGGCCAGACCAGGTTTTCAGTTCTATGTTCTTCCTCTTAACCTCCCCAAAGTCCTCCATAGGCTAAAAGATAAAACAAAACAACAATAAAAGCCTACAATCGTCCAATTGTCACCTCATTTTCCAAAGTCCACCTTACTGAACACTTGTTTCATTATGACCTGTGGCAGTAGAGATAGATGTCATTAAATAACCAAACAGATATGTAGAAAAATACATCCCAATTACAGAGGCTGGGGGCAGGGAAGCCACCAACCCCATAATGTGCCATCTGGAGACCACCAGAACATTGCAATGGCTTCAAAGACCTCACCCGGCTTGGCAATTCCATCCTTGGGTCCTCACCAACTTGTGCTTCAACAAAAATGACACCTGACATTTTGAGATCTCACCAATGACATTTGACCAAGTGAGTTGGAAGTTTGGGTTGGATAAGCTAACCACCTTAGCCTCAAAAGAAAGAAGATTTGGGGGTTTCAAATGCTTTCTGATGCCTGCGTAATATTCTGTGGTAATATTTGTAAGATTCTCTCTGAAATGGATTACTTCACATATCCAAATTCTGCTGACACGTCAAGGCTTTCCTCAGTTTCCCCTTTTCCTTCTTGAACATTTTATTGAAAACTACATTAGGAGGCTTCTATGTGTTACATAAATTTAGACTTCACGATGATAATAGGAATCAGGGGTTAATAACACCATTATATGATGAAAACCTGAAGGCCACAGAGACGAACTCAAACAGCTACTGAGTGGCAGCACCAGGATTGGAACCCAGCTCGGAGTCCCAGGCACTTCTTATCCCTCCACTGCACCACTCCAACCTACAGGTGGGTTTTCTCCTGGCTGCCCTTCTACAGCAACGCCCTCGGTGCCACATCCTCAGTCTTTCGAAGAACCTCTTCGTGGGCACATGTCTTGGCTTAATCTTGGGAAGGTCAAGTTTTCTGATGGAAGGACCTCTGCCTGTCCTCTTCTGCATCCCTCATGCAACAATCACTGTTGCAGAGTGGCCCATAGTTTCAGAAGCTTATGTGACTCACACACCAATCACAGGCAGCAATAAGGCAAGTTCAAGAATCCATGGGCCAACACCACCAATTTTTTTTAAAAGCATCAAAATTTTTTTTACAGTCTAATTCTTTACAAAAGATGTATACAACTGAGCACCGTGGTGTCATCCCAGTGGCTCAAGAGACTAAGATAGGAGGATCATGAGTTCAAAGCCAGCCTCAGCAGCTTAGAGAGGCCCTGAGCAACTTAGCAAGACCCTGTCTCAAAATAAAATATTTTAAAAAAAAAATGGATTGGGGATGTGGCTCAATATTTAAGTGCCCCTGGGTTTAACCCCCAGAACCAAAAAAAAAAAAGCGTTTATGAATACCATCTTCTTCCTCAGGAAGGAAAGATGAGAGACTGTAGGTTTAATAAGACCACAGGTGATCCCACTATAAAAGTTAACAATGACCCAAAGGTAATTATTTGTTTGTTTGTTTTTTAAGATGTGAAAGGAAGATGTGAAGCAGTTGTGAGAAATTCCAAAAGCTACAAAAACTTTCTGACACTCTGGGGGGGTGGGGGCAGAGCTTGTCCCCCTTCTGTGAGACTGCCTGATGAGGATACCCCAGGGAACTAGGCCTAGTCCCAGAGGAGCTTCAGAAGCACCTGACAGCCTTCAATCACTGGAGCGTTAGCAATTTTACTTTATGGGTAACCTTCTGGGTCCTCCCATCCAGATCCTGGGATAAAAATGCAGGCAAGCATAATTTGAAATGCAGAGAAATCACATCATGGTCTCCACACACCAGTTTGAAGGCCCCGCTCAGGAAGTTAACCTCTCCAAGGCTCAGTTTGCTCCTCTAAAAAAAAAGGGGGAACGTTGAAAGGATAAATGAGATTTGATTAATAAAGCAGTTAGCACTGTGTGTGTTACATAGAAGAGAATAATGATAGATTATACCTTATATACTCACCATCAGCATGATTACCATTTTCTTTCCATGGGACCCTTTAAAAGACAACAGAACTAGGGAGTAAAAAAAATGTTTATTTCAGACTCTACCTAAGATAAGAGCAATATTTCCTTTTTTTTTAGAGGAAAATATTGTCACAGACAGTATTTTCTTTCTGGTTTTATGAAGTACCTCTATTTGGGCTATGCCATTAATCAAAGAAAAGAGAGGCAGTGAGAGACAGACAGAGAGAGAAGTGATAAACAAGGAGAATAGAATAGTTAGGCACACTGGTGCACATCTGTAATCCCAGCAGCTCAGGAGGCTGAGGCAGGAGGATTGCAAGTTGAAAGCCAGCCTCAGCAAAAGCAAGGCGCTAAGTAGCTCAGTGAGATCCTGTCTCTAAATAAAATACAAAATAGAGCTGGGGATGTGGCTCAGTGGCCAAGTGCCCTTAAGTTCAATCCCCTATGCTCTCCTCCCACCAGAAAAAAAAAAAAAGAGAGAGAGAGAGAGAGAATAGAATAAATGGTGATGGTAGAATCCCAGGTGGAGAGTGAAAGGTGCTCAATGTGCAATTCTGTAAAATTTTTGATGTACCTGACATTTTTTTTTAAGAGAGAGTGAGAGACAGAGAGAGTGAGAGAGAATTTTTTTTTAATATTTATTTTTTAGTTTTCAGCAGACACAACATCTTTGTTTGTATGTGGTGCTGAGGATTGAACCCAGGCCGCACGCATGCCAGGAGAGCGCGCTACCGCTTGAGCCACATCCCCAGCCCCTGTACCTGACATTTTTTATGATGCAATATTTACAGGAAAAAATAGATACTCTCTGTACTAATTCCACTAAGGAGCCAACACTGAAATAAAGATGATGCAAAAATGTTAAGAAGCATCTAGAAATAATCCTCCCAGCTTCTTTTTAGGCAGATTTCAAACATCCCACCCTTCCCTTCCAAAACTCACATTCCTTCCTCCCCACCCCGACACCTACTAGAGTATAGACCCAGAAACAGTAAGGCCTTTCCAAGCCACAGAACCAGGTGCTAACCCAACTCAGAATCTCACTGGCTCCAGTTGTCTCTTTGCACTTCAGTAACCTCATCTTCAAAAGAGCAGTAACAGCACACACCTCAGGGCCATTGTGAAGACTGGGAGGAACATATGCACAGTGCCTTGTCCCTCACAGAAACTCAGTATGCATTATGACAGTGAGCTCTCTGGAGACAGTCCCCATTACTCCACGGGCCTCTGGAGGTAGATGGCTCCCATAAACAAGAGGAGCCAAGAGGGAGAAAGTCAAGAGGCCCAAGGCCACAGACCAGGACATTCCACAAACCAGCTAGACTCAGCCTCCCAAACCCTCCCAGAGTGTAGAGAAAAATAACCCAAACAAATGAAACTGAGACAAGGAAACCAAGTTCTGCCCTCCTCCTAACCCTTCTCTTGAGTGGGTCCCAAGAACTGCACTTTGGTTTTGATTAGAAAGCTCTGTGGTGCTTCCCGCGCCCTCGCAGTCCCCCATCCACCCCCCCACCCCCCACCCACCCCCCCCCCCACCCCCCACCCCCATCCCCCCCCCCCCCCGCAAACAAGGATGGCCTCTTATTAAAGACAATGGCGCTTTAATCTATGTACCAGAGCATGCTAATGATACTGTACTGGGTTTTGGTCCTCTGCCAAAGAGCAAACAGTGCCAACATTTGTAAACTTCCAACAGGAAATTAAATAACTGCCCTACTGGAAATATGAACCAATTTACAGTGGTCAAACCTGAATCTTCCAAAACACTGGCATGGTTTGTGTGTCTAGAGCACTAGGGACATTTGAAGAAGGAGATGAGGAGAAAATGAAGTTAAAACTCAACAAAATCTTCAAGGAAGACTCTGGAAGTAGTCCTTTCTCCCCCCTCTGCCCTGGGTATATCCCTTTTGTTGATAGCAACCATAGGGCATTGACATCATACTGCCCTGGGAAATATGAACTGCTGGAACCTCCAGCCACAAATTCAAAAGCACAAGCAGGCAGGAAATGCAAAACTGTTTCCTCCCAAAGACACGTCCCCTCCTCTACCCGCTGCATTATGAAATCCACACTCAGAAGGCATCCCATTACGTTCAAACTTTCCTCTTACATATGCAGAGAAGGGCACTGCTTTGAAAATGTTCTGATTAGGGCCTTCTCTTTATGAAGCTCAAAGATCAGAAACATCTTTCTCTTCTCCTTGCACCTAGCACAGTGCTGGGCACAGAGTAAGCACTTTATACAGGAGAGCTCCTTTTACTGTCATTACAACCATCCTTTGCTGGCAACCACCAACGGGCAAGGCATCAGGCAAAGCCTTCCAGGATGACAGCTGGATGAGACCCATCCCTGCCATCTGCACTGGCAGATCATACAAAGCAGTAAGGGAACAAATGCCAGGGATCGAGCATCTGTAATGTGCTAGGCAGGATGCAAGGGCGTTTTCTTGTGCAATGCTCATAACCATGCCCACCAAGTAGTTTGTCTTATCCTCCTCTTGCAAATGAAGACACACACGGGTACCCAGGGAGGCTTAGTCAGATAAGAGGACAGAGACCCATCTCTTTCTTTCTTCTCCCCAGGCTCCTGTGAGGTATGCCTCATTAGCCCCAAGTTACAGACAAAGAAACCAAAGCTACAGAAACCTATGGTACTGACAACCCACTCAATCCCTCTCCTTCAACCACAACTCCTGAATCTAGCTAAAGGCACACTTTCTTTCAAGGAGCTGGGAACCCATTTCTCTGGGGAAGGGATTGCTTTAAATGATTATGTGACATAACTTGTGAGATGGCTCTCTAGTGGCAGCCTCTGAGCCCAGTGTAGAAGCTGAACTGCTAAAATAGTTAATAGAGTCTAGCCTGTGGCCAGATTCCAAGAAGGACTGTCTTTGTGGTTCTACACAATCCCCAGATGGGGAATCACTCTCCCTGGGTTCCAGGAACAGACAGCATGGCAAACCTCATCCAGCTAGATGGCAGCAATGTATTCCCCAAGCCCTCAAAGTCCAGTTTAGGGAATTCCAGGAAGCTTTTCCAAGGGTCTCTCTGCCCAGGACGACGATGTGCATCAGTAGGTCCCAGGCAGGACATGGGCAAACTCCCCAGATTACTCTATGCTCACCCCCCAAATAAGAGACACTGAGCTGGAGTCTCTCAAGCTGCCCTGCACATTCAGACAAGCTTCCACAGATCCATCGTCGCCACAGGGGAAAGTAACCGAAATCACCTTTACAACCATAAAATAAGTTCATAAAAGGAACTATGCTTTGAAAGTTAAAAGCATTTTACCATTGAAGGTGGTATCATTATTATTATCCGTTTTGTCTTCATACACAAAGTAGTATACTATTAGACCCACACATTCTCCTGGATTCCTTTCATGAATACTCAGAAAAAAAGGAAAATGTAACCTTGTGCTCCAGAGCAAGTCAATATACAATGGTTAGGCAGTTTCCTTATACAAAATTACAGGCCACCATTCGAGAAACAAAAAGACAACCAAACTTCAAAAACAGCAGAATTGCTTATCTGAAAGTGTATAATATTTGAAGATATGCTCTTAGATTAGGATAATTACTGGTGTCCCTCCATCTCTGCTTTTCTCCATATCCAAAAAGTCATCGTCACTGAGATTCTCACCAATGCAAATTAAAGAAACAAGCAAAACTACACTTCTCTCATCGAGCGACCTGGAGGAACTTGTGCTGCCTCGGGTCAGGTGGTCCCCTATCAGCCTAGAGGCCAACCACAAATTATAGAGCATTTGCACACACAGAGAGGCCAGTAATGATATCCCAGGGCCCTGGTGCTTTTTTCCAAAGAGATCAAAGCTATAGGCTAAAACAAATTAAGTGAGAGGAAAGGGGATGGTGGAAAGGGGAATTGGGCAAAGTAGATCCAAACTGCTAGCCAAGTTTCCTTTGGAACATTCCAGAAAGATTTGGAAGTCCACAGAGGCTGTGAAAGTGCTGGCCCCTGCCCTGGGCTCGTCCCTCAGGTAGCCTGAAGAGCTCCAAAAGACTTGCTGGAAATTACATGCAACAAATCAAGAAAAGAGCACAAGGTGCCTGTGTCTGGAGCTCCCAGGCCAACTTCTTCCAGGGAAACAGAGCAGATGAGCTCTTGCAGCCCTGGCCTGACCCAAGCAGGACACTGTCTACAACCCGAAAGCTAAAATGTTCACAAAATCCATGTGGGTATTGCTCCTTTGGCAATCCAAAGCAGCATGCCAAATAGTAGGTTGGATGTGAAACACAAAGGAGATAAACTATTAACCAGCAATAGGTGAGGCAGATGGGGGAAAAGTCTTGATTCAGGGCCAGATGTATTAAGGAAGTTTCACTAAGTTTGTCAGTTAAACCAACCCACTGACTGGCAACTAAGTAGGAAAAATTAATAATAATTCAGTGACCTTATGTGAATATATTTTTCAGAGCAAAAAATCATTTTTAAGTGGGACTTTTCCACTCTCAATATAATTGTGGGACTAAATCTCTATATCTCATTTTCCCAATACAGAGAGAAACCCGTCTGATGTTCACACTAGCTTCCAAAGTACCATTCACTCAGTGCACAAAGGTTTGGGGCCAGAGACTGTCCCTCACTTCAATTCCACAAATGCTTACTGAGCATCTACTCAGTTGAACTCCTGTGCAGATGGAAGCCACTGGGGTGGATACCAAGATGCAGAGAGGGCACCAGTTCCCTGCTGATGCTTACGCTAGAATAGGTACGCATACACACCACCAGCTACCCCAGGAGGCAATGTGTGTGAAGTGAGTGTGAGGAGACATTCATTGACTGGGTCATTCATTCACTCCACCAGTATTTATTGAACGTCTACTTTGTGCTGGGCACACGGTTTTGAGGGAGGTCCTTCCAACAAGGGCAGAAAATTCCTGAGGAAAGCAGCATTTCGATGTGTTTTACCATCATATATACAATATCACTAAACAAGCTCCCTAAAACTTACCCAAATTTGTCTCTTCCAGGGAAAAATAAGCTCCTCATTTAGCTTTGTCCGTAAAGCACAGTGAAGTTGAATTTTAAGGAGGAAAGTTTTGAAAAATACACTTCTAATGACAAGTAACTTCATAGTTTTCTAAATGACATTATTGGAATGGTTCAAAAGATTTGAGAACTAGGCCAGGTGCAGTGGCGCACGCCTGTGATCCCGGCAGCTCAGGAGGCTGAAGCAGGAGGATCATGGGTTCAAAGCCAGCCTCAGCAACAGCAAGATGCTAAGCAACTCAGTGAGACCCTGTCTCTAAATAAAATACGAAATAGGGCTGGGCATGTGGCTCAGTGGTTGAGTGGCCCTGAGTTCAATCCCAGGTAACCCCCCAGCCCACCAAAAAGATTTGGGAACCAATCTTTTTTAAAATTTTACTATTTGTTATCTTAAGGCAAACCCTAAGATTAATATCTGCCTTTCTTATTAAAAAGGGGAGTGGGTTGCACTTAGCACTCAGAGGCAGTAGAGCCCAGTGGAAAGACTCTAGAAACAGATACACTTGAATTGGCCTCTCAGCTCAATCCGTCGCTAGCTGTGTGACCTCAGGGAGTAACTTGGCCTCTCTGGGCTTGGTTCCTTTCTCTATAAACTAAATTAGGGTCAATAATTCCTTCCTCACAGTAGGTGGCCATGAGGACTCAATGAGGTAATAAAAATAAAGGTTTTTAATAGAGTGCTCAACACATATAAAGCTTAATAGACGGTAGTTATATTTTTAATAGCATTTTAAACACTCAAAGTTGTATTATGGGAAGTAATCCTCATAAGTACTACCTATTTCATAAGTACCACTCTTCTATTTTATTCAAAGGGAAAACGAGACCTGAAGTATGTCACAAAAAGGTGGGTGTCAAGTTACATATTTATTTAATAAATGCTGAGTTCCTGTCCCTTCATCTGTCCATGCATTTATTGAACCAAAACTTCCTGGGCACCTCTGCTGTCCTCAGCCCTCCTGAGATACAGTCTAGGACAGGGGTCACCAAAATGCTTCTATGAAGGGCCAGAAGAAAATTCTTTACCTTTAAAGACAGAGGGTCTCTGTAACAGCGCCCCTGGTGTTGAGGCTGGGAAGTACACACAGCGAGCCCCTGAATGAATGGGTATGGGTGTGTTCCAGTAAAACTTCACTATTCAAAGAGGCTCCAGCCAAGGTTTGGCCTACAATCTTCATTTGCAGACTCCTGAGCTAAAATAGTATGGTTTGGGGTGCCCAAAAATTGTGTTTAGTTATTGGAATTTATCCCAAACTGGACCTAAAGAGGTAGATCTAAAGGTCAGGCCGCTCTTCTCATACCCACTGCCTGAGCCACACAGACTTTTCCAGATCCTATGTCCTTCATGACCACACAGAGGAAAACCCAGAACTGGCCAGGAAGCCTCACGTACCTTCACAGATTGAAGCCCAGAGAAAAGCACCCTCCTCACTGGGTGACCAGCAGAACTGAGTTTAACCCAGGCCTCCAGTCTCCAAAAGCAGGGCCCCCACCCTGCACTGCAGGGTCCTCTTCCAGAAGGAATAAGAAAGATGTTGTGCCCCGCAAGATCTACTGCCCACACAATCCTGTGGCATTTGGGAGAGAAGAGGCCATCGGTCTCTTCCTGGCCAAATGGGGACACAAAAATCTGAATTTAAAAAGTAACCTAGCTGGGCACGGTGGTGCATGCCTATAATCACAGAAGCTCAGGAGAATCGCAAGTTCAAGGCCAGCCTTGGAAAAAGCAAGGTACTAAGCAACTCAGTGAGACCCAGTCTCTAAATAAAATACAAAATAGGGCTGGGCATTTGGCTCAGTGGTCAAGTGCCCCTGAGTTCAATCCCTGGTACCCCTAAAAAAAAAAAAGTAACCTAAGCAGTTTGGTCAATTCCTCAAAATCAGTTTTCTATTTGCCAATTCCAGGGACACTGATCATTAACTCTCTCCAGGAAGGGGTGTCTGGCCACTTGTGGTTCAGCCCTAGCCACCCCTGAGGCCCTGCCCCAACTGTGTGAAGGATGTTCATGGCCTTCCCCATGCAGCCCATAACCATAATCGGATGAGCAGGAACTTAGCTTTCACCACTTGCCCTAAACCACAGTCACCCAGGTTACAGTAAATTACATATTAACCTCAATCCCACGGTTGTCCACAGTCGGTTGGTATTGTAGCCTCAAAGCACCACCTGTTTCTTTCAGGGTCAATTTCCAGATGCAGTTTAGGTCTCTTTATATCCCAGTGAAACCAAGGAGAAACCAGATAGTACTTGTGAGCCACCGGGGTCCACGTTCAAGAGTTTCAGACTTTCTGGCCAAACAAGCCTTTCTTTTTTTTTTTTTTTATGATTAGCAGTTATTTTCCTGCAGAGAAGCTATTTGCTGCTAATCCATTTGTGATCTGGCATTATTTTGCAAAATATCTTCCCCAAGCCTCCAGATTCTTGCTCCAGGTAAATGAACTATCAGCCATGCCTTGGAGGTACCACCTGTTTCACATCTTACCTTGCACAGGTGGATTCCTCTACCTGATCAGTCCTTTCCACCTCTTCTTCCTGACAATCACCCTCAAGACCCTTCAATATCCAGGACAAGTACCATCTTTCCTGTGAAGCCTTCTCTCATGTTCTTGGGGCAATTAATCAATCCCTCTTCTCCAAACCACAACACTTTGCACCATCTATGGCACATCATATGTGTGTGTCCCCCTCCTGTCTATCAGTTCCTCAAAGAATAGAAGTGAGCCTTTTCATCCCGAAGTTAACACTGGCTCTGGACACGTCATTAAGTAAGGAAATGAAGCATGCCTTCCACACCCGAGAGACTCCCTAATGCACAGAAGACATTCAGGGCTAAGCAAGGAGGAAGGCCATCAAGAAAAAGGAGAAAAAAACAAAACTATAGAATGTCCCCAAATTCTCTCTTGGTTCTTCAGGCCACCTCCCATGAGATAATGTTCTTCCCCCAAATCAGCCCAAAGGCTTTGTGACCAAATCCATTCACCTGCTGACCATTTCTCAACACACCTATAAATGAACACATGCACTAAATTCTTGAAATGGGTTTCTCATTTCTTAATGGAATACAATTTTCCGGAGCAGAACAATGTTTTTCCTTCCCCCTATGCAAACACCTGGACTTCAAACTCCATCGAACCTGGGCAAGTTGCCTGCACCCAACTTGCCTATCAAGTTGGATCCAAGGGTTATGATTTACACCACTGATGAGCTTTCTTTGTTTCATGAAATTTCTCTGGTTAAACAAGCAAGCCAGAGTTGAATTTTATGTACCTTCTTGTCAACCTTCTAGTTCACCTTCTTTGATCTTGTGTGCCTTACTATGAGAGAATCCAAAAACTTAAAAAATTAAATGTCCAAAGCATTCTTGACTTTGGAAAAGTACAGTCAATGATTTTAGTGTGAAAATTTTCTTACACAAATCTTTTAAGGATCCCATGCTCACTACATGAAGTGAGATAGATAGATAGATAGATAAGTAGACAGACAGACAGACAGACAGATATGAACAGTATTCTTTCCTTAGTCAAAAGGGTAAAAACTCATCTGACAAAATTTGCCCTTGCCCTGGTCCACCTGCTTTGGTGCTATGAAGACACTGGATTCTAGTTTTTCAAAATGTCTTCCTAGACACAGAGAAGGTCAGCACCTTAACTCTAGGCTTTCTGTAAAGTCTCCACTCCACACAGAGTACCAAGAGCAAAGCAGATGTGATACACAAGATGCTAATTCAAACACAATTTGTAAGACCAGGTATTTCAGACCACGGTTATGGAATCTCTTTAGCAATGACACATAGAGGCTTCAGCCAAAGCCATTTACCACTGTAATTCCTGCAAGACTTTCTGACTTCTTACTCTTTGTCCAAAACTTATCACAGATTCTGCACAGAGTTCTCCTTGGTTTGCATCCCCATCACCCGCTGATGGCAGAGAGCTCATTTAGGGATCCCTGGTACCATACTGGCTGGAACACTGAAGTGTCTGCTGAATGCTTCTGGTCACCATGACATTGCCTTTTTCAGGTTATCTGAAGACTCTGCGATAGCCATGTCTTACCTGGAACTGGCTATGGCCCCTAAAGAAAGCAATTAAAACACTGAAGCAGCAGGTGGCCCCTGTTGTAACCTCCCTTTGCAGTTGGTTTCAGGTGGCCTTGGACCAAGCTGTGTGACAAGAGGACTACATCTAGCTCTAGTCTCCCTACCTGATAATTACTTATATTCTTTTGAAGACATCTTGTCTCCCCAGAGTCTGGTCCAACTAGGTAAGAACTATATCTCTCCCTGGCAATATTCAAATTAGATGGCTTATAATTTTAAGTAAAAAAAATATATATATATAAATCAAAGCCAAGTTTTCTACACATGACTGCTGATGGAACTAAGGATTAGTTCCCTTATCCCCCATCCCCTTCCTACCCCTATTCTGCCTTGTTCAAGTATAGAGACTGGAAAGATGAAACAAGTTCACAGCCTCCTTGCAACTAGAAAGATCCATATGACATAGTTCTGCTATGTCATCACCATGTACATGAACATCACTTCCCTTCCTGGTATAAACGTGTTATTTGGTTAAAGCTACCAAATAATAAGATAAGGTGTAAATTCATTCATCCATTTAATAGGATTTAACAAACACCCTTTGAATTAAGTGGAATACAGACTGTAACAAAAAAAAAAATTCAAATGCACAAAAGTTTAAACGAGATAGAAGTACATTTGGCTCATGGAAAGTTCTTTTACACATGAAACGGTTTAGGTGTTCAACCCTGGGTCTGGACAACAGCTAATTGGTGATAAGCAGCCAGGCCCCTTCCATGTGACTGCTTCTTGCTGGTCATGCCATCCCAAAAGCATGACCTTTATTCATAGGGACAAAGACGACTCACCTGTACTCCAGCCCAGGAGAAGGAGAAAAAAACTCCTTTTAAAAGCACAAGCTGGAAGCTATACTTCCCCAATAAAGGAACACTCTGCTCTTGTCCCTTGGGCCAGAACCTCTGGTGATCATTCTCAGCTACAAGGAAGGCACAGAAACATGCCCACCTAAAGCTCCCATTAATGCAGAAGGAGGAGGAGGGAAAGAAGAGGAGGAGCACTACTAGTATCATTAATAAACAATAACGGGAAGAACAAGTCACAGTCTCCACCACACTTCTATATGCCAGGCACTGTGCTGGGTACTGTGGCTGGAGAATCATGGACTGAATCAATCCCAGTCCTCCCCTCAAGAAGCTCAAAATTCCCACTTCTTGAGCTATACCCAAAGGACTTAAAAACAGCATACCACATTGATGCAGCCACACCCATGTTCATAGCAGCTCAACTCACAATAGCCAAGCTATGGGAACAACCTAGGTGTCCTTCAACAGATGAATGCATAAATAAAATGCGATATGTATGCACAATGGAATATGACTCAGCCTTGAAGAAGAATGAAATTATAGCATTTGCCAGGAAATGGATGGAACAGGAGACTATCATGCTAAGTGAAATAAGCCAATCCCTAAAGTCCAAAGGCCGAATATTCTCTCCGATTTGTGGATGTTAATCCCAAACAAGGGAGGTTGGGGAGGGGAATAACAGAAATCCGTTGGATTAGACAAAGGGAAAGGAAGAGAATGGAGGGGGGAGGAGAATAGGAAAGATAGTAGAGTGAATTGGTCATAACTTTCCTAGCTTTGTATTTTGTATACAACTAGATAACTCCACATCATGTATGACCACAAGAGTGGGAACCTAAATAGAATAAATTATACTCTATGTATACATATTCTGCCAAAATACATTCTACTGTCTGTATAACTAAAAATTTTTTTAAAAAGGAGCTCAAAGTAATTACTATCAAATGAAAATGCTCCTCTGTATCACCAGCACCAGTGGATCCCTGCCCTCTATTGAAGTTTACAGAATATTTGTTGATGCCAATTGGTAACAACAAAAAAAAAAAATATCACCCCCAGCATCAATAGGCACCTGGTACTGAACTGGATCTTGAGAACCGAGGGTGGATATCACCTCATCCCTGCCTTCAAACTTGCCCTCTCCAGACAGGGAGACAAGATGGGACGCACACCAGGAGAAACAAAGCAAGGAGGAATTGTGAAACCCATGCCAAGAGAAGGAAGGCTGTCCAAAGCCAGGGACAGCCAGCAGTGGCTCTGGATGAGGAAGGATGACATCAGCTGGCTCATGTCAGCAGGCCAGATCTTTGATGGGATACTGGGGAAGGTGAAGCAGGGCAACTGGAAGACGGATGGTAGCAAAAGCTCTGCACCTACAAAGGCCCTGCTTAGCCCAGTCCAGTGGAGGAAGCCATCACCCCTTCTTACATCAGGCAGAAATTGATCTAGCTAATCCCATCATGCAGCTGCTGCTCCTCCCAGAGAGACAGGCGCTGAACCTCCGTGTTCCAAACCAAGCCCACCTTGCCCATCGGGAGTGATTTCATGGTACCAGTTAAAACAGCGGTTCCCTAAAGCAATTTTCCCAGAAGTGGCAGAAGGGCAGAGATTAGCTGCAGGTTGCCATGGAGAGCTACCATCTGGCCTGGCTGGTCTCGACTTTCATCTCTCTGGAGGTTATTGCTTGGGGTCAGATGCTTTCAAAAGCCCCTCCCTGTTGTAAGATTCGGAGAATATAAGTTGGAACCCTGAGGTCTGAAGCCTCCTAAGATAAAAGCGGGAAACGGCTTGACCAAATGGAGGAAGAAATCATTTATTCAAAGGACCCAGTACAGTGCCTGGCAAATAACAGGCCCTGAATAAAGAACCGATGCCGTCATTTTTTTTGGTCTGTGTTTGCTTCTTCAGATTCATAGATCATCTTAATTCAGAGAGACTTGGAAGGGTTTATGAGACAATGAATAATATAATAACCAGGATTTTTATCTCAGACCCAGGGCATCTATCTATATGCAAAAAAGAAAGAAAGAAAAGAAAAACTAAGTTATTACAAAATTTACATTCTTTCTGTAAGGCACAAACAACAAAACCCCAAGAACTCAGTTCAAAGGGCTGGGTGTGTAGCTCAGTGATAGAGCCCATGCCTAATATGCCCAAGACCCTGGTCCAAGATCCAGCACCAAAAAGAAAAGAAAAGTTTTTCAGATCAGTACACAAGTTCTGCTCCAGGGGACTCTGTAAAATGTAAAGAGAAAGTCAGGAAATAGAGGCGGCAGGAGGGAAGTCCCTGGATAGTAAACTGCAGAATTACTGGACCAAATAAAGTCAAATAGATTTCTTTTGTTACAGGGTTTTTCCAAACCTTTATTATGTTCGTTAAAGAGCAGTAAAATATGACTTTCCCACATAGCTCAGGAGCACTTGTTTTAACAAAGGGTCTTGTGAACAAAGGGATCTCCAAAGGCTGATGGGACACTGTTTGTTATAATGTTATTATTACTATCACAGGTCAGCCAGACTACTCCTCTTTACCAAGAGATTGTTTTTCCCTTTTTATGAAAGAAACAAGAACAGAATTCAGCATCTTCCCACCTTTCCTGTCTTAGTTTGACTTGGCAAATTCATTCTAGGTAATGCATTCTTAGCAATCATTAAAAAAAAAAAAAAAAAAAAAAAAAAACACAACACGGCACTGCACTACAGGGTATTTGATACCTTTCAATGGACTTCCCCCTTTCCTCTTTCTATTATCTATACATTTCTGGGGGTGGGAAGGATCTCTATAACCAACTCCCTTTTCAAAGGATGAGAAAATGAGTCCCACAGAAGCTGAGCTTCAAGGTCACCCTGAGTCAATGGCCAACCTGGTCCTGAAGCATGAACTCAGATCTCAGGGACACAACTGTGGCAAAGGCCAGACCTCTTCCCCCCTGGGTCCTTTCTCTGCCTGCCCAGGTGCTGCTTTTATCTTTCTGTGTGTCTGCAGGTGGGTGGCAGTGCTGTTGACTCCTTTCTGGCTCCATTTAAGCCCCTTTCTTTCATCCATTAATTAAATCATGCACTTTTCTGATAGGGGAGCAGAATCTTCAAAAGAGGAAAAGGAGCCCTCCCTCTCCGAGCGCGCAGGGATTAAAGTTCATCTGGCTAAGGAATGCTCACCAGAGACTAAACGCATTACTCAGAGGCAAGCCCTGAAAGCCGGTGACACATTAATATGAAAACGTGAGCTGAGACCAGTACCCAGCAAGATCTCAGTCTCTAGCATTTCCAACATGGGGCTGAACTGCCCAGGGGCAGGAGTCTGGTCAGGGGGCCTCAGGATGAGCCATTGCAATGACGAAAGAGACAGGGGGAACAAATATACTTGGCAGTGAACTTGGCAATGTTCGCTATGCCCCCTTACCTTACCTTGGAGAGAGTTTGCAGCTCGCCACGATCGAACCCAGTGCTTCATACATGCTATAGGAGCACTCTACCACTGAGCCACAACCCCATTCAAGTGTATCCACACTATATACCCTACCCTACTATAAATTTCTTGGCCATCTTGGTTAACATAGTACCTAATGCTATGACACAATGCCTACATCATTCACAGTCCTTCATCCCAACACGTAGACATTGTATCATCTCACCTCATCACAATAAGAGTACTGTATAATAAGCCATTTTGAGAGAGATATATATTCATATACCGGTTCTTTTTTTACTACTGTTAATATTTTACTGTGCCTAATTTATAAATTAAACTTTATCACAGGCATGTAGTATAGGAAAAAAAAAACACAGTATTTATAGGATATGGTTCAATACTATCTGCAGTTTCAAGCATCCAATGGAATTCTGGACCACATTTCCCAACAATAAGGGAGGACTACTGTACCTACGTGGCCCAGACTATACTTTTATTGCTCAGTGATTATCTAGATGGGTATTATTTGTCTTTTTATTTGCTTTTAGGTTATTGGAGGTGATTGATGTCCAACATCGAGCTAATATGATATTACTATTACTAATACACTCTCTGGCATTAACAAATTGCTACAAGAAAACTAATTATCAGAATAAAGCCAAAGTCTCATCACTACTTTCAAACAGCAAGCCAAGAAGCAATGAGAATTCTAGGTACAGATCCAGCTGAAGATTCTGAGAAATCTGAGTTCTATCCCAACTCACCCTCACTGAAATTACTTACTCATATTCACATTAATTCAACTTTTATCAAACTCCATTTTCTCTCCTGTGAATTCTGGCCTTGCCTATTTCAAAACTAAATAAAACCATCTATTTGAAAGTGTTTTGATAACTACAAAGTACTCTGCAAATAAAAATAATATGTGCACAATTTTTTAGCCAACCTTATATAACTCACTCATAAAATGGACAATAGTTTCTGATCCCACTAAACAGTGTCCCACCTAGAGTCCACAGATGCTCCATGGAGGTCATACATACATACATACAAAATCCACCTCTTGGATTTCTTCTTAACAAGAATCAGTAGAGGGCTGGGGTAGAGCGTTCAATAGCAGAGCGTTTGCCTAGCATGTGTGAGGCACTGGGTTCGATTCTCAGCACCACGTATCAATAAATAAAATAAAGATTCATTGACAACTAAAAATATATATATTTTTTTAAATTAAAGAAAAAAAATCAGTAGAATTTGGTCCCAAAGTTTACTATGCAGTTGTACAAGAGTTATTTCTTATTTTGTTTTTGTTTTATGGTTTGTTTGTTTGTTTGTGGTGCTAGGGATTGAATCCAGGGCCTTGTGTAGGCAAGGCAGGCTATATCCCCAGCCACTGTTTTATGCTTTTTAAAAATTATGAATTTAGAGAATATAAACTAATAAGAGAAAATAAAAGGAGAGTTATTATTTCAGTGACAACTAAGTCAAATTCTTTTGGAAATAGAAAATAAAAATAATCATTTTCTCCCCAGAAAAATGCTCCTGTCTGAGCTTGAGACAAGGATAAATAGTTGGTAGCAGGTATAATGTCTAAAGGAATTTTCCGTTTAAAGTGTGTTCCATGTGTCTTTTATTAAATTTCTAACCCACTTTAGAGAAACCAAAACTGTATACTACAGAAGATGTATTATAGGTTGAGTATTCCTAATCTGAAAACTTCTAATTTAAAATGTTCCAAAATTCAAAACTTTTTGAGGGTCAGCAAGATGCCAACAAGTGGAATGTTCCACACCATGAAACTTCGTTCCATGCACAAAATTATTCAAAATGTCATATAAAATTACCTTCAGACTGTGTATATAAGGTGCGCATAAATCAATTTTGTGTATAGACCTGGGTATCTCATATGTATGTGCCAATATTCCAAACGGGGATGGAGGGGGGAGGATCTAAAATACTTCCCACCCCAAACATTTCAGGTAAGGAGTACTCAACCCATATAACTAAGATGTGGATATAGAGGAAGACAAGGCCCTTGAAAAATCCAGGGAAAAGAAAAAGCCTAGATCCAAACCGCAAGATGAAATGCACATACACCTAGGCATTTAAAATGAAATTAAAAGCCTAATTTTATTTCTTCACTGTGTCTTCACTCCCTGCTTTACCTGACCTTTTCCATTAACAGTCTGCCTAGTGCTAGATAAGAAGCCTCCTACTTAGTCATTATCAGAATGGAAAGAGGAGGAAACTCAAAAAGAAATATAACTGAATCTTTGATGTTGAAAGAAATAGATTATGGCCATAAATTGAGCCGTGGAACATTTCTGTCTACATTAAGCGTCTGAGTTTCAAAAATAGGTATGATGGGGATGGAGGGGGTTTCAAAGGCTACTGATTCTACAAGTAAAGCACATAAAACATTTAAGTTAACCCCAAATTACACATGGTAATAATGACAGTATTGCCATGCCCCCCATCATGATAAGATTTGGACCATCTGCACTTAGGGCTCAAATAAAATAATCACAATATCTGCAGCAAGTAATATTTACTAAGTTCCTACTCTATACTAACCGTTTTATCTCATTTAATCCTCACCTAAAAACAAGCAAAAAGAAAAAAAAAAGCAGCAAACACACAATATTTTATAGAGGAAAACCTCCACCCTGGCAGCTGTGAGCTACACCATGCTATACCCTAGAACTACAGAAACCCAGACTGTCAAGGCTTAAGGTTGAGAAAATGCCTAGCCTTCCTCATCAGAACAGTGCACCTCAGACATGAACAGGCCGGGGAGTCACCTGGGGATCTGTATGAACTATAGTGACCGAGTTGGTACATGGACCATGCCTAGATTCTGCATTCCTAACATAGTGCCAGGTGACACCGGTCCTTAGACCACACTGTGAGGACCAAAGTCCTGCCCCAGATGTCCTAGACACTAAGGGCCCCTCACTGCCCACAGAGGGCTCAATTTCCTCCAGGTGGCAGAGGTCACCCTTTCCAGCTGCCTTTCCAGCTCCTGGTTCTCAGCGGTTTCTTTGTCACAGGGCAGGCCAAGCCCACGGATGGGGGTGGGGGGAGAGTTTTGGGCATCCCATTTCCAAAGGGTCTGTTCCATACCAGGCACAGGAGCTCTAAGAAGAGCAAGAAAAAGACCCAGAGGGCTTGGAGTTTTAACCTCAAATACAGCACTCATTCCAGGAAATACACCATTCTTATAATAAGTTCACAAACAAGTGGTCACTTCATTGGTGACAAAGCAAAAACATCTTAGAGGAGCTGACGTGGTCTCAGAGCATCTCTTCACATGTTCAAGAGGAGAGCGACTGGCTCTTGTAAGTCGAGCCCTCTTATCTGCCTGGGCTGTCTCTGTCTTTCAGCCTGGCTGCCTGCCCATCTGCTGGGCTGAGGAAAGGAAAATAGTCACAATCCTGCCTTCGTTACAAGGGGAAATGTTAGCTTCTGCTTTTAATTAAGCATTTTATACTGATTTTCTTCTTTGACCATAAAAGATATCCAACTGCATATTTTCTAAATGATCCATACAGATCTAATAAACAATGTTTTCCCAGGGAGAAGGCAGCTCCCACTGTCTCCCTGGACTGCCATAATAATCTGAGCTTCCCAATATCCATTGATTTGACAAAGGATGAACGAATGCCTCCTTTCTTTGCACAGACTCAATGTGCTGGGCACTGAAGGTATAAAGGAGAACCGAATGCCACTCCTCCCCACCCAAAGCTCAGAGTCCAGGGCTTGAGACTAATATGTAAACAAATAACCCCAACAGAATGACAGGGGCTGTTAAAAAACAAACAAACACCAAACACAGAGGAAAGGATGGGTTTTTCCCTCCTCAGACTCAAAATGCAAAACCATAATCTATTTCTAACTTGAAGGAGCAAGGAGATACAACTAGATGGGAGACAAGCAGAGTTGTACTATGTCCCGGAATACACTGCAGTCAGCAATCAAGAGCCACACAGATGCTGTCTGCCAGCCATACTCCAGGAACGCCACAGAAATCCACGACCAAAGTGTCCATGGACCTCGTGGAACAAGACAGAGATGAAAAATAGCAAGTGCAATTGGTATTCTAGAAGGTTTTTAAACTCTAGTAAGAGAAGTCAATGTAGATCACAGCTAGATCATGGAGACCCTTGACCTTCCACAGCCAGGGGCAGTGGGAAGCCATTTGCTATGGCTTGGGTTATGAATGTGCCCCCAAATCTCATGTGTTAAAAGCCTGGTCCTGGGGAGACACTGATGGGAGGTGCTGTGGACCTTCAAGACATGGGGCCTAGTGGGAGGCCCTTAGGTCACTGGGAGTGTGCCCTCAAAAGGGATTGTGAGGCCCTGGCCCCTTCCTTGTCCCCTTTGACTTCCTGGTCAAAGGTGAGAAGTTGCTCTGCCATGTGCTCCCACCGGGCTGAGCTCCCTCACTATAGGCCCAGAGCAAAGGCCAACCAGTCATGAATCAGAACCTCTAAAACCATGATCCCAAATGAACGTGTTCTCTTTACAAGTTGATTATTTCAGGTATTTTTTAATAATGATGAAAAGCCAACTAACAAACCATTGAAGAAATTTTTGAGGAAGGGAAATGACCTAATGAAAGCTGTTCATATATAAGTGTAAGAAGAAGAACTACTTTTTATTGAACCCTTACTATTTGCCAGCCACTCTTATTCCAAGGGCTTGGACTCACTGATTTCATGTTTCTGGCTCTCAGTTGCCTGAACTCTGGAAGGGGGATGACCACATCTAGGAGTTTAAGATTTCCCCTCTACTTTCTGATCAGTGAGTTGAGTCTCTGAAATAAACTAGTAGCAGATAGATTAGCAGGAGGAAAGGCACATAAAGTTGTCATGTGTATATACATGAGAGTCATATATGGGAGACTCAAAGAAGGGATAGATGGTGGAAGTTTATATCTAGAGGTCTTCGAGGAGGTAAAAGCAAGCCATGAGAGGGTGAGAAGCCATAGAAAATAAAAGGTTGTTCTCTTATCAGATCAGAATAGTATGTCCTCAGAATAACGTAGGTCAGCCTGGGACAACCTCTGCACAGGTGAGGTGCAGCATCTTTCCTAGATACTTACTTAGAAAATAGGGCCTCTAAGACTCTCTGCTTATATCCACTGTTAACTACTGTTGAGAGATGTAAATTTCCTTAACAAAAGGACAGCTTTTCCTATAGTAGGGGATAGGAAAAGCTGTCCTTTTGTTAAGGAAATTTACATCTCTCAACAGTAGTTAACAGTGGATATAAGCACAAGAGCTCTGTAATGTTTGGAACAATCAATAGAAATAAATAAATAAATAAATAAATAAATAAATATAAATAAAAAAATAAGGACAGCTTTTCAGGCCTATTCCTGTGCCTGCACTTTCTTCTAGTATGTCAAAGAAATATATTTTGGGGTGGCTCATTTTAATCTCCCACAAAGGGCTGTTAGAAAAATCAGAGATTCTGATCAAGCAAAGGCTTCACCTACTTTTTCAAAGCTATCTAATGTGGGGTCATTGTAGGCCAGCAATAAAGTAAATAACCACACTATGCTAAGGACCTATTGTGTGTTGGTACTTAAGTGTGATGGGGGCTAGGTTGCAAAAAAGACATGGAGAGAGGTTAGTGATTTGTCTGTAACCATATGGTAAAGTGAGGGTCAGAGAAGCACCCTGTTTCCTCCCGGACCATGGCTGTGGACCCTTTTGGCTGAAGCCCTTGCACAATACTGGGACCCACCACCAGGGGTCAGGCCTTGTGGCCTCCTCGTCCCTAAAGGTTGCAGCCCCCACTGAGGACTCTCTCAGGGCCTCCTGGTCTTGATGCTGGATTGTTCAAAGGGACCAACTACGCAGTTTGCAGAGCTCTTTGCGAAATAGAAATGCAGGGCCTCACATTTAAAATAATATTACCAATCCCAAGACAATAGCAGCAGAGCATTAAAACAATAGTGGGGCCTACGCACAAGAGGCCCCGGTCAGTTGTTCAAGCCACACAGTTTTGAAACTGGTCCTGACTTCAAGCCAAATTCTTATTCCCTGGATTAGTATGTCACAGGAAGGCGCCTGAGGATCCAGGATCCAGGACTGGATCCTGACTGGCCCTTTCATTGTCATTTTCTGAGAATCAGGAGACCCAGTGCCAAGAGGTGGAAGAGCCAGAAGGTGGAGAAGATTAGCAAAAAGCTGCTCAGAGGGCCCACTCTCCCTTTCCACTGTGTGGCTTCCAGTGACCATGAGGTGCAGTCCCCAGTGAAAAGGAATTTGGTGCTCTGCCCCCTCCAAAGTCATCCTTAAGATGAAGAACACGCAGGGAAAAGTGAAGGTAACTATCTGTCCTACTTTGAAAAATAAAACTGTCACTGAATTCCATATGCAAAGCTTGGTTTAAAAAAAAAAAAAGCAATAACGATAACAAGCTATTAGAGTGTTTGCGATTACCAGGGACTATGTGATTAAGTTCTTTTTAAAGGTATGCAATTCTCACAAGAACCTGAGATGCAATGTTAGAATCCACACACACTTGTTTTCATAGAAGGGTTTTTTCACTTATCTTTGAAACAGAGTTAAATTATAGGTAGAGGAAAAACAAAACACAAACCCTACTGACCTTGGGCAAGCCCTTCCCCTCACCTGGCCAGGTGTGCTCACCTGTAACAGAGTGCTTGGCTGGCAAGATCTTCAGGGCTCTGACCTGTCACATCTGGAGCAGACCCCCTCCTCTCCCCTCAGCCTTCCATACATGCTCCTCTAGAACACCAGACAGACAAGCCTTCAGTCAGGCACGGCCACAAGAAAACTGGCCACATGGTCAGGACACCTGGTTCTAGTCCTGGATCACCAAGTGCCCCACAGGGTGACTCAGAGAAAGTCACTTCACCATCTGAGCCTCTGTTTCCTTATCCATAAACTGATTAGCAAAGGCCTCAGGCCTTGGCATTTATAAAGCTCTCAACATTTGTTCATTACCATCACTGTCATTATTAATTACTATGCACTATTCCAATTGTTCCCCAAAGCCCCTTTAATTCAAATAAACTCCTCCCATCCAGTAGGTCTTAGCATTCAGTATTGATTGGTTAGGAAAAGTCAGAATGTCAAAAGGTCACTATGAATTTGTATTCAATTCATCAACACAGAAATTTTTTCAGTCACTGGTGTTTGATTCTCAGAACCCATGCAAGGATTCTGAGGACCATGGGCTGCTCCATAAAACCTGCCAGCATGGGCTGGGGATGTGGGTCAAGCGGTAGCGCGCTCGCCTGGCATGCGTGCGCCCCGGGTTCGATCCTCAGCACCACATACCAACAAAGATGTTGTGTCCGCCGAGAACTAAAAAATAAATATTAAAAAATTCTCTCTCTCTCTCTCTCTCTCTCTCTCTCTCTCTCTCTCTCTCTCCCCCCCCCTCTCTTTAAAAAAAAAAAAAAAAAAACCTGCCAGCTTACGAGTCCCTGTCCATCACCAGCGGCCCCTTCAATCACCTTGACGTCTTAACTCCCCCGCCCCTTCTCACAGCTGCCCTACCATACTGCCAAGACCTAGATGCAGGATGCAAAGAAGACATTGTGTGTGTGTGTGTGTGTATAAACACATTTATGCACATTTACATGGACACACACACACACACACACACACACACATATAAATGGCATCTGGAATGAAATATAGGACTATAGTACATATTTTTGCCTTTAAATGTTTTTCTCATCTTGGTCCAATCTTGAATCAATTCTTCATAACCATATTTTAATGTATATTTTGAAAAAGCAAGAAACACTAGAATATTAGACCAGTTTAGCTCATTAAACTAATGCTTCTTTAATTTACATACAAATCACCTGAGGATCTTTTTTTTTTTAAATGCAGATTCTGATCCAGTCACTCTGGCAAGCATTTTTCACAAGCTACCAGATGATGTTGATGGTGCTGGTCCATAAAACCTGCCCAGACCCATTGCTTTGCAGATGAGAATTTGAGGATCAAAAAAGGGAAGTGTTTTGTCTGGGATCACATAGCTAGTCGGACTAGGGCTAGGAGATATCCAATATATCCAATACTGTTAACTTTTAATCCAGAGTTCTTTCTGCTATATGCCAATGTCCTCCTTTCTCGGGCTTGGGATGGTGGTGGGCAGGGTGGTGTCTGAAAGAAAAAACTTTCATTTTCCTTTCCCATCAAAGACAATAATAATGCACACACATACGAATCAGCACACAGAGACAGCAAGGGTGAAATTGATGCCTCTCCCTCAGTTTCCCCCACAGGAAACAAAAGATACTCAAAATGTGTCAAAGAGACAGCAGGAGGAATATTCTGACTGTAGTGAAACCTTTCTTTTTCTACCTCTTCAAAGACTTTTCTGTTTGGCCACTCCATATCTCCAAAAGTTTCTGTACCTATTCTAAGTTTTCCCTGAGGCATGTTCTAAATTAAAAATTAATTTGCTGGGGGAAAGTTCAAAAACAAGCTATTATTCTAAATCAATATTGAGAGAGGAGATAAGAGGTCTTTACTCCAGTATCAGCAGGATGTTGTAGGTTCCTCAATGTCCTCTGCACTGGGCCATTTAGACGGGTGAAGTGTTTGAAGGGCGGCACTCGCAGCCTGAGTGCTGGTTCAGAGCCTCCTCGCCTCCCACCATTCAGGATCACTCCTGGGCTTCTGAGGTTGGAACTAACTACACTTCACCATCTAGTGTTCAAACAGCTCACTCCACGAATTGCTCAGCTCAGGTCCCAGAGCCTAGAAGGTCCTCGGTAGGCCCAGGGCACATCCACCATCTAGTCACAAGATTTCCAGGACTTTCTTAAAAGGTCAGAAAATACACTCGAAGACAAGGAAACTGGGCTGTTTAGCCTGCCTATCCAACTCTACCACTTTGTTAAAATTAACAAGTTCGGAGTAGATACTTTGGATTTTCTTGCCATGCCAGGAAACCAAGAAGACAGAAAGTTAACACTTCAAGGCAAACTAATTTTGTCCCTTGCAGAGGAAGCCAACACAGCTTCAAAGCCACAGGAGCCCTCTCAGTGGGGCTTCTGGTGGTTTCTAACAGGAGGAATGTAATCCATCAGCCCCCTGGAGCTCTGGCCTGGCTGCCAATCCTCCCACCAGAACCTTCCAGAACCAGCCTCCCAACCACCAACCCCCTTCCCCACACCACAGGGTCCCAACTTCCTCACTGTGGCCATTCAGGGCTCTGCACACAGGCAGCCTCTTGGGGGCTGCGAGATCCTTCCATGCCTCTAAAGGCCCACAGCAAACTGAATGCTAATTCCTCGGGTTACCACTCTCTCCCCATCTTACTGTCTGTCCCTCACCACCACTGCAGTCCCTCCTCAGAAGACAGGGATGATGTCCTGGTCCCTGAGTATCTCTGGCACTGAGCACAGTCCCTGGCAGATACACAGGATTGATAAAATACCAGGTATTATTTTATTTAATATAAATATATCCCCTCCACTTATCCCCTCTTGCTCTCTGCTTCCTCCAGTGGGCTCCCTTAAAAAAATTTAAAAAAATTTAAGGCTGGAAGGGGCAGTCAAGCCACATCAATTTACAGATGAGGAAATTAAGCCAGACCTTTGAGTAGTTCAGTCAGTGGTGGTCTGGTTAGTGGTCTGGCTGGAAGGAGCTGCTGTGGCCTTGAGGACTGTTCTGAGCTACCAGGCTCCTCTGGGGCAGCCAGCAGTGCACAGCCGGCCACCCCCAGTGAGAGAAGAAAGTGGAAACACCAATCTCTACTCCCCTCCCAGCCCTGCATAAGGGGCAGCAGATGATTCTGATGAAGGCCAGTGTGGCCCTGGGGACCCTCACCTGTCTAAGGATGAGTTCTCTTGTTGGCATACACCTTCCCGTGGGCACACAGCACCTGCCAGTGCTCCCTGAGGGTTACCTTCTCTCATTCTCACCAAAACACAATGAGGTCTAGATACAGTTAGCACCCACGATGGGTAAACTGGGACTTCAAGGTTACCCAAGGTCAGAGGGAACTAAAGGAGTTCAGCAGACGCTCAGGGTCAGTATTTTGATTGGCTTTCTTAGGGTCTCCTTTAGTCCTAAAAAGAGGTGACAAGAGCCGGGTGCAGTGGCTCATACCTGTAATCCCAGTGGCTCAGGAGTCTGAGGCAGGAGGATCGTAAGTTCAAAGACAGCCTCAGCAACCTGGCAAGGCCCTAAGCAATTTAGCAAGACCTTGTCTCAAAATTTAAAAATAGAAAGGGCTGGGGGTGTGGCTCAGTGTTAAGTGCCCCTGGGTTCCATCCCTAATGCAAAAAAAAAAAAAAAAAAAAAAGTGACAGAAGGAATCCTTTTTCTAGAGAGCAAATGGGAAGATCAGCCCCTGCCTCCAGTTTCACCCAGGGCCCTTTCCTGACCTGACTGCATTAGCAGCAGCTCTACCTAATCCCAGGTGCACACAGAGAGACAGGATTCTTTCCCTGTGGGCTCTGCTCCCCTGGAGATTAGACTCCAGGAGGCAGTTATCCCACCCCCAGGAGAGGATGGCAGCCTGGCTGAGAGGGAGCTGATCTCCACCGGAGGCCCACCCCACCAAGGGAGCATGAAAAGCACATGCTGATGGCTCCAGTCTGACCACAAGCCCCAGAGGTGGTGCCCCTGGACGGATGTATGCCTGTCAGTCTTCAGCAAGCACCCAGGAAGCAACCACCACCCCTGTGCCCTTCCCGCAGGTGCTGCAAAGGGAACCAGCACACGTGGAAATTTAAAGATGTATAATCAGTCCCCCCCTTAGGGCATTCTCTAGAGCAGGCATCTTGATCCCTGCACCCCTGTCTGGCTCACCACTGTGTTCCCAACACCTAACACGGTGCCTGGCACATAGTAGGTATCCAGCCATTGTTTGGTGGACCAGCGAATGAACTTACAAGCCCTAGCAGGATGCCTCACAAGACTTAAAAATGAGCCTCCAGACTGACTGTCAACTATTCTGTTTGGGAGAAGTCCCTTCACCCGGGTTTCCCATTCTCTAGCCCCAAATGATAATACCAGTCTCTCTAGATCTCACGGGATTTAGTCACTCATCCCACAGGACGGTGGGGCAAACGCATAGTGTAAAAGGGGCCATTTAACATTGATGGAGCACCTACCACTTATACAAAATTAGAGAAAGCTGCCACAGAATCCTGGATTTGGGGAATACAGATAGCTTGATATCATAAAAGAGAGTGCACTGGAAGTTCTAGGACCTGAAGTGATTTCTTTAGAAAGACAAGAACCCAGTCCATTCTTCTTCCAGAAAGATGGTTGTCAATTCAACTGGATACTGTGGCCACATTGCCCACAGAGACATTCGTGGAAAAAAAAATTTTCAGCAAGAACAGAAGAAGTTATGTAAGTGGCAAACCCATCCTCTCATTCTCTAACTCTTTGCAAGAGGTAAGGAATGAGAACTCTCATGAATACTATCAACAATGAGTGACATTTACAGGGTGCCATGCAGATTGCAATGTCCTTTCACCTGGCTTTCTCAATAAATATACATAACAATCCTCTGAGTTTTATTAGCCCATTTTACAAATCAGGAAATGGAGTCCTAGAGACACGAAGCATCTAGCCCATGATTACACAACAGAGGAGTAGCAGGCCAGACCCAAACAGACGTTTTCTCTCAGACTAGGGATGTGGCTCAGTGGTAGAATGTTCACCCAGCAGGTATGATGCCCTGGATTCCATCCCCAGTACCAATAAATAAATAAACAAATAAATAACAAAAGAAAGGGCCCCAGATACTGTGTTTCTCCAAATCATGCACTCTTTCCTCTGTGCAGGGCTGTCTTATCTATACCCTTGTGTGCTGCTCCCTCTTCCCATTTTCTGGATGCTTGGCTTTTTGCTAAGGAGGCCTTAGTTTCCTTATCTGTGAAATGGGTATAATAGCACCTACCTAAGCAAGTTGGTATGAGGATTTAATGATGCTTGAATATCACCTGGCACACAGCCAGTGCTCTGTGAATATTACTACTGGCCGCAGAAGCAATTGCTGTTGTACTGTTAACTGAGGAAACTCCACTTCATGGCTTTTGTGCTCACTGCCCACCTCCCCAAATAGGGTTTGACCCTTTCCTTCATGCAGTTGTCTGCTCAAGAGTCACTGTATCTAGAAGCTTCCAGGCCACCCTATGAAAGAGCACTGGGCCCACCTCCATCCCTCTCCCATCACAAGGTCCTTAGCCGGCTGCATTTCCCTCAGTGCTTACTATTGCGTGTGGAGCATACGTTTCTCTATTTTCCATTCCTCAGTGAGCAGGGTCTTTGTTTTGTTTGCTAACCTACCTTCAGCATCTAGGATAACGCTCGTCACATAAATATTTGTTGAGTGAATAAAGGAAGCCTCCTGGATCCACTTCCCCCAAAATGAAGACAAAATCTTGCCTGCTCTCTGATCCTTCAGTCTCAGGTAAGACTTTAAAGTCTCCCATAATCTTTAGAGACTGAGTGATAATTCCCAGGGTAGAAGAGAAAACTGAGACCTCAGACCCCGGGAAGAGCAGAGCAACTTTCTGAGGAGGCTCAGTCTAGGGTTGGGTCCTGAACACCATGCTCACCTGCATCCACACGTCTGCCAGTTACCCAGAGGGCTCTCAAACTCCCTGAGTTATTTTGGCCCTGGTGGAGCAGCTGAGGTTCCCAGGGAAGAGCTGGCTTACAGAGAGGGGCCTGGGAGATGATTTTCAATCACTTAGTCAAAAATCAAAATTTAGCTGGGCAGGGTGGTGCACACCTATAATCCCAATGACTAGGGAGGCCAAGGCAGAAGGCTCGTGAGTTCAAAGCCAGCTTCAGCAACTTAATGAGACCCTAAGTAACTTGGTGAGACACTGTCTCTAAATAAAATACAAAAAAAAGGGGGGGGGGGCTGGGAATATGGCTCAGTGGTTAAGCACCCCTGGGTTCAATCCCCAGTACCAATATGTCAAACTTTAGACAGCAGATGTTTGTGAACTAATGTGTCAAAATAAGCCCATCTATAACTATCAATATTATTTGTAAATGCATAATGGGCTATGGGGTAGTGCCTCCCAGACACATTTTCTCCAGTGGAGCCTCCCTTGAAGTACCTTTCTGACCCTCCTCCTCCCTTCCCATACTTCCTAAGACAACCCCCACAATGCTCTTCCAGCACTCCTTCATCTTTTTCATGCTCCCTACAAGGCTGACCACAGAAGGTCCTGTGGTCCCTAGCACCCAGCCCAGTGCCTGGTACCCAGCAACCAGCAACCCTGATGTGCATGCCAACCAAGGACCAGCTTGACTCACAGCAGCCAGGCAAGAGTGAAACAGCCCAGGCTTCTCAGCCTCAGCCCCCCTCCCCCCGGAAGCCCAACCAAAACCCTTTCTCTCTTCTTGCATGAATGAAATGGGTCCCAGCCTGATGCAGATGATCAGGAGCCCTGGGGCCCTAAAGAGTCTCATAGGAAATGCAAAGACACTTGGGTTTTTCTGACCATTTTTGCATCCAGATGGCTTGCAAGTTCAAACCTTAGAGCATCCTAAATAAAAGAAAGGAGAGAGGAGTTGCTGCTCCCCAGGGGATGTCTCCCTAGTAAAGAGACCCCTTTTAAAATACCTGAAGAAAGACAGGGGAGCAGGAGAGAGGGAGGGGGGGAGGGAAGGAAGAAGGATAAAGATGCTCCTGGTGGGGAGGAAGCACCCCACCTCCATTGGGAGCCTGCAGGCTCAGTCTCTTGACAGTATTTACTGCACCTTCCAAAAAGAGTAGTGGATGTGAGAGAAAGATAAACAGGGGAACGGCCACACAAAAACTGAATTTGTTGCCAATCAAAAGAAAATGACACTGATTTATAGCAGCAAAACCCAGAGTGATCACAGATTTCCCGTGGCTCAGAACCCACAGCAGGTCTCACACCAAACGAACTCTCTCCCAGGTTGGAAAGAAACAGTTTTGGAAGAGACAGCCTTAAGACATTCAGATGTTCAAAGATGCATTTTTTAATTCCTAGATAGAGGAGCAAAGTAAACGAGAGTTAGCCCAATCTATAAGTAAAGTCCATTCACTTGACCACTGGGCCATTTTACTGGCTGGGGAAGTTGAAAATCAGGCCCATGCTAGGCATGGTGGAACACGTCTATAATCCCAGAGGTTTGGGAGGCTGAGGCAGGAGGATTGCAGGTTCAAAGCCAGCCTTGGTAATTTAGTGAGGCTGTAAGAAACCTAGTGAGACCTCAAAATAAAAATTAAAAATAAAAATAAAATATAAGGACTGGGGACTTGGCTCTGTGGTTAAGCACACCTGGGTTCAATCCCTGGTGCAATTAAAAAAAAGAGAAAGAGAGTGAGAGAGAGAGAGAGGGAGGGAGAGAGAGAAAGAACCAGGCCCAACCTAGGGACCGTCCAGCTGTGATAGAGAAGATATTACAAACATACCCATTGCCCAGGTACACATCCAATAAATTGTAATAAATGATACTTAAAATACAGGGTGCCATGGAAGTAAGGAAGTGGGAACCCAGTCTAGTCTATAGTTGGGGAAGTGACATCTGGGCCAGAACAGGACTTTGGTTGAGAGGTAGAGAAAGGTGTTCCTGTGGGAGTGACAGCCCTGGAAGACCCCAGCACAAAGATGCCCATTGAGACAGGACTGGACGGTAGGCAGACTGGGAAGGCCCACCCGAGAGTCGCCCTGGAGAATTCTTGACTGTATTTGTAGCTGTGCACCCTCCCCGTGCCCCGCTTCCTTTCTTTAGGTAGGATTCTTTGGGTTTAATTTCCTGTTGCACCTTTAGACTTCCTTCTAGACACCGTCTCTCTCTCTCTTCTTCTGCCCCTTTCACATGTTCACACCGACATTTCTACTTTGATTTTTGCATTTTCAGAAAAGCAGTCTGTGGCAGCCCTACCAGCAGAAGTGACTGGGTGTTCCAGCTGCACTGGCTCCGCCCACTCGATAAAAGGCATCCAGTCAATATTAGATCACTCTCTGCTATCTGCTATGCTTGGAAAATAGTTTGTCCCCTCCAAAACTCCATGTTGACATTTGATTGCCACTGAGACAGTGTTGGGGCCTTCAATGGGTAATTAAGTCTTTAAGAAGGATTAATGCAATTCTCCCAGGAATGCCAGGCCACCCTCCTACTTTGCCCCTTCCACATATGACCACTGGGCCTTCTGCTTTCCTACCACAGAACCATGAGCAATAAATCTCTTTTCTTTATAAATCATCCAGTCTCAGGTATTCTGTCACAGAAACAGAAAATGGACTGAGTCTCTCAAGCACCATCCTGAGAACTCTTCAGTAATTTCTCTCTTCTTTTATCTATAAAACTTACTGTCCACACCTTCACTGAGGCACTTAATAACACTGAATTTAGCATTCACCCAGCATGAATTTAGTGATTTCCTACCAAGGAAGATGGGCTGGACCAGACAGCAATTAACTAACACAAGACCTGGTCCTTGCCTAGAAATGGGCAGAATGGAAAGAAGCTGGTTATGACCCTGGGGAGTTCCTCCACATGTCGTCTGAGCCTCTGTTTTCTCTTCCGAATACCAGTGTGCCCTCCTTTAAATACGCATGTAGAAGAAATATTTCTTCCTGAATGGTAGGATTAGAAGTGATTTTTTTGGTTACACTTTTCTGATTTTTTTTAATAGATACATATTTATTTTCTCATCAAGAAAGAAAGAAAGAAAAAGAAAGAAAGAAAGAAAGAAAGAAAGAAAGAAAGAAAGAAAGAAAGAAAGAAAGAAAGAAAGAAAGAAAGAAAACTTTTCCTTTTAGGTAAAAAATCAAGATCAAACTTCATTTTGTGGTGATGAGTGAGGCCAGGACACAATAATCTCATATTTGAGCCTGTGAGTGCAGACAAGAGCAGAGGAAGATGGACAAGAGACTAGGCAGCTGTCAGGCCTGCCCAATGAGCAAGTCAGGTTCTCTCCCACACACACTTCTTTCTCTGGGCACAGATATGACCAAGGCGTCTCTCAGCCCTTCCACCCCATAAGAACTGCCCCTAAGTCCCAGGCAAAGTCTATTATTATCAGAGCCATAGTCAGCCTGGGGAGTGAGCATTACATAGGCAGCCCCCCATAACCAGGTTGGAGCAGCTCCTTTTGTGAATTGAGGAAGGGGCATTTCCCAGGAGAGAGCAAGAGAAAGGGGATTGGGACCAGGGCAATCATTGTGGAGAGACAAAAATAATATGATTCCACTACAAATATGAAATGCCTTGCCAGGGGTATAGTCCCTAGGAGTTGCTCAATAAATCATGGTGACTATTATCACAAGGATTAAAATTAAAACTACATCAAAATAAGTGGCCACGGCTCAGTAGCACCCACCTATAATCTCAGCCGCTGAGGAGGCTGAGGCAGGAGGATAGGGAGTTCAAAGCCAGCCTCAGCAAAAGCGGGCACTAAGTAACTCAATGAGACCCTGTCTCTAAATAAAATACAAAATAGGGCTGGGGGTGTGGCTCAGTGGTCGAGTAACCTGAGTTCAATCCCTGGTACCCAAAAAAGTAAATAAGTAAATGAGAGTGACTTCCATGGCTGTGTGGTGGTAACTGGCTGAAGACAAAGGTGAGGGGAAGAGGGGCAGGAGGCTGAAGCAGGTCAGGGTCAGGTTTTTGCTGAACGTGCACACTCTGGAGGCTGAAGAACAAGTGTGACTTCAGCGAGAAGACATGGAAAGAGGGACAAGCAGGAGCTGGATGTGCCAAGGAAGTGGGCAGGAGCTGGAGTAGACGCCCAGAGGCTGGAAACAGGGAAACGGCCCTGCACACAGGTCAGGCATTGTCTCCGCCTACCACTTAGAGGGTATCAATCTTGCCTCCCTAACAGAAACAGTAAATCTCCTACAGCAGAAGATACTGCCATATATTTCTCCTACATCCACTTTAATTGCTAAACAAATATTTAACCAAACGGAAGCCCCAGTGACTTCTTGGTAGTTCACACAGGAGGTATCACCTGGCAGGTGCAGAGGCCGGTCCTCCCCGGCCCTTCTCCCCTCCCCTTGGCTACCCCAACACTCTGGTCTGAGAGGGATTGACTGTTCGGCTGATGTCATCACGTGAGTCTGCGGGAAGTCACTTTCACCAATGGCCTAGATTGGCTAAGAGACTCTGTAAACCTGAGGCTTGAGGCAAAGATGTAGGAGAGTTATGTGTACAATGTTTTTGATCCTCTCATCTAGTTTTAGCCCCCAACTTAATCATGAAATCTGGCAAGTGATCCTTAAAAAAAAAAAAAAAAAATCAAGGCAGGTGTGATGGCTCAGGAGTGTGATCTAACCTACTTGGGAGGCTGAGGCAGGAGTATCAAACGCTCAAGACCAGCCTGGGAAACTCAGAGACGCTGCTCAAAATAAAAAAATAAAAGGGCTGGGGCTGTAGCTCAGTGACAGGGTACCCCAGGTTCAATCCCCAGTACCAAAAAAAAAAAACAAAAAAACAAAAAAACAGTCACATTGAAGCCAGTGAAGGAGATAAAAGCTTTACTCCCTGTGCCTGGTGTGGAGGTTACTCCTCTCCTTGTGCCCCTTTTCTCACTCCTCCTTGCCCCTGACCATGCCTAGGGCACAGTCCTGGACAGGGATTTAGAGATGAATGGAAAGAACAAACTGGGCCTGCTCAGCTCAGCTCTCCCTTCCTCGGTGGGAAAGAGGGACACCATTTGTCAGGTGTCCCCTGGGAGACCCCAACAGCAGGCTCTGCCCCGGGCCCCAGGCAAAGCTCTTGATTCCTTGGCTTGGAGACTCTAGCTGCAAGAGGGCAGAGCACTATGAGCCACATAGAGAATAAAAGGGAAAATCACCAACAGGTCAAAGACATCATCAAAAATTGGCCCTGCTCACTATCGGCCATTTCGACAGCTTAATCTTAAACAGGTCATGCTGGGGACTGCAAGTTCCTATCACAGCCCCCCACAAAGGTTCTCTGAACAGAGAAGGAGGCAAACAGTCACTACTTCCTTAAGGTAAGCATCAGTGCCTTAAGGTGTGCACATCAGGACTAGGGCTTATCACATAGCCCAGGGGGGAAAAAGAAAAGCAATACCCAGGGGTGGGGGTGAACATTATGCAAAAACTACCAAACACCTCATGGGAGGGAAATCAGACAGGTTGAGGCTGGTGCAACCTCTCCTGTGGAGAAAAGGCAGAATAAATTGCTTCCCCGTGCTCATGTCTAAATCCATGAAGAAATGGTGTCAGTTTCCCATGAAGGACAGATAGGAGCCTTTCAAAGACGTCTAGGATTCGGGGCAGAGGAGTCCACGTTTGTCTTATGATGTTTACTCTTCTCAGAGCATAAGAAAGTCCCTGTCTTTAGAACGCTCACTTCATCATAACCTAAAATCTCCCAGGGCCAGGCCAAGAAGTCAGCTTCCGAGTATTGTAAAACTCAAGCCTAACATGGCGCTGAGTTTTAGGAATCTTGCCCCATCCCCAAGCTGTGAAAATTTCCAAGGAGGAACTGCTGGTCTCGGTTCATAGATGTAGCAGCAATCACGTGCCAACCAGAGATCCGGGTCCAGAAACTGCGCCAAGCACTTCCCATTCCTTCCCAGCCTGCAAGGTAGGCACCCTTCCGCCCCCCATTTTACAGCTGAGGAAAACCCATCTCAGAGAGGTTAAGGAATTTGCTGACCTGGCAGAAAAGTGGTGAGCCTAGTTTGAGGCCAAGATGGGTGGACTACCAAAGCCCTGCCCTTCCTGGTTCCTCTACCTGCTGAAATCACCAGCCCCTGAGCAAACTCCTTGTTTTTAAGTAACTTCTATTTGCAAGTGAATTTCTTTCTTTCTTTTTTCCTCCCCCCCTACCTCACCCTCTGTATTAGAGACTGAACCCAGGGGCACTTAACCACCGAGCCACATTCCCAGTCCCTTTTTAATATTTTATTTAGAGTCAAGGTCTCACTGAGTTGCTTAGCGCCTTGCTAAATTGCTGAGGCTGGCTTTGAATTCGTGATCCTCCTGCCTCAGCCTTCAAAGCCACTAGGATTACAGCACCACACTGACACAAGTGAATTTCTTTAGTTTACAGGAATCCCTTCCCCAGGCCCCACCTACAAACACCTCTAAACTGTTTCAAAAATGATGGCTGATCTTGAAAATTTTGTGGGTGAAACAAGTGAGAACAGGCAAATTTGTTTGCTGGTGAAGTAATACTGAAAATGAATCCAAGAGGCACAAATTTCAAAGACCAATAGCTCTTTAGTGTAAAAACTACAATGGGTCTGAAGTCAAAGGTGCTACATTGTAGAAAAGCACCAGCACCTACTGAGTGGCCATGGGTGAGCTGCCAACGGATTTAAAAAGAGAAAGACAAAGACAGAGAAAAAAAAACCTGTTTCATTGGGCTACTGAAATTAAGGTTAATACTGTACATGAAATAATTTTGCAAGCTACAAAGCCCTATATAAATGGAGGCACTCGTTATAATCATTTGAGTCAGCTACTTGGCTGAGATCTTATACAAAACTTTAATCATCAGATAGAGTTATTAAAAAAAAAAAAAGCAGAGATGCAGGATAGCATAATGATTAAGGACAAAGCCCTGGCCTCAGAATACCTTTGTGTCTTTCCTGTTTAATTCTCTGTGTGGTCTTGGGCACACACATGACCCTCTTTGTGCCTTGTGTCCTTATCTGAAAAATGGGAATAACAGCTTATACACCTCATAGGGTTGAATTGAAGACTAAGTGAGTTAAAATACATCAAGAACATGGGGGTGGGGGTGCAGAAATAGATCAAGGACATCATCAAAAATTGTCTCTGGGGCTGGGGTTGTGGCTCAGCGGTAGCTCGCCTCGCACATTCGAGACCCTGGGTTCGAGGATCCTCAGCACCACATGCAAAAGTAAACAAGTGAAATAAAGGTGTTGTATCCAACTACAACTAAAAAATATTTTAAAAAAATTGTCCCTGCTCACTATGTGTGTACAAGGCCCTGGGTTCCATCCCCAACACCAACAAAACAAAAAATTAAATGGTACTTGGTACACGGTATGTGTCAGTTATGACCATTCTCGTGATTTCCGTCAAGCAGGCAAAATGTGAACTAGGATTTAGTAGCCTGCACTACAAAACAAACTGCAGCAGCAAAGGGAAGAAGACAGGCTTCCTGGGTCTTTGACAAGCTGTCTTGAAACACAGGACACCCTCTGGCGAGGAAGACAAGCCAATGTCCACCTCCCAGGAAACTCCCCCTCTTCCTTCTTCCCTCCCTTTCCCCCTTCACATGCAAAAATCAAAGGGTACCACTCAAGGCTTTCTTTCTTTTCTTCCCTCTCCCATCCCTTGGAGACCTATTTAACTCCCCCACCCCAGGCCCATCTAAGAACTCAAGCCCATCTAGGCCAGCCCCTGTAGACCAGGGTGGCCAGCTGCAGCTGGGGCAGACTCAGCCCTTTCCCAGCAGGAGAGTGTCCAGCTCCTCTCCTCCAAAAACCTTCCTAAGAATCCACCCCCAAAGACCTCTCCCTTCTCAGGATTCTGCATATATAATCACCAATTCTGTACTCACTGGCTGTATAATTATTCCACAAGTGCCTATTTTATTGCCCTTAAAAGGTAAATTCCCCAAGGGGAAAGGCCAGTCACAGTTTTAAATTCCCCAGAGTACTGAGCACAATTCCAAAGGCACCCCTGAGGTCTGATTCTATAGAGGGAGCTGTTCCACTTGAAGTGGTCAGATCCAAACTAGAGTCCCTATTTTATCTTTACAATGCTGGTCCTGACCCACTAAACTGATCTCAAGGCACACTGTGGTCTACAGACTAGAGTTAGTTAAGGTAACGTTAGCAGCTGTAACTGAAAATCCCCAAATCTCAGCCTTACCAATAGATGCTTGACTCTGGTTCATATAAAATCTAAATCAATGTGGCCCGGCAGGTGGCTTTCACCATGATAGAGTGATTAAGGGAAGATCCTCAGCTCTTTCCATCTTGCGGCATCTTCAACACATGACTTCTAAGATTGCCAGCCATCTGGGTACTTTTTTGTGGGTCAAACCTACAAGTGACACTCAATACTTCCAACTCATTCCATTGGCTAGTATTTGATCACATGGCCTCAATTAACTGAGAGGGAGCTGGGAAATATAGTCATTTAGCAAATGTGCCCAGCAAGAAAGAGAAACAGATTCACTGATCAGTTAGCAATTGCTGCCACAAATCTGCTATTTGCAAAACCATTCAAGGCAATGACCATCTTTGTCTCTCCAGTGGGACCACCAGGATATTGGCTTACATTAAGAGCACAGAAACTATAAGATGAATGAATGAAGGAGAGAAGGTGGGGGCAGAGTTACAGGAGTGCTGGCGTTCATTCATGTCTGGGCGCCATGACTGGCTCCCTGACTCTACACAAAGCCAGGCTGCAGGCAGGAGGAGGACAACATCAGAGAAACTGTCCCCAGTGTCTGCCCTTCCACATAGGAATGGCACAGCTACTCGATCTTCCAAAACCCACATGTCATTGAAAAGTGGGAGTAAGTGGCTTTGGCAGCAGATATATGCTGACCAGGTCTGTCACTGGCCAAATAGGGACAGCATATGTATGGCATGGTACGGAACATTTTCATGAATTATTTTATACATTCCTCTGATGAGCCTGTAAAGGAGTCACTAATGCTCTACTTTTGACCTTCTAATTCCCTGAGAATTACTGTCTTCCATCCCTTTGTTCCATGGCCCTTCTCCACAGCCCTTTCCTAATAGTCACTGGTGGGAGATATGGTTGGTGGGTCGAGGTATCAAGTCTGTCCATTGGTGCCCAATCACATTTTAAGGATGGTCAAACTTGAGAGTCAATACCTTTATTTTATTTATATGGGGTGCTGAGGATCGAACCCAGGGCCTCACCTGTGCTAGGTGAGTGCTCTACCACTGAGCCACAACCCCAGCCCTTTGAGAGTCAAAATACCTTGGTTCAAATCCCAAATCCCAGCATAATAATTGCATGAGGCTGGCCAACATACTTACCTCTCTGAGCCTTCATTTCCTCAGTTAAACTAAGATCCAAAGTCCAGCTCTCCAGGGGTTGCTCAGACATATAAATCTACAAAGAGTGATACCGGGCCCACAGTAGGTGTTCAAAAAAAGTAAGAATTTCTCTCCTTCCTCTTTCCAAGAGACCAGGAATAATGTTCTATTCCTGGGCACTAACACCATATCTTGCACATAATAAATACAAAATAAAGGTTAGTTGAAATGCATTGAAAGACAAGCTCTACTGCTGAAAAACAAAAATAAAAAACATAAACTGCCTAGTCTCCACAAGTTCTTGTTATCGCCCTTCCCCCTTCCCACACACTTCATTACTCTTCTCTCCTTGGGTAACATGAACTTTTTTTGTACTCAGAAATTTTAAATGGCTAACAGAGCACCTCAGGATTCTTTCCTCTGGCCATTATCCTTCTCTTTCAAGTTGTGCTCAGCAAGATTATTTGGATATTGGAGCTAAAAAACGGTCAGATTACAAGTGGACGTCCCTGAAATGTAACATCCCCCCATTGCAGGATTCTGGAATTACACCAAACACCAGGGAGGGGTTGCTCTTCCCCAAGAGCTCATGGCTCTGAAAAAAGCCTTTGTTTTAAGGCTCTGCAAAACTGCACTGTGGAATCCCCTCCCATGGGGTCCCCAGCACTGGTCAGAGGACTGCTCAGATCCAGAGCGTCTCCAAGCTTCCTGTAAAACAAAACACTCAAGAGTCTCAAAATACCATAAAAAGTGCTGCTCTCAGAGCCTCGGCTACATCTCCCAGCATAATGATCCTTGATTTAGAGTCAAATTTTCTGACTTCTCCAGTAAGCCCTGGATGGGAGCGACTGCTAACACGCTATACATTCAGCAAGTCTTAGGCGCTGTTGGGAGCTTCCTGTCCTTGACATTCTCTAATTCTCATAAAAACCCTGTAAATCATATATGATTGTTAACCCCATCCTACAGATAAGGAAACAGAGGCTCAGAGGGTAAGTAACTTTGCCCAAGCAAGCAGCAAAGCCTCCATGCATGTAAACCCTATCTATCAGGTTCAAATCCCATTCGGTTACACCAGGCCACCTCTTTAAATGGCTTTCAAAGTGGGTCCATTCTACATAGAAAACCTTAAAAAAATAAGCAGTCTGAACTAGTGGATCTTTTAGACTCCTTTTTTTTTTTTTAATCTCAAAAAAATTTTTTAAAAACTCTGTTGCTTTGGAGAAAAGGGGAGGGGGGAAGGAAATGTAAAAAGGCCAAACATTATGAGACTTCACTTATCAGTATTTAATAACAGTCTCTGGATCAAAACTCCATAGAACCTTATTTATGGACAGACAGTTACTGTTACACAGGGCCTTTTTATACAACCTTTTCATCTGAGGATGTTGTAGCCTTCTTCTGCCTTTCTATTAGTGAGAGATGGGGTGTGAAATTGGCTAGCTCCGCCAAGATGATCCCATTAAATTATCTGCCCTCTTCCAGTGTAATTCACTCAGGGGCAACAGTTGGAGCCTCAGGCTCTGTGAATGTCCAAGTCCTGACATGGGGGTGTGTGTTGGGGGGGGGGGTTCAGGTGTTGGGGCATCCCAGGGACAGAACATCAATGCGCATTTCTCTGCCTTACCAAAATAAAGTGGATGCCACAATTATCCCATTCCTAAACACACTGAAAACCCCAACTGAGCTTACTGCAACAAAGAGAGAGCCTTTTTACTGCTGTTTATTTTTATTTTGTATTCGTTAGCTTTTTAGATATTCCTGGCATGCAAGTCAGGCCCCGTGTAACAAGCAGCTGCATTTAGTTAAGGGTTTTCGAAGAGTTCCCCCCTCCCCTCCCCTTCCAACTCCAGAGAGCTTTCTCAGACTCCTAGAAGACTATTCCTTTCTCTTCGTGTGTCCACAGAACAGTCTCCCCTGTCACAGCCCAGGCCCTTCTGTTTGAAAAAGAGGCCTCCAAGATTTGAGTGCTTCCCAGTTGGAGCTGGATCTGCCAGGATCTGGTGCTCACTGGAACTCTGAGCTGGCAATGGGCTCTCCCTCCAGAGAGCACTCCTATAAATCAACGTCCCCCCCACACCCAAGTTATATATCAAGATGCAAATACAAAGGCACTTCATCAAAATATAGCTCATCACTAGTTGGAAGGAACTGCCAGACACACTCCTCAAACCGCATCAAAGTTGCAGTTCATTACAAAAATGTAATTCTTCCAGATCCAGAAGCCCAGGCTATCACAGGCTCTTCTAATCTATCTCAGAGTTACAGCAAAACAGACTAAGAGAAGGCCAGCATTGGAAGGAAAATTGGAATAGGCTGTCTCCAAATCGTCTCTTATGTACTCCAGGTGACGGGAAAGAAAAACTTGCCTAGAGTTTCCTTGGAAAACATGGGGAAACCACTAGTCTGTACATTAAAAGAATATAAACTGTAAGAATTAAGCTAGGAGGGATTGTCTATGACAATAGTTAGTTAAAATAAATACATCAACTACTAGGGCTTGTAAGCCCAATAAGCCACATCCTGGCTATGTGACTTTAAGAAAAATAACTCAACCTCTCTGCACTTACTTTCACCTGTCTTTAAAATGATCTGGTTATGCCATCTCTCTTATGGTGATGTGGTGAAGATTCAGTGAGTTAATACTGGTAAAAGGCTTAGAATAGTTACTGGTCCACTGTAATGATTATATTAACTGTTAAATAAATTGCAAAACAGGGGCATCTCAGAGTACTTGGGACATGCAATCTTAGTTACAGGGACTTGGCACCATTCATCAACTTCTTCCAGGCCCATTGAACAGCCCACCTGGAGAGAGCAAAAGTGGGAAGTGAGAGGAAGTGAGAGGCAGAGCCTCCATGGAGTGGCTGATCTGAGCTAAATCCTACAGCCAACACTCAGTTCCTTTCAACCTATCCAGGCAGCCAGCGTCTGCCCCAGCATCATGAACTGCAGTGGGCCTATCTTTAACAGTTTTCTTGGAAAGTCTGATTATACCAATAAACATATAACCATAAAAATGAACAGGAATATCATTTCTGGGGGTTCCTATATCCTCAATTTCACATACGCACCTCTAGGCTAGTGCTCTTCCCCATACTTGACATGTATGGTTTTACTTAAATCTCAAAACACTCTTAAGAGTGGGCTGGAGGTTATGGCTCAGCGGTAGAGTGCTCACCTACCACATGCAAGGCCCTGGGTTCGATCCTCAGCACCACATATAAATAAATAAATAAAATTTATTATGTACAACTACCAAATAAATAAATAAATATAAACTCCTATGAGGCTCAGAGAGACTAATCAACGTATGCACCGTATGGAACAAAAAAAAGATTCAAACCCAGGTCAGTTTGTGCTGGTAGCCATTAAGCTATACTGTCAAGTTCCACTAACTCCTTCATATCAAAAAATGGGGCAAGTAAAGGAAAAAATCTTTGAAAATATGGTATGTTGCATTTTTACTAAAACACACACACACAGCAAAGCAAAGTAAAGCAAATCATAGCAGAAGTTTAAATCCAACCAAAATAGGTATTCTCTGTTCATTCAACAAAAATTTAGGAACCACTTTCTCCACTGTGCCCCTCTCTCTCTATATATATGCCATTTTATGTAGATAAACACTAACATCAATATACATATGGTCTACAAAGCATGTGGTTCTCCATTAAATACTGTGTGAAATTTTCAAAATATTTCAAGTGGGGGTAGGTGTTCATCATCAAACCATGGCCAAATCTGATGCTAATCTGGATGCAAGTAACATATTCAGAAACTTCAGAAGTCTAACTTGTAGCCTATATTCACCATGTAGAGGATGGAGGAAGGGCAGAACAAAGTTGACTTTTTTAAAGGTCTCCTAATTAAATACCAGGCAGATATTTAATTCCAGGCATCAGAGTAGCAAAAACAGCCTACCAGGTATGATATTAAATTGGAAATTAAATATTTCTAAAATACTGCCAGAGATAGCTTGACTACACACACCCTTTATCCTGCCTCTGCATGGCTCCCCCTAGCCACTCAGGTAGGATTTGGGAGCATCTCAAATAAAGAGGAAGCTTGCTGCCTTGGGCCCTCGGTGCTTTCAGCAGCAAAGCTGACAGTCTTATTGCCCTCAGGAGACTCCTATTCTAAAAGTAGACAGGACAGACACCTATTCAAATGGCAAAGGAAGGCTTACAAAATGACAGCAAACACAGTGGCAGGCCACCTCCCTCTGGCTTCAGGCAGCCAAACCACAGAATCAACAGGACTCAGAAAAACTCAAACAGGTTCCTGAAGCCTTGAGCTCTGGGAGCAGAGATGAGACTTCAGCTTCCTACAGAAGCTGAGCTTTGCACAGGGATACATGGGGAAAGCAACAACGAGTGTGCCAGAAACACTACATCTAAACATTTCTTCTCCTGGCCAATAAAATAGAAAATAGAAAAGTGATGGGAGACATGCTGAGCATTTTTTAAAATTAATAAGTGAAACTTATATCCCCTTAAGCTGATTTCCTGAGTTACTTTAGTTACCTTAGGAACCTCAGATGAAAGCAAGTCCGAGGTCCACTAGAAGTCCTGTCCCCACAGAAAAGAGCAAACCTTCATAGAAATGGAAAGAAGCTTATAAGACAATAAGACAATAATAACAGGTTTGAGCTCATTACTGCAGAGTATGAAAGAGGCAGCATTTCTCTTTTTAAAAAAATTTAGGCCCTATAAACAGTAAAAGAAGACAAAATTTGAGTGGCTGCCAGTGACAAAATTGTCTTACACTCAACAAAATCACTGCATGGCCATTTATTTAAAGGTAGATTACCAAAAAAGGTGAAATCCTCCCTCCTCCTCTCCCTGCCTCCTGCCAGGGGCTATCATCTAAAAGTAATCACTGCTAAAAGGTTAAGTACAAAGCAAAGAAGTCCACAGAGGAAATAACCAAATTAACTAAGGGCCCAAGCCAAGAGTTCTACCTTAGATAGAAACCCCCCTGGTTATCTCTGCCTCTATTTGCTGGGCAATGGACTTCAGAAGGATGTTTAGGTTGAGGCCCATTTTCTACTTTTCACCCAGGTGTTGTGGCAAAGGGCCAGATGTTTGGCATCACCAAGCAAAACATCCATGTGACCAAACTGTTTACATTTCATTAGGATTTTCCATCAGTAAGAAGCACTCCCCGCTGATGTACATCTTCATTACAATTAGGAACTGTATTTACCCTGAGGAGCTTCCAGATTAGTACAACCACACTACAGGATCAGTTTCAGAATCCTTCTCTGTGAACGGCTGCTCCCTCTTCCCAAAATCATCTCTGAGAAATCAGAATCCACACAAAACTTCCCTCCAGAGTTCTTTCTACCAAGAACATTATTAACTAAGTTTTAGTACAAACTAATTCTGCGGTCACAGTCTAAGTAGTGATTAGATCTTTTTCCCCTTAACTGCTAAGTAAGCCATTGCCTTTTCTTTACCTAAACACAGCGCTCACTTAAAAATGAAAGATGCAAGATAAAGGAGCAGGGACCTAGTTGTCCGCACAGGTTTGGGGCTGCGAGTGGGGGAGGGAAGAACCCAAGGGCTTCAGCACCACCTCCTCAAGGGATGCATGTTAAAAGTGAGGCCCAAGACCCCGGAGACTTTAATCAACTTTCCCCCTCCAACCTCCAAAGAATGAATCGGTTGTCTCCACAGGCGCAGCCGGGCTCTTCCCTCTCATTGTGTACCGGCTCAAACACAGCAAGGATCCCAGCTTCCCGCAGCGAACTAAGACGCTCCGGCTGGCGGTAGAGTCTTTCTCTAACTGTTGTGCGATTGTCTTTGGAGATTACCAAAATCAAGTATGCATTAGATGGCTTTCCCCCCCTCGATTGTAACACACACACACACACACACACACACACACACACACACAGCACTTTGGAGCCTCAGGTCTCCTCTGACAGCACATTTTGCACAAAGTGGCAGCGGCCGCAGCAGCGTACACGTTTCGGCCTCCATGGTGACCCTCAGGAGGGCCAGAGGGCCGGGGCGGTGGAGATGCAAGGCCGCGGGAGCCCCAGCAGCACAGGGCTTTTGTTTGCGCCGGTTCGCGGACCGCCTGGGCTCTCTCGCAGGCACCTCTGAAAATGCAAACCCATCCTGGACAGCAGGATAGATTACTGAACGTCAGTTAGGGTGCTCTAAGAGTCCAGGAAGAGATGGGAAGACGACCGGCGCGGAAGTGCCCCGATCACCCCAAGATCCTCAAAGTCCTCTACGCTTCCTGTCAGTGCTGACAACCGATGCACGGTGTGAAGGAACAAATCCCTGGGCGCACCCGGGACCCGCGGCTGGGCTCCAGGGCCAATCATCGCCTGACTCCCCCGCGGCCCGAGGCGCGCTGGCAAGATACCGGGCGAGTAGTCGGCCGCCTCCCCAGAGGAGGGCGCGGTGCTTGCCGAGTGCCCAGGGCGCTGCTGGTGGACTGAGGGGCGCTGGGGCCAGAGCGGGCGTTTCTTACCTTGCGCAGCAGCCCAGCGCGCGGCCAGCAGCAGCCCGGCCAGCAGCGGCAGCAGAGGCTGGCGCGTCCCGCGGCGACGCGGCCGGTGCATTCCTCCTTTCTCGGCGGCGGCGGCGGCGGCGGCGGCGGCGGTTCTCCGGTGGCGCGCAGAACATCCACGGGCTCTCCCCGGGCTCCCGGCCACCTCGTCCGGGCCGCTCGCGATCGCAGGATGCCTGGGGCGTTTGCAAAGCTCTTTGTCCCTCTAACCTGCTCTCTCGCCTCCGCCGGGCAGTCTGTGGACCCCGTGAGCGCGATCCCTCTCCAGTCCTCCGGCTTCAGCCTCGCCTCGGCCAGCCGCTTAGTCCTGAGCTGTCCGGGTCACTATCGCCGACAGCCAAATCTCCTCCGCTTGGACTCGAGAAGAGCGTACCCTGTGCCCGGGGCGGCCGTCCCGGAGCCCCCTCGGTGGAGGCTGTGGCGGCTCCTCCCGCTCTCCGCGCTCCCTCTCTCGCTCAACTTGTCACTTTCCACCAACTCTCCAGCCCAGCGCCCCAGCCCCGACCAATGGCAGGCGCAGGCTCCGGCCAGCGACCGCTCAGCGCCCTCTGCTGCCACCTCTTAACACCCGCACCTTCCCTGACTTCCCAGAAAGTGGAGATTCCTGCCGCGCCTCCCTCACGCCCACCCTCCCCTCCCCCTCAGGGCTCAACCCCGCCACTGGACCAGGACGCCAGGGACCCTCGAGACCATTTGACAAAAATGGGGAAACCGAGTCTCAGGGAGACTTGCCCAGGCTCTGAAGCCATTCCGTGTCTTCATGACTCAGGAGACTCAGATTTTACGTTTGAATAAACCTCTGTAGCTTTTAGCTGTGTGACCTCTGGTAATAGAACATATATTGATGTACAGTAACCTCTGGATTTCCTTTTGCCACAAGAGTTGCTTAAGAGAGAGTTCTTACACAAATAATTTATGTGTGCCCCCTTTTGTTTTTAATTTCTAGTTTCATTGCATTGAAATCAGTGTCATCTGAACTGCTTCCTTTGGAAGATTAATCTAGGATTTCTCTGTGGTTAGTTTTGGTCAGTGTCCCCTGTCCTCTTGAGAAAAGATGTTTCCCTGTCTTCAGAATATGAAGATAGGAAGCTATATCAATTTGATCCTTTTTTTATTCATTATATTACTGAGGTCTTCTATATCTTTGCTTATTTTTTGTACCCTGGGTTCTTCCATGGGCTAAGGGGATCACTAATGTCTCCTACTAGGAGTTCACCTCTCCTGATTAGCTTTATGAATTTTGTAATTCACAAATACTCTTGATAGTTTGATAGAGATGCCTGTCAGTCTTGCCCTAGAGGAACACAAAGGAATACAGAATCTATCAATAATCCCACTGCCACTTACTAAATACCTCCTGTTTGCCTGGTGTCTTATATGCATTTGTTCATAAATCCTGTATTGACATTTTTTAAAAAAATTAAAATTGCCAACTGCTTTGCTTTTATATATATTATGCCCCTATAACAGTTTTCAAAACTGAGATGCAAAAAATATACTCTAAATGACTTGTCCACAGATATTATGGACCATATTATGGTGGCAAAGCCAATACTCAGACTCTTTCCCATAAGGGGATAAGGATTCTTCACCAGAGCTTGGTGTATCAGAAGCACTCATTAAGGCAGAGGACAGGGCTCATTGCTGCTGCAATAGCCTTTAAGACTCAGCTTTAAAAATAAATAAAAATTTCTTTTAAATAAAGACTCAGCTTTAGGATTTTATACTATACAGTCACTTCATTGAGGGCAAGAACTCTGTCTCAATTGTCCAGGTATCCTGGGTGCCTCAAACAGTACCTGGAACACAATAAGAGCTGGATCAGTGAACAAAGTTTAGACCACCATTTGGAGAATATATATTTTAATTAATTAATTTTTTTTGTAGTTGTAAATGAACAGCATGCCTTTATTTTATTTGTTTATTTTTGTATGCAAGGATCAAACCCAGTGCCTCACACATGCTAGGCAAGCACTCTGCCATTGAGCCACAGCCCAGGAGAATTTTTTTCTCTGATTAATTTCTTGTCATATTTGTTGGGGGATGGGGGTCCTGTGTTCCCTGGCCCAAAGTATGTCCCAGCAGATCATAGACTACAGTTCCAGCCCTGAGCCTTCAGGCAGGTAAATGACTAACCCATGTGGCACAAACAATTGCTCATTCTTCTCCAAGACTTCAGGGCAGAAGCCCTCCCCAGCTGCTTTGGTAGCCTTCCCCGCTTTCTATCACTCTGACCTGAGGTCAAGAAATGATAGACAGAGGGGCCTTGGGTCAACCAGTTCATCACACAAATAGGTCTGTCCTCCAGGTTTCTCTGCCTGAGCCTCATTCAGTCCTGTCTCAATTATCTCCACTCACTTGCCTGAGGAACTTACTGCACAAGGTTCTCTTGTTGGGAAACTTTCTTTGTCAGGCCCAGTATACCACTGCCCGGAAATTAGAAGAAAGTCAGTTACCCTGCATGGTGTTGGCAGGCCTCCCTCCATTGAAGTACAGCACAGCACTGATAGACAAGGAGCCTTTCCTGTCCACCCCCTGCCCCAGCCCCTGCAGGTAACTGCTAGGCCAGGTATCTTAGGTAACAGAGGGCTGCCACCGCTGAGTATACAGAACTTAATGGCACTTTTATCAGCACTTAAACCTTGCAGGAACTTAATCACGGAATCACAGACGTGAGGAATGTGAGAGCTGGAAAGGGCTTGGAAATTAACTAGTACCCAGGACATTTCATACAGGAGAAAGGTGGGACTTAGGGAGGTGAAACGTCCTTGCCCAAGGTCCCAAAGATGACCAGCATCAAAATTGGAACCTAGAGCAACCAGTGCAGACCCGGGTAAGCACTCTCTTAGTTGTCCAGGATTTAGCTCACTAGTTCCCAAAGAACAGGTTAGAAAAGACACTTCCTGTTTAAAAAGAAAAAGAAAAGGATGGGGGGGGGAGGATCAGTGGGCGTGCCAAAGAAACACTCATGCAAGTTCAGTCAATGACAGGCGACACTGACTTAGGAGCACAGGCTGGGAGAGCCAGGCTGCCTGGGCTCATGCTCAGCATCTCTGTTTTCTGCTGTATCACCATGGACAAATATCTTTTTTTCCCTCTGGGCTTCATTTTCTCCTCTGCAAAATGGTGACAATGGGGCTGGGGCTGGGGCTTAGTGGTAGAGCATTTGCCTAGCATGTGTGAGGCACTAGGTTTGATCCTCAGCACCACATAAAAATGAATAAATAAAATAAAGGTATTAAAAAAAGTTGTATCTGTTTAAAAGAAACACTAATTTTAAAAAATGGTGACAATGATAATAATAGGATCTATACTTCATCCTGTGCAGTTAAAGCAAACTTTCCAAGTAAACCAAACCAACTAGACCTTAAAAATAGCCTTAGTCTGGCTTCAATTGCAAACACAGGTGAAACCTACCTTGAGTCATAACCGTAAATATAAGCGGAACTTAATGTTTCAAATAAATATTTATATTGGCAGAAATAAAACTTAACCCCAGTCAATCATAAACAGTCAATTAACCTATGATTATGTGACTGGGGGCTTCCCAACAAAGTACCTTAAAAGGGCATTTTTGAAATTGCAAAACAATCAAATAATTTCTTTATTTTGCTTCTTCATTTTCCCAGTAAATACTTAACCCTCACATTTTCATTATTGGAAAACTAAGCCTCTTTTGGTCTAGTGTTCGCCAATTCTTGAACTGCTTCTTACTCAAATTCTTTAAAAATTTTATTGTGCCTCAGTTTACTTTTTTGACAGCAGTTAATGTTAATTATGAGTTAACTAATAAGGTGGTTTTATAAGTATTTACCACAGAGTAGACATTTAATAAATGCTAGATATTATTGTTATTATTTACATAAGTGAAATTACTTAAGCCATCTAAAACCCCTCTAAAAATGATCTTGTCCTCATTTTTTACAGAATAAATGAAGTTAAGAAACTTACCTAAATACAAAATTAAGTCAAAAAGTTGGGACACCCCCACCCACATTAAATCTCTTTACACTATATACTCCCACCACACTCATTGGTGGCATATGAGGAAGGCTACAATTTAAAATGTTCCTCTCAGAGCCAGGCAAGGGTCACACATGTAACCCAAGCTCATCAAGAGGCTAAGGCAAGCTGGGCTGGGTCAGGAGGCTGAGATAGGAGGATCACAAGTTCAAAGGCAACCTCAGCCACAGTGAGGCGCTAAGCAACTCAGTGAGACCTTGTCTCTAAATAAAATACAAAATAGGGCTAGGTATGTGGCTCAGTGGTTGAGTGGCTCTTAGTTCAATCCCTGGTACACTCCTCCCCTCCCTAAGAAAAGAGATTAAGGCAGGAAGATTGCAAGTTCAAGGCCAATCTAAGCAACAGAGTGAGACCCTATTTCAAATAAATAAAAAAATAAAACTGGGTTATAGCTCCGTGGTAGAGCACTCCTAGGTTTGCTCCCCAGACCTCAAAATAAATAAATGAAGAAAGGAAGGAAAGCAGGTAGGCAGGCAGGCTTTAGTATTGTACAAACCTGACCAGTTAATCTGAGCAAATTTTTTAACTTCCTAATGGTATAATATTCTCATCTGTACTAAAAAAAAAAAAAAAAAAAAAAAAAGAGAGAGAGAGAGAAAGAGAGAGAGACATAATGTTAGGACAATTTATATAAAGTCATTTTTAGTATACAACAATACATTTTAAACCTTAAATATAAAGTTCTCAACACAGCATTTGGCTTGGTACTTATTCAATAAGTTATTACTCTTTTTATATTTTCCTCTAAACCATTCCTACATTATGGGGTGGGACATGGGACATATATTTTGTGTAATCATACAACCTAAATTTCTAGCACAATCTTGATTTCATATGTTTTCATCCATTAGCCTCCTGTGTCCATTTGTATCTGTGTAGAAAAGAAGATGAAAGCCAAAGTGATTCGTGTCATCATCAGAAATGCAGAAATGAGAAATCCAAGAACAGTAAAGGATTATTAGTAAAGCTACTACCAAGACATTATACACTATGACACTTCCAAAGAAGTCATAGAAGACAAGGTTAGGGATCTTGGATATGGCACAAATTTCTTAAAGAACCATGAAAGCTCTGAAATAAAAATAATGATAAATTGGATTCTTCAAAATTAAAAGCTTTTGCTTTTAAAAAGATATTGTCATGAAAACAAAAAGCTAAGTCACAGACTGGGAGAAACTATGGCAAAACATACGTCTGACTAAGAACTTGCTCCTAGACTACATGAAGAACTCTTACAACTCAACGACAAGAAGACTAACAACCTGATCTTTAAAATGGGAAAAATCTTTGGCAAATATTTCACCAACAAAGATACATGAATGGCAAAGAAACCCATGGAAAGATGCATGACAACATTAATGATGAGGGAAATGCAAATTAAAACAACAATCAGCCACCATTACAAGCCTAAGAGAGTAGCTAAAGTTTAAATGATGAACCATATCAAGTTGTAGCAAGATTTGGAACAACTGGAACTTTCATATATTACTGATTGGAATATAAAATGGTGTATCCACTTTGAAAAACACTTCTGTACCTGAAAGTTAAATCTATATCTACTGTATGATCCAGCCATCCCAATCTTAAATATTTACCCAAAGGACATGAAAGCATATGTCCACACAAAGACTTAAACATGAAAATTCATATCAGCTTTATTTATAATGGCCAAATTTGGCATCAACCCAAATGTCCATCAACAAGTGAATAGTAGACTCTGGTATGCTCATATAATGAAATACAACTCAGCAATAAAAAGGAATGAATTATTAATACACATAATAAAATGGATGAGTAGAAAAATTATTATTCTGAGTAAAAGAAGCTAGATTTTTTAAAAGACATATACTGTACAAGTCCATTTATATAAAACTCTAGAAAATGCAAACTAACCTGTAGTGAGAAAAAAAAAACTTACCAACATTTACTTAGGTCAGGGAAATAGAAGGATGGATGACAAATGGGTATAAACACATTCATTATTTTGATTGTGGTGATGGTTTCCTAGGCACATACATATGTTAAGACTCAAAGCAGCTTGGGTCCAATCAGGAGATAAAAGCCACACAGGAAATTAAGCAGGAGAAGCTTAATAGAAAGAATCATTAATCGTGATTAAAGCACAGGCACAAAATCTAAGGAAACGATATGGTATCCTAGGGAAGAGAAAGATCACACCAAGAATGACACACTTAGAAAGGAGTCAGATTTCACCTGAGAAGATGTGGTTCAGCCCACTGGATAGGAGAGGAGATTGCTGGTCTTGACCAGCTGAAGCAAGCCCTGGGTCAGCCTTTGGAGTGCAGGCAGGAGATCAGCAACTCACATATTAGCATTCAGTGAGAGTTTGGGCACTGATGTGGGCAGGGGGCCTTCAGAACGTGTGGGTGGTGAAGGGATTGCAAAGAAACCAGCAATTCTCTGACCTTGGGAGCTACCAGTAGGCTGCGGAGACTTATGAAAGGAGCAGCTACCTGGTATATGACCCTCCAGGCCACAGATGACAGTATTTAAGTCACATGGTTTCCATACTGAAAAGGCTGTGAGAAGAATTATCAACAGGACAAAGCTAGAAGATTTCAGAGAGAGTGGAATCCGAGTCTGGGACTAGGGTAGCCTCTACCAGATATCTCATACCACTCCACTTGGCCCAGGAAGAAAAAAAAAAAAAGAAGTAGGTGTGAGAGCAGGGTGGATTACGGGAGGGTACCAATATTCCTAGGAAGCTCACTAGTGACTCTCCTCAGCGTTAAAAGTAGGAGATGGGGTTATAAAACTGGGATTACTCATAGGAATGAGGATGGTAATATTCCAAAGACCGGCTGGAAATACTTAACTGAAGAAGCAGCAATTATTGTGATGAGCAGTGAGGTTGGATGGGAGGTCAGCCAGGGTAGCCTGGCTCACAAAGTTATGGAGATGGTTAATACAACCCAGCATCCCTAGAGCCAAAGACAAATGGAAATGCAGGCAGCCAAAAAGGGCATTGTCCAAACCATTCATCCAGAGGAAATCAAGAGTGGACAATCAGGAGGTGGAGGGCAGTTTCCCCAGGAAAAAAATAATGATACCTTCTGGCTGTAGTCTAGAACCAGTTTTCTAAATACATCAACTACATGACAGGCCAGATCCTCAGGAAGAAAGTCCCTACCCCCAATGCAGCAAATGCTTGAAAGAATAGCTCTTTATTAGAACCAAGCTATGGTGCAAGCTGTGGTCCAGGCTGTTGCTTTGGCCCATATGGCCAGGACACCTAGGCTATTAGAGGATGTTTGTGGTAGGGAAAAATGTGTAGAATTAATGGCAATCTTCAAGAGGACAGTTATAGGATACATAGCTTGGGTTCAGTGAGGCCTCATCATGAGTAGTAAATAATGATTCACTGTTCAAAAAATACTATCCTCCTCATGATGATCAGAGCCAAATATTCCTGCTAAGATGGTAACTCTTTTATTTGGCTATTGGTCTCCTGTCATGAGAAACCTGAAGTAAATAGACAGTAGCTATAGCCTTAAAATTTAATGGGAGTCTTAGTGTAAACCTAATGGGAAAGTTCCTTCTATGGGAGCAGAGTTCAAGGATATGGAGAGGGGGAGCACAAATTCCCTATGTGCTATGCTTAAGAGATACCTACGGGTAAAATGGTGAAATATATATAGATATGGGTTGAAAACAGAAACACAAAGATAGATATTGTAATTAAATAATTACAAATGGTAATTATTTTAAAAACTAGTGTGGCTCTATTATCATCAGGCAAAATGGTTTCAAAACAAAGAGCATCCCTATAGATAAAGATGGATATTTCACAGAACAAAAGACTTAATTCATCAAGAACACACAAAAAGCCTGAATTTCTGTATGTTTCTATGTATGTTCCTAATAGTAGAGCGCGAAAATATATAGGAAGCAATAATTGACAAAACTAAAGAAGAGAAAATGAACAACCTTAGTTGGAAAACTGGATATTTCTTAGTAATTGATGAAGAATATATAACATTAAAAACGACACGTAAGATGTGAGCATTACCAGCCAACTTGGTTTCATAGTGCTTATGGAATATTATATCCAAAAATTGAAGAGTATACTTTCTTTTCAAGCACTTACAGACCATTCATCAAGACAGACCATGTGCTGAGCAATAAAATGAGTCAGCAAACTTCAAAAGACTGAAATCATACTGTGTATCTTCTGACCACAAGTCATGTAAACTAGAAATCAATAATAAAAAGATATATAAAAACTCATGTACATTTGGGAATTAATCAATAATTTTAATAACCCTAGATTCAAAGAAGAATTCACAAGGGAAATTGAAAAGTACCTTGAACTAAGTGGCAAAGAAAACAACATTTTAAAATTTGGGGGATCACAGCTAAAGTGGTATGAAGAAGACATTTATAATTTTAAATGTTTACATTAGAAAAAAAAGAAAGATCTAAAACTGTGACCTAAGCATCCACATGAGGAAGCTAGATAAGGAAGAACAAAGGAAACCCAAAGACACTAACAAGAAAAATTAAATAAAACAGAAGATGAATAAATAACAAAAATCGGCAAAGCCAAAAATTTGTGTTTTGAAAACACCATTATCTTTGGTAAAGCCTTAGTGTTATTGATTTAAAAATATAGGTCAAATTTCAGGAATTATCAACACCAAAAATGAGGAAGAGATTCTAATCAGGTCCTGCAGCTAAAGGCTCATGAATAACTTTAAGTTGGGGCTGGGGTTGTAGCTCAGTGGTGGAGTGCTCGCCTAGCATGTGTGAGGTCCTGGGTTCGATCCTTAGCACCACATAAAAATAAAGGTAATGTGTGGTATCCATCCACACCTAAAAAATAAATATTAAAAAAAATGAATAACTTTAAGTCAATGCATTAAACAATGAAGATGATATGGAATAATTCCTTTAAAAATGCAACTTACCACAACAGACAGAATAAATAGAAGACTTAAATAATTAGGTATGTATAAAACAAAATGGAATTCTTATTAAAAAATCTTCCACCCAAAAAAAAACTCAAGCCCAAGTGACTTTACAGGTGAATTCTATCAAATATTTAAGGAAGAAATAAATCCAATGTAACACAAATTCTTTTACAAAATAGAAAAGGAGGGAGTACTTCCCATGGCCCTGATAGCAAAACCTGATAAGAGACATTTCAATATAAAGAATATTTAAACCAATCTCTCTCATATATTAGATACAAAAGCTTTAAAAAATATTGGCAAATTAAATCCAGCAATATAAAAAGGATAAAATATTATGACTATGTTGGTTTCATTCTAGTAATGCCAGCTTGCTTTGACATTCTAAAATTAATCAATGTAATTTATAAATTTAATCAATATAATTAATAGATTGAAGAAGAAAATCATCTAATGAATTAAACAATAGCAGAAAAAGTTCTTGGAAAAAAAAACACTTGAGTTGTTTAAGTTTTCATAAAACTAGAATAAAGAGAAACTGAATTTGATAAAAGGCACCTAAAGAAAGCTTCCATAATGGTGAAATATTAAACATATTCCCGCTAACCTGGGGTAAGCAAGGATGCAAGCCCCACTATTTACAATTATCATCACACTGGAACTTCTAGCCATGTCATAAGGCATTTAAAAGAAACAAAGGCATAAATTTTGGGAAAGGAGTAAAACTATATTTATTTGGAGGTGTACAGAGAAAACCTAAAAGAATATAACTATTTTTAAAACCCCATTACCAAAGGGAATGAAATTGATCAAACTACAATTTATGTACATGTATGAAGATGTAACAAGAAAGCCCACTATTATGTGTAATTATAATTTACCAATAGAAAAAAAAACTTTAAAATTTCATTACCAAACTTGACAGGTAAACTTAGCTAGATCTCAGAATATATGACCAACATACAAAATTCATTCTTTGTCTATATATTAGCAATGAATAATTGGAAATGACATTTCAAAATAAATTGCATTTATAATAGTACCACAAAGTATAAAGAACAATTTATTAAAACCTTGTACTCAAAAACTAAGACAAATTATTGGAAGAAATTGAAGAAGACTTACTATATGGAGAACTATATCATGCTCACAGATTGAAAGACTATACTATAAACATGGCAAAACAAATAAATAAAGTATATTGATGAAACGGAGTACAGAGGCCAGAAATAGACATATATACCTATACAGACAGTTGATTTTTATAAGCACCAATGAAATTCAATGAAAAAAAAAAGAAAAATCTAACAAACAGTTGTAAGTAAGGAAAAAAAAACTTTGATCTCACCTCATATTATAAACAAAATTCACTTGAGATGAATTGAAACTTAAAGGTAAAAGATAATGCTACCAGAGAATAAAATATGAATATCTTTCTAATTGGGGCTGGGTAAAGATTTCTTAGGACACAGTAAGCAAGCAACAATTGTAAAAGAAAAATTGGTAAATTGGAATACCGAAAAATTAAAATCTTATTTTAATAAAAAAATGTGGTTAAGAAAATGAAAAGACAGAAGGCACATATCATGTATGACATAATACATATCTAAATTATGTCAAGAACTCTTAAAGGCATTAACAAAATGAAAACAACTCAGTGTTTTAAATGGGCAAAGATTTAGACATACATTTCAAAAAAGAGGATGTAGGAATATAATGGTCAATAAACTCATGAAAAAATGCTCAACATCATTAATCATCAGAGAACTGAAAACTGAAATTACAGTGACTCTTCATTTTTATCAAGAAGAATGACTAAAATTAAAGAGTCTAAAATACCAAATGCAACCCCAAATGGGTGTTGGATTTTTTCACTGGGTGTGTCAGACATTGCTGGTGAGAGTGGAAGATGTTTCTACCATCATGGTGAACTCTTTAGAAGCTTCTTATAAAGCTAAAGAAACATCCATCTTATGATCCAGCAAATTCCCTCTGAGATTATTACCCAAAGGAAATAACAATCTGAAGATTTGTACACCAGTGCTCATGGCAGCTTTATTCAGGGCAGCAAACATTGGAAATGACCAAATACCCACCAACAGGAGAATTAACATGTAAAATATGAATAAATAAAATTCATCCTATGAAATACTATTCATTGATAAAAAGTAACAAATGACCAATGAATGAATCTCAAAAAGCCTGCTCAGAGGAGGAAGTCAGACATGGAAGATCACTTACTATAAGATTCCATTTTTATGAGTTGCAAGGATAGATAAAAATCTTCTATGATAAAAAATATATATATATATATATATATATATATATATATATATATATATATATATATATGTTAATGGTTAACTCTAGAAGGGGAGATGATCAGGAACAGGAAGGAAATTTCTCAGGTTATGAAAATGCTATATATCTTAACTGGGTTGTAGTTATATTTTCCAAAATCTGCTAAACTGTACATTTTAAGATACTTGCCTTTTACAACACATTTATACTTCATCAGTTTTTAAAATTTACAGCAGAAAACAAATGCAAAAGACTTAGGGAGTGGGGAAGTACCAGAGCTAAGACAAATCATTGCTCTCCAGATTTAAACTCCTTCAGAAACTTCCCCAGATTGCTAAACCTCACCTTCATGGTAGAAGTGAAAATACTAACTACAGTGATCCTTCCAGAATCCCCAGGTTCATGCCAGCGCCACTACAGGGTAGCTCCCTTCTGAGGGAAGTTCATAAGGATAATAAATGCATATTTGTAAAATTATCAAAATTTAGAACTGCAAACAGTCATAGAGGGCACCTACCTGTGTGGAGGTAGGTCTACTTGTTCATAGCAGCAAAGTAGGGGATGTAATGAATGGGGCCAGACCAGTAGGACCCTAGCAAACTAGAATACAGCTTAGGTCCAGTGGAGTACTCTTCATCTTGTGGGATGCAGGCCTGTATTCCCAGCCCTTCTGTTTTTAAGAGATATTGGAAGCTCCAATTTCCCACCTGAAGTCTTTTTCAAAAAACGTTTAGTTGTAGATAGACACAATACCTTTATTTTATTTTTGTGTTTGTTTGTTTGTTTCAGTACCAGGTATTGTACTCAGGGACACTCAACCACTGAGCCACATCCCCATCACTATTTATTTGGAGGCAAGGTCTCACTGAGTTGCTTAGTGCCTCGCCTTTGCTGAGGATGGCTTTGAAATTTCAATCCTCCTTCCTCAGCCACCTGAGCTGCTGTGATTACAGGCATGCACCACCACATTCAGCTGTTTTATCTATTTGTATGTGGTGCTGAGGATCAAACCCAGTGCCTCACATGTGCTAGGCAAGTGCTCTACCACTGATCTACAACCCCAGTCCCTACCTGAAATCTTTCAACTTTAAAATGTCAGCAGCTACAGGTTGAGCATTCCTAATCCAAAAAATTCAAAATCTGAAATACTTCAAAATCAGAAACTTCAAAAAGTGAAGGATTAAGGATGCTTAACCAGTAAATCTATGCAAACATTCCAAAATCCAGAAAACTCCAAAATCTGAAACCCTAGTGGCCCATACATTTTAGACAAAGGATATTTGACGTGTAATTTAAAATCGTGTAGAATGATATATTAAAATTATATACAAAAGATAGAAGAGAATTTTTGTAATCATAGAGTAGACAATTATTTCTTAATTAAATACTAAAAGAACAATCAATAAATTTGACTTATAAAATTTAGAAACTTTTGCTCTTCAAAGGACATTGCTGAAAGAATCATAAGACGTGCCACAGACTGTCAAAGAATATTTCTTTTTTGGTACTTGTAGATGGACAGAATGCCTTTATTTTGTTTATTTTTATGCAGTGCTAAGGATGAAACCCAGCGCCTTACAAGTGCTAAACAAGTGCTTTGCCACTGAGCTACAGTCCCAGCCCACAAGTCATGTTTCTGATAAAAAAAAAAAAAAAAAAAATTTGTTTTAGTCAGCTTTCTTGCTGCTGTGACTAAAAGGACCCGAACAGAACAACTGTAGAGGAGGCAAAGTTTATCTGAGGGCTCACAGTTTCAGAGGTCTTAGTCCATAGACAGTAGGCTCCATTCCTGGGGGCCCGAGATGAGGCAGAACATCATGGCAAAAGAGTGTGGTAGAGGGAGGCAGCTCACATGATGATCAAGAGGCAGAGAGAGAAAAACCCCACTTTCCAGATACAAAATACATACCTCATAGCCACACCCCCTATGAACCACTTCCTCTAGTCACACCCCACCTGCCTCCAGTTACCACTCAGTTAATCCCATTAGGGATTAAGCAATTGATTAGGTTAAGGCTATAATCCAATCATTTCTCCCCCAAATCTTCTTGCATTATCTCACAGTTGAGCTTCTGGAGGACACCCCACATCCAAAGGATAACAGACTTGTATCCAGAATACATAAAACATTCAAAACTCATAGTAGACTGGCGCAGTGGTGCATACCTGTAATCCCAATGGGTTGGAAGGCAGAGGCAGGAAGATTCCAAATTCAAAGCCAGTCTGAGCAAAAGCAAGGCACTAAGCAACTCAGTGAGACCCCCATCTCTAAAAAAAAATACAAAATAGGCTAGGGATGTGGCTCAGTGGTTGAGTGCCCCTGAGTTTAATCCCCAATATCCCCCCCCCAAAAAAAACACTCATAGTAAGAAAACAACAAAAAATGAGTACATATACTCATTTACTACAGATGTAGCTCAGTGATAGAGTACATGCTGCTCAAATCCCTGGGTTCAATTCCCAGCACCTTGAAAAATAAATAAATAAATAAATAGCAAATGACTCAGACATATCACCCAAGAAGATACACAGGTGGCAAATCAGTACATGAAATGATGTTCAACATCACTGGTCACTTGAATTTCAAATTAAAACCCTAAGCTACCACCACCTACTTCTTAGAATGGAAATTTTAAAAACTTCTCACCCAACTTTGAAAGATGGGAAGAAACTGGAATTCTCCCTAGCGGTGAGCCATACCACTCCTGGGCTTTAGCCATAGAGCAACGAAAGTGTATGAACATACAAAGACTTACACATGAAGGGTCATGGCAGCTATATTTGCAATAGCTCCAACCTGGAATAACCCACATCTCCACCAACAGGTGGAGGAATAAACAAACTATGGTACACCCACATGGGGAACACTAATCAGCAGTCAAAAGAAAGGAACGAACAATGTGCACCCCAACGTGGACAGATAGAAAAAGAGTTCAGTGGAGTGAGAGAAGCCAGACCAAAAAAGTCTATCCTGTATGATTCCATTTACATAAAATGCTAAGGAATGCAAACAAATGTGCAGTGAAAGAAAGCAGATCCATTGTTACCTGGGGACAGGGGGTGCAGAGACAGGGATGGATTACAAAGGGGCATGGGGAAACTTTTGGGGGTGATGGATGTGCTCATTATCTTGAACGTGTTGATGGTTTTCATGGGGGTCCTCATGTGTCAAAATTTATCAGATGGTACAGTTAAAATATGTGCTCTTTATGTCAGCTATGCCTCAGTAACTGGTTTCTAAATGCTTTTTCCCCTTCCTTCTTCTTTCTTTCCTTCTTTCTTTCTCTCTTTTTTTCCTTTGATGTTCTAAGGATGGAACCCAGGACCTCACACATGCTAGCAAAATGCTCTACCACTCAGCCACATTTCAACTGAACAACCTGTTTGTTTGTATGTTTAAAAAGGAAAAAAGTTATTTAGGCCCAACCAAACACTTGCTGAACTAAAAATAGCTCACGAAATGCCAATTTGTCACCTCCTTTCAAGTCCTACTCCTCCGCTTTAAGAGTCAAGAAAACTGAGATGTGGAGAGAGAGAGAGAGGAACTTACCCAGGTCAGATTCTATTTGTAAACTCCGATGTTCAGAGACTTGATTTTAAAAAAGGCCAAAATAAGTTGTTCTTGATGATGATGATGATGATGGATGGATGGATGATGATGATTTAAATGGATTTTGGCTCCTTATCTATTTTAAGAATTGCTTTCACCATAAAAAAACAGAATTAAAGGACAAAGATCTGATCTGAGTCTCCACTCTTTCACCAGTTAGCTCTATTATCTTAATCAGTTTCCTTAAAATTTGCAAAATCCCCATTTTTTTCATCTCTACACATATTAAGATTATCTACCTTATAAAGACCTCTTGAAGATTAATAAAATGTGATATGGTCAAGTAAGTTCACTACAAGTATTAGTGGGTACTATGTACTATGAACTGAAAAATTATAAATGATGGAGAATTTGAAGTTTTTCCCTAGATCTCACAGTTAGGAAGGTAACATTGGCACACCCAGTCTTGTACAGGATACTGGAAAAAAGACCCTCTTCGTGGGGCCTAGGGAAGGGAGCTTCTCTTCAAAAGCCTAAAGACAACAGGTTGGTGGTCATATTTGGTCTTTTGAATATTTAGACTCAGTATATACTGTTTTTTTGAAGGGGGCCAGGTACCGAGGATTGAACTCAGGGCTCTCAATCACTGAGCCACATCCCCAGCCCTATTTTGTATTTTATTTAGAGACAGGGTCTCACTGAGTTGCTTAGTGCCTCGCCATTACTGAGGCTGGCTTTGAACTCGTGATCCTCCTGCCTCAGCCTCCTGAGCCACTGAGATTACAGCCGTGCACCACCCTGCCCAGCTAATACATACTGTACTAAGAAATTTAAGCCACCATTTAAACTGAGAGATTTCATGTAACAGTCTGAATTTCCTACTTATTGGGGGAGAAAAACAAAGTCCATATGGCAACATTGAAGGCTCATTGAGGAAGGGTAGGGGAGAGATGGAGCTGAAGATCAGGAACCCCTTCATTTGGGGTGGGTCCCCTCAGGTCCCCCAAATCTCCCATGGTTCCCCTACATCCTGACTGCAGGCCTGCCCCACTCATAATATGAACCTGACCCCTGTAGACATTTATATGTGCAACCCCTGTTTCCCACCATTCTGCCTCACATAGTTAAACATCATTTCCAGAGAACCAACCATGTCTATGATTTGTCGTCTAGGAAAGCTGATTAGCTGCACTAACATTCAAATAGCCATTCAACAGAATTAACCCCACTCTTGGCTGCATGTGTAAGCAGTTTCCATACACACCAATGAGAAGGAGATCTGGCAATCTTCCAGCAGGTTTGGGCAACGTAGATATTCAATCTAGATTTTTTTTTTTTTAATATCAGACCGATTTATTTTAGAGGTCCTGGTTCTCAAATGATTTAACAACTTGACATTCTGCCTTGATCAAATTTACCTGCCTTGTTTCCACAGACTTGTGCTCCAATAACTGCAACTTTAGTTTCATAACCACCTTAAATTTCCTAAGGACACATGGGTGTAAAAACCAACACTGCCTATGAAATAGCTCCACATTAAACCTTAAGCAAATCCATGAAATAAACACACAAAATAGAGGATGGATGAGAAAGGGGGAAACCAACAGTGATAACATGTGAAAACATTTTTATATGCAAAAACTACAAAAGTGCCTATAATTAGTGAGTTCAGATCATTTTTGGCTCTAAGACAGTTCCTCACAGCACACAAACATAAGTTAAAACATATGCTTGAGAACTTGGAGTACATCTGCTCTTGATCTTCTGTCAATACAAAATATTTTTCCTCTTTCAACCTAAACATTAAATCAGGAAGCCTGCAATGAAACTATCCGATCTAAAAACACTTTTGAAAATCAGAATGTAGAAACAGATATGTCTTCTCATTTATCCCTCCTCTTAACTACAAAGTACAAAGGATAATGTGAAGTTTTAGGTATTCTGATTCTACTGGAATTATAAAACATTGCCATCAAAAAACATAGGTCACTATGAGAATCATTGCCCAAGACAGTTAGTTGCAGGCAGCTATGGAAGTGTCACCCAGGGGACAGAATCAGCTGACGCTCTGTGTTTTGCTTTTATAAACAGTGAAATGTTTGCAGTTAACATTATTGTGGATTTCATTCCCCTAAAGAAATTTACTGCATACAACCCATTTTATATTATATACTTTTTTAAAAAAATAATAGAGTTAAAGGACTATTGTCTGGTGCAATCTGTAAACACTGTTAAGTCAAGAAGGGAGCACTCCAAAAATTCAACAATCGTTTTAAGGAAACATGTTAAAATTGTAAAATAAACACAGGTACCACCAGACCCCAAGTAGAAATTGGTATCAGGGTACAGAAATGTTTCTGTTTCCCTTTTCTTGTCTGACCCAGAGAACACCATTTATTCCAGACTTCCTTATCTCGCTAATAAATGCCAGATTTTATTGACACATTTCATCTGCTTCTTGCCATAGACACCAAAAACTCTGGAATGTGAGTGTCTTTTCCAGCCACCATTATCTCCACATATTTACAGAGATCGCTATTATAATTCTCCCAGGCTCTTGACTTTATGTTTTCAAACACAAACCCATTACACACTCAGTCTATCTGCTTCCCTCTCCATAGAGGAGCATTCGTGATTACTCTACGTTTCCCCTCAGAGAAATGCACTACATGCTGGTAACACAATTCTTTTCACCAACAAACTCCCAAAGAGATACAGATTTGTTCCCCACAATCAGCCAGGAAGCTGTATTTGATGGTTTTAAAAAGGGAGATGGAATGGGGAATTCTTTAAAAACTACATGGAGAGGAATTCCATCAGGGGAAATAGCAGGAAAAACGTTTGCAGGATCCCCCGCAAGAAATTGCCCAGAAATGGCTCTATAAAATTTATGCACAGAATACCAGAGTTTGAGCAAAAAGCACTTGGGCCTTCTCCTCTTGGATGCTGTATCCTTTTTTTTTTTTTTAAATTTTAAATCTTTTTGAACTCTGAGTTCTAGATTCATAACCATATTAGCAACTATTGTCACTATAAAGTTTTTCATCTCTGCAACTTTCCAGACTAGCTCAAAGAATCCCTGGGCTAGAGGGAATTATTTGGATTCCTGTTTACAGCTGGAGAAACTGAAGAAGAGAAGCAAAGAGTTTCCCACTGAGATACAGAAAGAGTTTGTTTGAGGGGCTCCATCCTCAGGGTTTCAGAGTTCAAACGCCCACTCAGAGCACTGCAACAAGGGAATGGACAGCCTTCTAAATCGAGCATGAAGGGCTGGATTTTGTCATTGTCTCTCTATAATGCAATAAAGCAGATTTGCATAGCAGGCTCAGCAACAACAGAAAACTGTGGTCAGATGGTAGCTATATCCAAGGTAGACTTTATTATCCATAATTGAATATGATATAAGAAATACAGCCATTCTGTCCTGTCACAGGCACCAGTTAAGCCTTTGGTGCCAGATACATCTAAATCCTTCCATTTTATAGTGTGTTTGATAGCAGCTTATTCTCACAATCTCTAAAGAGATCATCTGGGTACAGTTGAACTACAGACTGAATTCTTCTTGGAAGATGTGACGTTCAGTACAGACTGCAAAAGCTTTTTGCCTTTAAAAAAAAAGAGCTATGTTTCTTGGGTATCTGAGTTTATAAACATTTCCAGTGTTATAACTGGATATAAGGGAATTTTATTTCATGCACAGAAAAAAAAAACTCATAATGGTGATTTATTAGTCTTACTGGAGGCAACCAAGGGAACCAGAAAAAGATTAGTTACAAAGTCAGGATAACAGATTGCTAGTCCTGGTAAGTAGTAATAATAATATCATACCATAGTAGCTACAATTTAGTGACCACTTTATCTGCATTTTCTGATTGAATTCATACACGATTCTTTGAGTTCAGTATTTTTGTTTCCGTTTTACAGATGAGAAAATTGAAGCGTGGAAGGGCCAAGTAACTGGCTCATGATGACATTTAGTTCCAGTGTGGTTAACGATCAAGTCTTTTGGAATTGAGGCAAGTTGGGAGTCCAAAAAACATTTACCAGGGGTAGGGTGACCAACCATCCTGGTTTGCTCAGGAACTTGGCAGTTTCCTGGGAGGTGGAAATTTCAGTGCCAACCAGGATGGCTGGTCATTCTATAAATAGGGTATTCTTCAAGAAAGTACCTCCCCTTTCTGGACCACAGAGGAATTTGGACCAGAACGATGTCTAATGTTCAGGGAAGTGCTGAAATCTGGTTTCCTTCTCTACAAAATGACACGGTGTCATTTTATAATAACTCAAGGAGTCTGCAGCGCTATCTTTGCTCTTCCCTTCTTTATGATAGCAGGGTTTTTTTGGGGAGTGGCTGGTACCAGGGATTGAACTCAGAGGCACTTGACCACTGAGCCACATCCCCAGCTATATTTTGCATTTTATTTAGAGACAGGGTCTCGCTGAGTTGCTTAGTGCCTCACTTTTGCTTAGGCTGACTTTGAACTCGTGATCCTCCTGCCTCAGCCTCCAGAGCCATTGGGATTACAGGCATGTGCCACCATGCCTGGCTGATAGCAGTTTTTAGTGGACTTCTCTGTTTTATTCTGGAAGTACCCTCTGAGGAAATCTACACAGAATTGACACAGTTACATCAACACTCTTACACCAACAGCTTTGCCATCGTAGAGGGCATTTTACACTTATCATATCCACTCAACCTCTCTGTGTCCCCACCAAAATGGGGATAATACATAACAGCAGTTCATACAGGGTTAGTGGGAATCAAATTAGATCCAAGATATGAAAATGCTTCTGTAAACTTCAGAGAAATATAAAACTGTTTTTTTTTCTTATGGTCATATTTTATCTTCAAAACAACACTGGGTGCCAGGTAGAGCAGGCATATGAGTTCTTTTTACAGATGAGGAGATGGAGGTTTGGAAAGCCCAAGTCAAAGAGCAAGTCAATAGTCCACATCTCCTTTTACCACTCTTTCACTTACTCACTCCCTCATTCCTACAATAACTACACATTTGTAGTTATTGAGTATCTACCATGCCAGACACTTGTGCCAAGTACTGGGTGCCGCAGCCCGTCTGGCTGGGCAAAATAACCCGGGGGTGACAAACAACTTGTGTACGTTGATACAGCAGGAGTGGAAGCCGTTTATTGTAGGACAGGAGGGGTATTAATACATTCCACACAGCTTATTTTAATTAACATAAACTAGATACAGCAGTCAACCAATAAGGAATCTCCACACTTAATGACTCGATGGTGTTACTTCACAAACCACTCCCCCTGGCAAAATGCCAGGAGCCATACTGACTTGTTTACAGACTCTAACACTGGGGATACAATAGGTGAGCAAAAGCACAATCCTTACTTTAGAGAACTCATGGTCTAGAAGTCACAGAGGGACTAGATACAACGGAGACTCCTAGGCAGCTTCCAATGTTTGCTCTCCCTTTCTTCCATGGTAACAGTTTCTGGCTGAAATATGGCCACTCAGGCAGGGACTACAATTCCCAGATCTCTTTGCATCTAAGTGTAGCCATGCAACTAAGTTTTCACCCACAGAAAATGTGAGCAGAAGTGAGATATGGCTCCTCCATTGACCTCTAAAATTGCTTTTTTTTTTTTTTTTTTTTTTTGGTGGCTATAATAGTGCAAACCGATCTAGGATACCTTCTAAATACAATTAGCAGTTTTAGAAGTCGTGCACTGAAGATGGCCAAGCTGTCCTCAGTCTAGTTCCCTGAATTAGTGTGGAGTAGAACCACCTGCCAGCCCTCATAGCAGAGTGTTCTGTGAGAAACAGCACCAATATTCTTGAAATCATTCCATATTGGTGTCTCTTTGCAATACCAGTGACTGCTACCCTAACACCAATTACTTTATCCCAGAAATGGAGCCTAACTCAAGCAACCAGCCAAAAATTACCATTAGAAAAACCTTTGCTATTCAACACAAAGGCACCAGTTTTACTAACAGACCTGAATTCATTTCCTATTGGTGCCATAACAAATGACCACAAATTTGGTGGCTTAAAACAGCACAATGTATTATTTTACAGTTCAGGAAGACAGAGTCTAGAAAAAGGTCAACAGCGTAGTTTTACTTCTGGAAGATCTAGGTGAGCGTCTGTTTCTTGGCTTTTCCGTCTTCTAGATGCTTCCCACTTTCCTTGGCTCATAGCCCACGTATTTCTCTGACCTCTCCTTCCATTGTTGCATCTCTTGTGTTGATTCTGAACTCTGCATTCCTCTTAGAAGGACAGTTGTCATGGGTCCCAGATAATCCAGGATGATCTTTCCATCTTGAGATTCTTATTTTAATCACATCTGTCAAAGTCCCTTTTGTCATGTAATATAGTGTATTCACAGGTTCCAGGGTTAGAAGGCAGGTGCCTTGGGGGCCACTATTCTGCCTGCCAGGGTACTGCCTTTCTGTAGTTCATGTGACCTGCACTCATCCTGGCCTTTATTCTTTACAGATCTAGGGAAGCAATATGGACATCAACAAAGTTTTAGTAGACAGATTGTATAATGCTCCAATAAAGGTGACTCATCAGCAACTGAGTCCATCTTGCTCTAATCTGAAACAGTAAAACTAATAAATTTAAAATTTGTACTATGTAGAGTACTACACACCAACACTTTGCTTAGTTCTTTACACATTCTTCTCATTCTCACCACCACCCTACGAGCCAAGTATTATCGTCCCATTTTGCAGACGAGGCAGAGAGGGTAGAGAATCCACCTATCACACTGCAGAGAAAGAATTTGGCACTGTGCTGCTTTATCCCAGAGCCTTTGCTCTGAAAGTATATTCTACTGGTTCCTGGACCCATTCTTCCTTTTCCGTTTCTATTGGTGGCTTTATAAGAAGAGAGAAATTGGAACACACAAACACACACACACACACACACACACACACACACACACACACACACACGAGCCTCCTATCTCTTACCATGTGCTGTCCTGCATTGCCTTGGAACTGCCAGCAAGAAGTCTCTTGACACTTGACCTTGCACCAGAACTGTGAGCCAAAGGGAAACTCTTTTCTTTATAAGTTACTCAGTCTCAGGTTAAAAAACAAAAAACAAACAAACAAAAAAAAACCCTGAGCTTGTGCATCTAAAACCTTATCTCAATGTGCAGACATGGAGACCCTTGCAAAGGTGAGTCCCTTCAGTGCCCTATCAGCAGCCACTTGTGACATGCCTTCTTGTCAAAACAAGGTTTAAATATGGCAGGCCTTCCCACTCATCTGAACATAGATACAAAATACAAAGAAGCTACCCCATTCTTCACTTGAAGAGGTTTAAGAAGCTTATTTCAGCTCCTCAACCAGTTTGTGACATGGTCAGGACTAGAAAGAAATTCTTAGACACACTGTATTAGTTGGAGTTCTCCATAGAGAATCAGAACCTGAAGAATACATTCAGACACAAAGGAGGAGATTTATTATGGGAGGTGGCTAATGTGATGTCCATGGGCAAGAAAAGATGGGCGTCCAAGGTCAAGGAGAGAGATACCAAGCATGCTTTTCCTTCACTTTCTTCTCAGACCCTCAGTGGACTAGATAATGCCCATCCACACTGGTGAGAGTGGGTCTTCTTTAGTCCACCAATTTATTCAAATCTCTTCTGGAAACACCCTCACAGATACAGAAATAAAGTTTTACCAGCTATCTGGATGTGCTTTAGTTCAGTTGGGTTGACACATGGGATGAACCATTTTTCATACTAAGAACAAAATTGCTTTTTAGACAATCCCATAGCAAATATTGTTTCTTATTGAGCTTACATAATGAAAATCCCAGGGTTATTTCTGTGTAGACTATTCTTGCTTACCCTGCGTTGATTTTTTTTTAACCTTGAGTCTTCTGCATTGATTCCTATTGGATTTATGTATTTATCCCCCCTATATATACCATTGAGTGACACTACAGCCCCCAGCACGCCCCTCCATTTCTTCTTCAGTGATTCCCTCTCCCACATCATACCTCCCTCCATGCAGACAACGCCAACCTGAAGAGCTATGTAGCATCATCTTTTTCTCTCTGTGCACTTCATCATTTAGTACATCCTTTAACAATGAGCAGAAGATAAGGAGATAGAAATCTGTCTGCCAACTTTTCTATTTTTCAGCCACTCTTTAAAACTCTTCCACAAGGAAGAAAATGGAAACCGTGAGCCTACACAATGGTTATAAGGGAATGTGCATTTGCTTTATCCAACTCTTTCCAAACTCCAATTCCACAAACTTGGGAGAAGTAGCCATTTTACAAATAGATCCAAGCCATGAGAAGAGAATCCTAAAATCCTACTATGAAAATGTAAAAAAAAAAAAAAAAAAATCAGCCCAGGAAAGTACCAAAAGCACTGGACTACAAGGGTTGAAAATTTGCTTTTAAAACCTAACCTGTTACTGACTAGTCTTCAGGGTTGAGTAAATTTTGTTTTAAAACTCATCAGGATTCAGCTTTCCTTCCATGAAATGAAAGGAGTTGAGCAAAAGAAAAATTGACATGCTAAATAATAACAGCACTATGCGTATTGGATTTATTGTTACCTTCCTTTTGCCACTGAGAACTGGGCAACTGAGGCTGGAATGGAGTGCCTGTCCTAGGACTTGAACCTAGATCTTTTGACTTCAGGCACAAGCGTCTTTAACCTCACCAATCTCTGCCTCTCAGATCTCAAATCCTTTAATTTCCTGGAAATGAGGTTTGTACCTATGTACGGTCCAGAATACACCTGAGGTTCTCTGCAGAACAGTTTCATTTGTTTTGGGTAATTCACAGCTTATGCAGTCTGCATGAAAGGCTGCTAGATAGAATGATTAAGAGCATGGGCTTCAGAGTCATTAACTAGCCATATGACCTCAGGCAAGTCAACACCTCTGAGCCTCGCCTTCCTCACTTGGAACTGGAAGTAATTTAGAAAATGGAAGTAGTGATGGTACTTTCTAAGAATGCTGTCAGGCTTGCAGGAGATAGTGCACATCAAGCATTTGGCTTGCTGCCTGGCATAAAATAGAGCTGAAGAAGGTCCAATTACTGTTTCTCTTGGGTTGGTTGTGCTGGCAGTGAGAGGTAATATAGCTTGGTACTCAAAAATGTGGAATATACAGGTTCAAATCCCAGTTCTGCCACAGGCTAGCTGTTTACCTTGGGCAAATCACTTACCCTCTCTGTGCTTTAGTGCTTGTATCTGCAAAAGGGGGGATGATTATAATAGCACTTACCTTGTAAGAATTCCATGAGGAAATGAACCGATATACTTAACAATGCTTACATGGGTGCTTGGCATAGAAGAAGCCCCCATGCATGCTAGTAATGGAAATCATCTTTTCTTCAGCAAATCCAAGTCCATGGTTTCAGACAATTCAAGACCACTTTGGAATATATCCCTATTTGTCTCAATCCACAGCAAAGGAGCCAGCTCTCATGACTCAAGGGTTGAGATCCCATCCACACTGAGCATGCTGCAATTATCCTTACTAATTAAAAGATTATTGGTGCCAGGGGTTCTTTCTGGAACAAATAGCCCACTAGCAAAGACCCAGCCAGCTCTGGGACAGACAGCAAGGATTGGCAAAGCTACAGGGTGTCCTCAGAGGCTTGTGCTGCAGGGCCCCACAAAGTTGAGTTAGGATTTAAAAACCCCTGACCTCCTCAGGGAGTGGTGCATGCGAGTGACGGGGGCTGCTCTTCAAGGCTCGAGAGAGAGCTGACTAGAGAATGAATGAGGCACCGCACAGAGTTACAAGTCCAAGGCCATGGCTCTGTGTTCAGAGCCACCAGCCAAGTGCCCCTCACAGCTAGTGCTGTGGCTCTGCCTGCTCCCATTTCAGATGAGAGGTAATATAGCTTGGTATATTACCAAGTCTGCAAAGTCCCTCGGCACAGCAGAGAACACTTAGCTCATTCTGCTAAGCATCCTCAAAACACGTGTCTCTCCATTGTCAAGGGGCATAGGAGGGAACATTCTGGGGCATCTGGTTTTAAGGAAGTCTCGTCATTAATGCCAATTGAAAACTCAATCCTGGGGCTGGGGATGTGGCTCAAGCGGTAGCGTGCTGTCCTGGCATGCGTGCGGCTGGGGTTCGATCCTCAGCACCACATACAAACAAAGATGTTGTGTCTGCCAAAAACTAAAAAAAATAAATATTAAAAAATTCTCTCTCTCTCTCTCTCTCTCTCTCTCTCTCTCTTAAAAAAAAAAAAACTCAATCCTTACTGAGGCAGGAGCTTAGTGCACGCATCTTCAACCTGCTTGAAAGCAACATAGATGGAACCAGGTGCCACCAACTCCTGAAGTTACCAAGGTTGAGCAAAACCATCTTCCTGAAACACTTTATCCAAGGAAGCAAAAGAAAACCTTAAATATATATATATATATATATATATATATATATATATATATATATACTTTAATTCAATATAATATATATTTAATAGAAGTATGACATGATTAATGAAATCGAACTCAGAGTGTAAATGGATTTTTTTTTTTTTTACATAAAGCACAGAATCTGGCAGCAACTTTGCACAGAGAGTTGTTCATTCCCACCACTGTCAGAGATGTTTCTATGGGAAAGTTTCAGAAATGTTGGGCCTCAGTCATGGTCAGAAATGCAAGAGTGAGGACAGCATAATCCAGAGGCCAGAGTGCTGAGTGTGGGTTCCGGAGAGCTGCGTGCAGGCCCAGTCTTTGTCATCTCTTCTCTGGGTGACCTCAGTTCAGCCCAGATGGTCCCACAGGAATGGTGCTTCCCAGGGCTGCTGAGAGCATCAACTGAGACCGTGCCTGTGGAAAGAGCCTTCAGAGCTGCTGGGTTCCACAAATGTAAGTTATTACGATTCGGCCGTGTTGTTTTTGGAAAGCCTGTTTCATTTTATATATCACATGCATTCTCCACCCTGCCTCCTGCTCCAATAGGCAGATCAAAAGTGTTTGCCTTTCCCTCCGGAGTGAGGAGCCTCTGATCTGACAAAAGGCAATGAAGTCATCCGGCCTGCTCTCGCCCAGCTTTATGTCTTGGCTGTTGGACAAGCACACTCCCAGCAAGACGGGCAGCCCAGCCCTCGACACCCCATCTGGGGGACAGTTAGTCCCCGCTGTCTGAGTCTCATTATGCAGGTCTCTAGACAAGCGGGGGGAAAGGGCGAAGCAGAGGGTCAGTGTCTGAAACGTGAGGGGGACAGGCGTCTCTGAGCTATGGGAATGGGAGGAAACTTAAGAGGCTCCAAGGGGAGGGGACTTGCATCATGTCAAAGTCATTGCAGGCGGTCAGCAAGCATGGAGCTTCGCAGAGGTGGACTCGCCCATGATCCACTTGCAGCAGGGCTGCCAGGCTGTTCTGCTCTGGTGTGAGCAAGCTGGGGGCCCTCTGGTGCCTCAGTCTGTGTGCCCACCAGGACTGGAGTCCCCATCCAGGACCTAAGAGCATGGATTCCATTGGAGCATCATGGTATTAGAGCTGGCAGTTTGAATCCCAGCAAAGGTTCTGAAAGGGAGCTCTGGAGTTTGGAACTGGAGAGAATGGGGCTGGATAAGGTACCCATTAGTTGCTACTTCTATTTAGTGAGCACTTAATACATCCAAGAAAACACTTCATTTAATCCTTACAAGAAGCCTAAAATACATCCCCATTTTATGCACAAAGAAACTGCAACTTGATGAGTTATATGACTTTTCCAAGGGCATGTAGCTAGTGTGTGACCAAGGTAGAATTCGAATCCAGATCTGTTCAACTCCAGATCACTTGATTCGAAGTGATTCCTGAGAAATAATGAGATTCCTGAGGAATAAAGGTTGTGGTTGTAAGAGAAATAATCTTTTTGTTTGGGTGGTGGGTAACAGAACCCACAAGCATCTTACCACTGAGCTGCATTCCCAGCCCTTTGTAATTTTTTTTTTATGTAGAAACAGGGTCTTGTTAAATTGTTGATCCTCCTGCCTCAGTCTCCCAAGCCGCTGGGATTACAGGCATGCGCCACAGGGTGCAGCACCAGATTTGATTCTAAACTCTTCATTATGCCCTTTTCTAAATAGGAAGTGGAGCCATGATTGGTAATTAATGAAAATCTGATCGAAATACAAGTGCTACAGGAACAAGGAAGGAAAGTCCGGATTCCTGAAGGACTGATGACACATTCCTCTGAGCTGGGTGAACATGAGTGTGGTTTCCTCTGTACATTTATACCATAAGCGTTGGCCAAGTAGGTAAGGCATGACCTGCCACAGATTTTCTTTGCAGGTGAGTGAGAGTGGGCTACAGAAGCAAAGGCAAAAGTAGCAAGCAGGGCAGAGGAGAGAAGGCACAGTAGAGGGAACCAACTTCCTGCCACTGATGAGAACTGCCTTGGGTGCTTATTGGTTATCTATTTCCACAAAAACAAACCACCCACTGCATAGAGGTTTAAAACCACAACCATTATTTCTCAGGAATCTCGGGGTTGGCTGAGCAACTAGGCTGACCTGGGATGGGCTCTGACAATGTCATTTGAACTTGCTCCTGAGTCTGCCAACAGTTGGAGGGGCTGTTGGAGATGGCTTACAGGGAGCAGCCTCCGTGGGGAATGCTCTGCTCTGCTCCACACAGTGGCTCAGCTCCTGACAGGCTGGTTAATCGCTATTCGAATGGAAAGGCAGAGGGACAAGAGAGACACATGCCCAAGAACTCTTGATCTTACAACTGACCAAGAGGTCTCAGTTCAGGCCCTTAGGCTTGCAGCTGACATACACCTCTTCTGCCATATTCTACTGGCTAATGTCAGTCACAAGACAGCCCAGAACTAGGAGACTCCATATCTTAATGAAGCTGCTGGCAAAGTCACATTGCAAAGTGCTAGAAGAAATGCAGCCAGTGTTTGTTTAGCCAGTGTGCCACAGAACCCAATCCCAGTCCCAAAGGTGGATGAGAGGCAGCAGTACTTCCCAATATTCTGGACCATTCCTGCTTCCCTGACCAAACCCCTTTGGCCATTGACTGCCAGTTCCTTGTCCAATCTTTCTGTGTCTTATTGGCACTGGACTTGGGGGGGGGGAGAGATAGAGTGACCCTGCAACTGGACAGATAAGAGAACATGTCTGGCTTCTTTCTTCAGACTGCTTCCCTGTGGGTTTCATCTCTGTAGTTTTTATAATTAACAAAGTTTTATTAGAAAGTGTACTTAAACTTTCTCAGTGAGCCATCAGCCCAGCGGTCCATGAACGAGAAATGCTGTCAAATTCCAGGAAACAGATGTTCATTTAATTAGATGAATTCTTACTAATACTTCAACCCCACTGCTAATACTGATTGTGATCTGAATTTAAGACACGAAAACTCCCCAATTTATCTCTTACAATATGGCTGAGATCATAGACTCCCCAGAGATATACCTTTGAAATCCCTTACATATGAAATTATTGGCATGATATTTGACATTTTCATGCCAAGAACTGACTGTTGCAGAGTTTTGGAAAGAGCAGTTGGGCTCCCAATCAAGACTTGGCTGGTGCAGAAACCAATGGAGCATCACAGTCAGGCACATGCTCCGATGTCAAGACTGCCTGGATTTGAGTTCTGGCTTCATCATATATGCTGGGTTTCCTTTGGCAGGTTACTTGACCTCTCTATGTCTTGATTTCCCCATCTATAAAATGGGGTACATCTTACAGATGCTCTTCTCAAAGAGATGCCGTGGTTCAAATACAATGTTGAGAACAATTTTCAAGTGTTGCCTATCATTACAAGCTTTGACTCTTACTGCCTGGAGGACTTTCGGCAAATTACTTAACCTCTCTTGTCCCAAATATCATCATCTATAAAATGAGAACAATATTACCTGTCAAGCTTACAGTACCCACCTAACTGGGTTCTTCGACTTCAGATCTCGGATGGGATTTCTTGGCCCCGAAAGTGTCTTGGAATCAGGCCTTGGGTCAGACTAACCCGCTAAGACAGGATGCTTGAAAGGGGAGAGCTGATCCAGCCTTTTTACCTGAGTTCTTTCCCTTCCTTCCCTGTCTCTGATTCAGCGCTAACTTGCTCCTCTGTTCCCGCCAGGTGCAAGGCTCCTGGAATCTGCTCTGCCTCGGGAAGCCAGCAGCAGTTCCCGAGAGGATTTCTTCTCACTCCCCTCCTGCTCCCGATTCTATCAGCCATCATCTGAAAAGTCAGCAGGTTCCCCTCAGTTGACCTCAGCTATCACCCCTGAACCTGGAAGAAAAAGCCAACCTGGGCGTGGTGGCTTCTCTGTCCTTGGAGTCCTCTCCTTCTGATGCTTCCTTTTTCTCTGACCTGGGCCTGGGGAGATGGAGGCATGCACATCTTCCTACAGGGGCCAAGAAACAACTTCTCTGCTGTCCAGAGGGAAAGAGATAGAAGGGCATGGGGCCATCAACACGGCAATGCGCCCTTGGATTTGGGGACTGAGAAGCAAGGACGTGCCTGTTAGGTACAGTTATCAAATTCTGGCAACCTGAATAATTGATGTTTGCATAAAGTCCCATGTTCTTCTCCATCCCTGTGATTATTACCTTCGCTTGGTCTCATCCTGACTCACCTGGATTACGGCAGGTTTCCTCTGTGCTCCATCTCTCCCTTTTTTTTTTTTTTGCATTAATAAATATTTAATTCTATTTACTTTTGGATTTCATAGTTTTAGGTGAATTTAATATTCAAATAAAATGGAATTAATTTTAATGTGTATTATAAGATAAGAGCCTAAATTTTCCCTTCCTTTCCAAACTGCTGATCAGTCTCTCCATTCAAACTAATCTTTATCTCATTATATAGTGGCATCTTCAGCATATACTAAAATTCTTATGAAAATGAGATATTATATATATATGCATATATAAAATATATATAATATATACATATATATTATTACAAGAGATAAAACCCAAGGTTGCTCCACTACTGAGCTACATCCCCATCCTTTTATTTTTTATTTTGAGAGAAAGATCTCACTAAATTGCCAAAACTGGCCTCAAATTTGTGATCCTCCTACCTCAAACTCCTGAGTAGCTGGGATTAAGGCCACCTGGCTTGGCTTATGTTATATTTCTGACCTTTCTGTTAAACTTCAAAGATCTATCTGTTCTGACATCAAGACTTCAATATTTGGGTTTTGTTGTTTTATAGATTCTTACTGTTGATAGATCTTATTTACTTCTTTACTATTCCACCTTCCCTTCCCAACACATTTTCTTATCTGTTTAGAATTTTTCTTTCCCTCCTTCTTTTTGACTTGCTTAAAAGTTCTTTTGGGATTTTTACCAAGATTCTGCTAACAATTGAAGATGTCTTAAATTGTAGGAAATAGATATTTAGATATTCCATCCAAGCACTTCTATTTTTTCCATTCATTCACATCTTTTCAGACATGAAAGTTTTTATAGTTTCCATTATAAAAAAAATGTATGCACATACGTATGCTTGTTTGCATACATACTAAATCTCTAAACTGCATGCTATGGAAGTAGACTCTGAGATGGAGAGCTGTCTGTGGAAGGTTTTTATAGAAAACACACCTGTGTAATAAGCAGTTGCAACTGGGACCTTAGCTGATTTTAGGGTGGGAGGTGGTGGTGAGAATTAGGGGAGATGCTCCAGAACTGGAATGGGACTTTGAGGTTTGGCAATTTACAATTTAAGTACAATCTTCAAGTGGACAAGGATGCTCAAGTCATCCTGTCTCTCAAATTTTCTCTCCTTAGATGAGCCCCAGAGTCAGGCAGATTATCAGAGAGTGCTTGGGAAGCATGGGATCAAACAAGAATGAGCTGATCTCAAGAAATGTCATTCAGTTAAGGCAGGTTACAGCCTCCTAAGGTTGGAAGTATACATGGGAGTCTGCTTACCAATGGGTTTCTGTGATGTTTGGGTGGCACTGGCAAAATTACTTGGCCAACTTACTCTCCTGTATGTACTAGGTCTTTTTCCAACTAGAGTTCAAGTTTCAGCATGACTGTTGCATTCTTTTCTTGCTTCTCTAAAATTTCTCTGAGCATCTGCACTGCAATACTGCCTTTTCTTTATCTCTTCAGTCACAAATTTACAATCTCTAGATTTACCTCCATACACATAGTTAATCACATTTATAGTGTGGGAGTTTTACTCATTTAATTTTGAGATCAACTTTATTTTCAGTTTCTTGGGAGGCAACTTACTGTGATTTTTAAGGATTACCAACAGCTTCTAAAAATCACCATTCAGTATGATTGAGTACTCTTTATTATATAGAGAAGACTCATTCTATCTCAGTTAACATTATAAATGTATGAATGTTAAGTATTAAATATCCTTTATGAATTTATGAAAAAATCTAATGATGTTTCCATCTTAATATCTTGTGATATTCTCAAGTTAAGATAGTCTTTTATTATTGGCATTAACCTCTTGTTAAAGGCTTAATCCCAAGCCCATGTCACTATTAGGAATTTTTTTAAAAATTTATTTATTTATTTATTTATTTATTTATTTATTATTATTATTTTTTTATTGGTTGTTCACAACATTACAAAGCTCTTGACATATCCATCCTCTCCCTTGATGCCAGAGGTTTGCTAATTAGCCATTTTTTAGTGGCTCACCAGCCCAACAGGTAGTCAGAACCTGTATTTATGGCCCGTTCAAGTTCAGCTATGACCTTCCACTCTCCCTACACCAAGTCTCTTAGCCATGCACAAGTCTTGCTACAACCAGATGGAAACTCTCCCTCTCCCCAGTAAACTGCCTTTCCCCACCAAAAGTCTTCTCCTTCCCTCTGTTCTCAGTAAGCTCAGCCTTTGAATAACATCTTTAAGGTCACCTCCTCCAGGAAGTGTCCCCAGCTTTTCCAGGACAGGTTACGGTAGAACTCCACAACACTCTGAACCGCTTCCATAGACATAGGCGTCATATATGGGGTGGTTGTGTGGATAGATAATCCAGCTCTTAGTTCTGCAGAACCCAATAAAGTCCATTGAATCCCTCTCTGTTCTATACCCTGTGGAAGTCCAAAGTTTTCCCATGGCTTCTGAGCACTCCCAGGGCTCTGTATTTTCTGGGTCCACCATCGGCAACTTCTATGCCTACTACCTCTACTCCGGACAATGTGAACCCAGGTGTGACCAGGGCCATTGAGTAAGGGTGTAGAGATCATGCAGGGCTCAAGGGCACCAAGATAAGGGAGCAAGAAGGTTGGAAAAATTCGGGATCCAAAATGGCAACCTAGAGGGAGGCTGCATTCTGCGTCACTCTGGGACCTGGGATTCAAGTAGTGGGAAGAGCGTTTTTCTGCAAGTGATCAGAGGACCTCCGACAGCTGCTTCTGCACAGGAATCCCAGGCTGCCTTGCTATGCAGGTCTCCAGGCCCCAGCATCAGCGGCAGGACTCCCAGCCACTCATTCACGCAGGTCATCCAGGTGCCAGGGTAGGTCCACCATCATCAGCACCTGTGCAGAATCCCAATCCCTACTCCCATGCAGGACCCCCAGCCGCTAACCACACACAGAAACTCTGGCTGCCATTCCCGTGTGGACCCCCATCTACAAACGTGGAGCTCCTCTAGTCACCTCCCTCTTAGGGCACTGCAAACAAAGCCACAGTCCCCTACCTGGGGACACTGCACTGGGTCTGGAAACAGCTTGCCAGCCATGATACTGCATGCCACAGAGCTGCATCTCTGAACACACCACTCAATGCCACAGTCCCGCCCCATCCAATCAGCACCCCATCACTGAAAGCAGCGGCCTCCACCTTGGGATGCCTTCATCCCCATCTTTAATTGGGGCAACTCCCAGCTTGGAACACAGACTGTGGCTTAGAAACACTATGAAGGTACTGAAAATCCCCAACTCCCCCTTCTTCCTGGCAGTTGTGGCTATGAGGCCGGTCAGCTGCTGGTCTGTAGCTCACAAAGCCAGGTCCTGAACTGCCAAATATAAAACAGTTCTCTGTGACAAGTGCACAGCCCCCAGAACACAGCCCACAAGACCTCTGGAGGGAAAGGTTCCTGACTGGGAAGTAGAAAGGGACAGGTGAGTGAGATACAGTTTAGAGACAAACTTAGAGACCAGGAATCACAAGGTTACAGGCAATATAAGGAGATAAGACCAGGCACCCATGTCACATGAGTGGGCACCAAAGGAGATCCTTGAGGTGCAGTCTCCCATTAAGGACTAGAAAGTGCCATACCTTACCTCCAGGAGCTCCACCCCCAAGACAAACCTTCCCAATATAATAACCTTCACCATCCTGAGGGTGGAGAGACCAGCAAACAACAGACAGCTCCACCTATCAGAGGCTGGAAAGATACTGATCTCCAGCAAAAGCAATCCTAGTATCTTCCTGAGATTTTTTTTTCTTTCTCTTCTCCCATCATCAATCACATCCCAAACATTTGTGAAACCAAGCACTTTTCATGAATTAGACTACTGAGGACTGGGATGTCTGAATAGTATATTACAATGGTGTTGTATATTCTTTTATCTCCTATTTTTACATATTTTCACTTTTCTTAATATATACGTTTGTTTTCTGTACTCTACTATCTTCCCACTTATTTATCTCCCCAAAGTCACTTTCTCTCTCTTCTCCTGCTATTAACCAATTTCTTTAGATTCCTCTTTCATGCTTTCTAAGATTTAATACTCTATATCCTCACCTCCTACCCCATCATCATCTCATCCTATACCTCACCCCTAGTTCTTTGTCCACCATCAGAAACTACTGATTATATTGTTATCTACTGATTTTGCAAACCTACTGATGATATTGTGGATAATAATTGAACTGGTTGAGGTTGTGACTCAGTGGTAGAGTGCTCACCTAGCACATGCTAAGCCCTGGGTTCAATCCTCAGCACCACATAAAAATAAATAAAATAAAGGTATTGTGTCCAACTACAACTAAATAATATTTAAAAAACCAATTGAACTCACCGTTTCTGTATATTGTGACAAAACTGTAATGTCTTAACAGCAAATATTTGGTTTAAAGTTGTATATTGTTTGTATTTGGATCTCTTCACATTGTTCTCTCTCTTAAAGGAGAAGTACTGGAAATCTGCAGGAACACTATAAGCCTATAGGGTAAAAACCATAACACCTCTGATCCACAGTGCTAAAGGGGAAGACACACAAACAACATGAAAAAAAGAGGGAAGAAAGTGCCCCCAACAAACCAAGATACTACATTATTAAAATCGATGGCCAGCAGAACAGAAGAAATAACAGAGAAGGAGCTCAGGATGTACATAATTAAAATGATCTGTGAATTAAAGGATGATATTAGAGAACAAATACAGGCAGCAAAAGATCATTTTGATAAAGAGCTACATAAGCAAATACAGGAAGCAAAAGATTATTTCAATAAGGAGATAGAGGTTCTGAAAAAAAAAAAGCAAACAGAAATCCTTGAAATGAAAGAAACAATAAACCAAATTTAAAACTCAATAGACATCATCACCAACAGATTAGATCACTTGGAAGACAGAACCTCAGACAACGAAGACAAAATACATAATCTTGGAAAGAATGTTGACCACACAGTGAAGATGATAAGAAACCACGAGCAGAATATTCAAGAATTATGGGATAAAATTAAAAGACTAAATTTAACAATTACTGGGATAGAGGAAGGCATAGATTTCCAAACCAAAAGAATGAATAATCTATTTAATAAAATAATATTAGAATTTTTTCTAAACATGAAGAATGAATTGAAAAATCAAATACAAGAGGCTTACAGGACACCAAATATACAAAATCACAACAGATCCACACCAAGGCACATTATAATGAAAATGCCTAGCATACAGAATAAGGAGAGAATTTTAAAAGCCATAAGAGAAAGTAATCAGATTACATATAGGGAGGAAACCAATTAGAACATCTGCAGATTTTAAATCCAGACCCTGAAAGCTAGAAGATCCTGGAACAACATATATCAAGCTTTGAAAGAAAATGGATGCCAGCTAAGAATCTTTTATCCAGCAAAATTAAGCTTTAAATTTGATGACAAAATAAAAACCTTTCATGATAAATAAAAGTTAAAAGAATTTACAACTAGAAAGCCTGCACTATAGAACATCCTTGGCAAAATATTCTATGAGGAGGAAACAAAAAAACAACCATAAAAATCAGCAAAGGGAGGTGTTACACTAAAGGAAATACTAATCAAAAGAGAAACCAAGTCAAATTAAATACTAAAAATAAACAAATATGACCAGGAATACAAATCATATCTCAATAATAACCCTGAATGTTAATGGCCTAAACTCACCAATCAAAAGACATAGACTGGCAGATTGGATTTTTTTTAAAAAGACCCAACAATATGCTGCCTCTAAGAGACTCATCTCATAGGAAAAGACTTCCACAGACTGAAGGTGAAAGGTTGGGATTAAACATACCACTCACATGGACTGTGGAAACAAGCAGAGGTTTCCATCCTCCTATCAAATAGACTTCATGCCAAAGTTAATCAAAAGGGATAAAGAAGAACATTTCCTACTGCTCAAGGGAATCATACACCAATAAGACATAGTTATAAATATATATGCCCCAAACAATGGAGCACCTACGTTCATCTAACAAAGTTCAAGTTCAAGAGTCAAATAGACCACAACACAATAACTCTGGATGTCTTTTAACACAACTCTTTAACCACTGGATAGATCTTCCAAACAAAAGCTAATCAAAGAATCTATAGAACTCATTAAAACAATCAATAACTCAATGACTTAACTGACATATATAGAATATTTCATCCATCAACAAGTGAATACACTTTCTTCACAGCAGCACATGGATCCTTCTCTAAAATACACCATATATTATGCCACAAAGCAACCCTTAGCAAATACAAAAAAATAGACATATTACTCTGCATTCTATCAGATCATAATAGAATGAATAATAGATAATAGAATCAATGATAAAATAAAAAATAGAAGCTACTCCAACACCTGGAGACTAAATAATATGCTATTGAATGAGCAATGGGTTGCAAAAAACATCAAAGAGGAGATTAAAAACTTCTTAGAGGTAAATGAGAACACTGATACAACATATTGAAATCTCTGGGACACTATGAAGACAGTAGTAAGAGGAAAGTTCATTGCATGGAGTTCATTCCTTAAAGGAAGAAAAAGCCAACAAATAAATGATGTAACATTACATCTCAAAGCCCTAGAAAAAGAAGGACAAATCGACACCAAAAGCAGTAGAAGACAGGAAATATTAAAATCAGAGTTGAAATCAATGAAATTGAAACAAAAGAAACAATTGAAAAAATTGACAAAACAAAAAGTTGTTTTGAAAAAAATAAACAAAATTGATAAACCCTTAACCATGCTGATAAAGAAAAGGAGAGAAAACTAAAATTACTAACATCAGTGATGAAAAAGTAAGTATCATGATGGACACTACAGAAATACAGATGATAATTAGAAATTATTTTATAAATTTATACTTCAATAAAATAGAAAATATCAAAGGCATTATCAAATTTCTTCTTTTAAAAAATTATTATTTATTCTAATTTGTTATACACAATGGCAGAATGCAATTCATTTCATATTATACATATAGAGCACAATCAAAGAAAAAAACTTCAGGCCAAAATCTCTAATGAACATAGATGCAAAAATTCTCAATAAAATTCTGGCGAATCAATTAAAAAAATATCAAAAAGACAGTGCACCATGATCAAGTGGGGTTCATCCCAGGGATGTGAGGTTGGTTCAACATATAGAAATCAATAAATGTAATTTATCACATCGATGATGATAGCTATCTATGTAAGCCCCAGGTCAATATCATTCTAAATGGAGAAAAATTGAAAACATTCCCTCTAAAAACTGGAACAAGGCAGGGATGCCCTCTTTCACCATTACTATTTAACATAGTTCTTGAAACTCTAGCCAGAGCAGTCAGATAGATGAAAGAAATTAAAGGGACATGGATAGGGAAAGAAGAACTCAAATTATCACTCTTTGCAGATGATATGCAGAAGGCCAAAAACATTCCACCAGAAATCTCCTAGAATTAATAAATGAATTCAGCAAAGTAGCAGGATATAAAGTCAACACCCATAAATTAAAGGCATTTCTGAACATCAGTTACAAATCCTCTGAAAGAGAAACTAGGAAAACTACCCCATTTACAATAGCCTCAATAAAATAAAATAAAATACTTGGCAATCAACTTAACGAAAGAGGTGAAAGACCTCTACAATGAAAATTATAGAACAGTAAACAAAGAAATTAAAGAAGACCTTAGAAGACAGAAAGATTTCCCTTGTTCTTGGATAGATAGAAGTAATATTGTCAAATATTACCGAAAGCACTATACAGATTTAATGCAATCCCAATCAAAATCTCAATGACATTCCTCATAGAAATAGAAAAAGCAACCATGAAATTCATCTGAAAAAATAAGAAACAATCTTTAGCAAGAAGAGTAAAGCAGGTAGCATTACTATTCCACACCTAAAACTATACTACAGAGCAATAGTAACAAAAACAGCATGATATTGGCACCAAAATAGACTTGTAGACCAATGGTACAGAAGAGAGAACACAGAGAAAAACCCATATAAATACAGTTATCTCATATTAGTCAAAGGTGCCAAAAACATATATTGGAGAAATGATAGCCTCTTCAACAAACAGTGCTGGGAAAACTGGAAATGCATATGCAACAAAATGAAATTAAGCCCCTGTCACCATGCAAATTCAAACTCAAACTGGATCAAAGACCTAGGAATTAAACCAGAGACCTTGTGCCTAATGGAAGAAAAAGTAGGCCCAAATCTCCATCATGTTGATTAGGCCCCAACTTTCTTAATAAGACTTTTATAGTGTAAGAATTAAAAACAAGAATCAATAAATGGGATGGATTCAAACTAAAAAGCTTCTTCTCAGCAAAAGAAACAATCAGTGAGGTGAATAGACAGCCTACAGAATGGGGGCAAATATTTACCACACACACATCAGATAGAGCACTAATCTCTAGGATATATAAAGCACTCAAAAACCTTAACACCAAAAAACCAAATAATCCAATCAATAAATAGGCCAAGGAACTGAACAGATACTTCTCAGAAGATGATATACAAGCAGTCAACAAACATATGAAAAAAATGTTCAACATCTCTAGCAATTAGAGAAATGCAAATGAAAACTATTCAAAGATTTTATTTCACCCTAGTCAGAATGGCAGCTATTAAGAACACAAACAATAATAACTGTTGCCGAGGATGTGGGGAAAAAGGCACATCCATACATTACTAGTGGGACTGAAATTGGTGCAGTCCATCTGGAAAGCCATATAGAGATTCCTTGGAAAATTGGAGCAGAATCCCCATTTGACCCAGCTATCCCATCCCTTATTTTATACTCAAAGGACTTAAAATAAGCATACTAGTAGTAGCACAGCCATATCAATGTTTATAGCAGCACAATTCATAATAGCTAAATGTGGAACCAACCTAGATGCCCTTAAGTAAATGAATGGATAGGGAAACTTTTATATATATATAAATAAAACAATAGAACATTACTCAGCATTAAGAGAGAATAAAATCATGGCATTTGCAGGTAATGGATGGAGTTGGAGAATATTATTCTAAATGAAGTAAGCCAATTCCCCAAAAAAACAAATGGCGAATGTTTTCTCTGATATAAGGATGCTGATCCATAATAGCGATGGGGTCAGGGAGCATGGGAGGAATGGAGGAACTTTAGATAGGGCAAAGGGGAAGAAGGGAAAGGGAGGGGGCAGGGGGGTAGGAAAGACAGTGGAATGAGTTGGACATCATTACTCTAAGTACGTGTATGAAGACACAAATGGTGTGACTCTACTTTGTGTACAGACATGAAAAATTGTGCTCTACATGTGTATTATGAATTGAAATGCATTCTGCTATGATATATAACAAATTAGAATAAAATAATAAATTTTTAAAAAGAAGGTTGGAAAAATTCAACCTATGCCCTGTTCACCTTCTGTATCTACCCAGAAGGGGTCCTGTTACCAATTTGCATGAATGTATGGCATGAGCTAGCAGTGGTCTCTCAGTGCCAGCAGAGATGCTTCCTAAATTTCCAATACACAACCTTCTTTATATACCAGGCGCCATGGTGCACACCTATAACCCCAGTGGCTCAGGAGGTTGAGGCAAGGAGGATCACAAGTTCAAAACCAGCCTCAGCAACTTAGCAAGAACCTAAGCAACTTAGCGAGACCCTGTCTCAAAAAAATATAAAGAAGGGCTGAGGATGTGACTCAGTGGTTAGTGCTTCTGGGTTCAATTCCTGGTACTAAAATAAATAAATAAATAAATAAATAAATAAATAAATAAATAAATAAAAATAACAAAAAACTCTTTATAGAATACTTTTATATCTTTCCAATTTTAGTACATTTAGTACATCTCCTCTCTCCTTCTCCTGCTGCTGAAGTGAGCTGCTTTCCTCTCCCTCTCCCTCTGTATTAAGTCAGATTTCTGTTACTGTGATAAAATACCTGGAAAAATCAACTTAGAAGAGGAAAAATTTATTTGGGCTCACGGTTTCAGAGGTTCCAGTCCATGGTCAGCAGGCTCCATTGTTTCTGGGCCTGTGGGGAGGCAGCACATCATGGCAGAAGGGCACAGCAGAGCAAAACTTCTAGCCTCTGGCATCCAGGAAGCAGAAAGAGAAAGGGGCCAGGAACAAGAAATACCATTCCAGGGCATGTTTCCAGTGACCCATTTCCTCCTATGAGGCCCCATCAACTACAGTTTCCATCACCTCCCAATAATGCCCTCAGTTATGATCCCATTGATGGATCAATGCATTGATGAGGTCAGAAGCCTCATAGTCCAGTCACATCCCAGGAGCCCCACCTCTGAACAGTGCTGCATTGGGGACCAAGCCTTTAACACATGAGTCTTTGGGGGACACTTCATGTCCACCATAACACCCTTCTCCCTTCCTTCCATCCTTCTCCTCTCCTCTCTCCCTCTCTTCTCCTTCTCCTCCTTCTTCCTCTTTTTTCCAGGAGCAGCTTAACATTTTATTTGTTCTTTCTTTTTCTACCAACACAGAGAAATTCACCTTACCCACAGTGCCTTATCAAGATACTTTAGCAAACAAAGTACATCCCTTCTCTAGTAAGATACCCATTAATATCCACTGGGAAAATGATTTTCATTTTATCTTTTTACACATAAAACTCTCCCTGGGCCCATCCCTTGTCTGTCCATTCCTCAAGAGGCCAGACCACGTGTCCACGGAGGCCATCTTAGCAGATCCTCAGTCAGTATCTAGTAGGTGGAAAACTGAAGTCCTCTGGAGCTGCTGAAGATCTGGCTCAGGTTCTAAATCTGCCACTGCCTAGTTGAGGGTCCTAGATAAGTAACTTAATCTCTGGGACCCTCTCCCCATCCTAACCTTGATCTGGAAAATAGGGATGAGTGGCCTCTGTCTCAGGGGACGTCCCTGGGAGTCACTTGAAATGAAGCGAGCAGTGTGCTAAACATGGCATCTGGCATATTTCCAGTAGTCAGTGGGGTTTTTACATCCCCAAATGTCACCCTTGTGGTTTAGTCAGCTTTTTCGCTTCTGTGACTAAGGGACCCAACCAACACGGCTGGCTCCATTTCTCAGGGCTTGGGGTGAGGCCCGAACATCTTGGCGAGAGAGAGTGGGAGAGGAAAGCAGCTCATACCAAGGTGATCAGGAAGCAGAGACAGAGAACTCCACTTGCCCTATACAAATACAGACCCTAAGCCACGCCCTCATCCCCGTCTCCTCCAGCCACGCCCTCATTCCCACCTCTCCCCAGCCACGCCCCAATTCCCACCTCCTCCAGCCACACCCCACCACTTCAGTTACCACTCAGTTAATCTCTATCAGGGGATGAAATCAATCATTGATTGGGTTAAGGCTCTCACAACCCAATCATTTCTTCTCTGAATCCTCTTGCCTTGTCACACATGTGAGCTTTGGGGGGACGCCTCATCTAAACTATAACACCCTGTTACAATTCCAGGCTATCATTTCTCTAGAAATGATTAAGTTTAACAGAAACTATATGAAAATGAATGTTTAGGGTTGTAATAATTCAAACAGACACTCATCATTTTAAATTTTGTTTAAAAAGGTCTTTCTGCACACATTTGTTGTCCTGCTGTTGGGGACACTTATAAATACATCTTCACGTCTCCATCTGTGGGTGACATAGATTTGCCATGAGAGAATCCGCTTCATTGTTCCATCGTGAAGTATTTCTACAGGAATTTTGGTGAAGCCTCATATTTGAAATGACTGGTGGTTTCATATGTCCCTGGCATCTGAATCCAATGACCCGTCTCTCCCAATGGGCATCAGAGATGCCTCTCTTTGTGCCTCAGTTTGATTGCCGGGAAGGATGAGCACCTATTTTCTTGAGTGTTCCACATTCCCAGGTTGCGCCTCTGCCCCCACTGCCCTTTGAGAAGTGTGCCTATCTTCATTAACCGTCATAGAAGTCTCTCTGTGTGTCTCTTCTTTGGACCCCAAACTTCTATCTCACTCTGACTGACATGTTTAAAGTTCTCTTTTAAAAAAAAAAAATCCTTCCTGGCATTGAATGAATGCCTTTAAGGGATATTCAGTCCCTTATAATTTCTTGTGTGTACCCACCGGGGGAGATGTTGATTTTGAAATATAATGAACCCAAGGAGCATTCTCATCCATAAAGTTGCAGCAAGCTTTAAACCTTGCAAATGTCTAGCTGAGCTCAGTGGGATCTACAGAATAGAGTCTTGCAGCCTTCCCTCTAGGTGAGAATCAAAAGCTGAGGCTCCCCTCCACCTGGGGCTTCCCATGGTGAAATTTACATGTCCTGTAGCCCACAGTTGAAGTGAGACCATCTTCAAATACCCTTCAAACTAGGTGAAAATTTACCCAGCTGTTTTCACCTGATATGGTGACAAAGAAACAGAGAGGGACCAATTTATGTTTATGTAGATGATAACGAGAGGGTGGATGTGTGAGGTCAGGTGGCTTAAAGAGACTGGGTGGTGGCAGAGAGTACCTGGCACAAATGGAGGCTCCAATCAGTGCTGTTATCTGTGATCCAAGGTACAAAAGCACCCCCCCATCACTGGCTTTATGAAAAATAATCAAGGAAGCATGAACAATAAAAAAAGACTGCTAAAAACCACATGGAAATATCAAGAATATTCTGTGTTTGGGCACAGGAATTCTTCTTTTCAGTATTTTTTTTTTCATTTTGCTTTCATAGTAAGTATTATACATATCATGAAAACAGTATAAGGCATTATTAAGTTTTGTAAATTTTATAATTATTTTTTTATTTTGAGACAGAGTCTTGCTAAATTGCTTAGGGCTGAGGCTGGCTTTGAACTTGTGATTCTCCTTTCCTCAGCCTCCTGAGCCACTGGGATTACAGGTGTGCACCACTACCCTGGGCTTGAAAGATCTTTTTAAGAAACTCTACTTTAGCCAGATGTGGTAGCACAGGCCTGTAATCCCAGCAACTCCAGAGGCTGAGGAAGGAGAATCACAAGTTTGAGACCAGCCTCAGCCTCAGCAACTTAGCAAGACACTGTCCCCAAATAAAAAACAGAAAGGGTTGTGGATGTCTCTCAGTGAGAGAGCACCCCTGGGTTCAATACCCTGTATTGCAGGGGAGATGGGGGACTCTATTTTATCTCAGCCTTTATGAATCAAATACTTTCCAGACCTCTGAAACCTTCTGAGGGACCCAAGGAAGACTTAGGAAAACTGACAAGGAGCATCCTCGGGTGATAAGACTGATCACTTTTCTTTCCTTCTTTTTCTTTCTTTCTTCTCTCTCACTGTCTTGCAAGTAGAACTAACATCAATGATTTACAGCTGTGAAAGCTGCCACATTTATTTCTTTCATAATTTTTCCTACCAAATATTCCCATTGCCAAAGCTGTCTGTGCAAAATGAAAACACTTAGAAGTTTGTTATTATTTCGTTAAGCAAAACAAAAATGAATTTATTTTAAAAAGAAACCAGACTTGCATGGGTCACTTTTTTTTTTTTTACACCAGCAGATTTAGTAGCCAGAAACTGCTGAAATTCTCTTTCCAGAATCCAGCAACGTAAAAGCATTGACCTCGGTTTAACTCCCGACCACCCCAGCTAGTGAATTAAGTAAACAAAAAAAATCCCACAACTAAAGCTTGATTTTATGCCCCAGCTGTGTAACAGGATGTGGATATTTTAAAACAAACAACCCAACAACAAATGCAACCACGCCACCGACTCCCAAGCACCAGGGTGTGGCCCCATTGCTCCTTCCTAAAGTGCTCCTGCAATAAATCCCTGAGGAATGTGACTCAGAGTTCCTTGTAGATGGAGCCGAGCTGGGACACCTGGCAGGAGTTAGAACCTCTGGCTCAGGTGGCAAGTGGGCATGGACCTGGCCCAAGCCAGTGAAGCAAGTAACTTCTTGACTAAGCAGAATATTGCTGTGTGGGAGGCACAGTCCTGATATTTTGTAGTGAAAGAAGAAAGAGAGTTAATACAGATACATCAGGTCAGGTCCTCTCACCTCCAGTATCTCCTCTGCACAACGACCTTGCCAGGTGAGGCATATTGTGCTCATTTTCCAGGTAAGGGAACTGAGGCCCCATGAAGCCAATGAGAGTCACCCAATAAGTTAAAATAAAATCCAGATCCCCACCACCACTGCGGCCAACGCAGCTCCATGAGGAATGACCTGGGACACATTCCAGGAATCCCCTATATTAGGAATCCCCAGACCTGTTTTTTACTCAAAAATTTAAGGACTCCCACCTGACCAGGTGATGAAGAGGGCTTCTGGCTGGCTTAAGAAAAGCTGAAATTCTTTTTTAAACAGCACTTCTGCTGACAGTGTGCTTTCCATCAGCCCATCACCATAGCAATCATACCTTCCCGTGGCAAAGCTGGTGATCCGGTCTCTGGAGATGATTCTATCTTGTCTCTGAATCTTGTCACCCGATAGCACAGGAGCCAGCTCTGCTGGCCTAATCCTCAAATAGCCACAGCTCCCTCGACAGGCTTGATTTCAGCCTGGAGGGTTATGAGGTTAAAAGATAATGAGTAAATATTTTCGGACCAATTCCTCATAAAAGAACAAGAAGGCCTGGGAAAGGATTGCCCCCAAATCTAAGTTTTTCCTGGTTGGACTGCAGTCAGTTCTTAGGGTGGTACCAGATCACAGTAAAAGGGCTGTTTACTGCCAACTTATCTGGTCCTCCACACAGTGTTAAAAATCAGGAGAGAATGCTTTCTGAAAAGATTGATATCATGAGGAAGTATTTTCAGTATTACCAGTCCATATTGATTAGACTCATCTATTCTAAAGCTTTTGTCTTCACTACTACAAAACCCAGCCTCTGATCTGGGCAGGACTGGAAGTTAGGCACTGATTATTTTTGGAGAGAAGAGGTCAGCACATCCTTTTTTTTTTTTTTGAGGAGGAGGAGGAGGAGGAAAAGATTTAATTTTTGTTGTTGTTGTGTTGTTTGTTTGGAGATACTGGAGATTGAACCCAGGTCCCTGCACATGCTTGGCAAGAATTCTACCACTGGCTACATCCACAGCTTAAGATTTAGTTCTTTTCAAAGAGAAAGAGCAGAGGGGAAAATAGCCTAAAATAGATGCTGAAGATTCTGGAAGCTGGCCTCAGCTTTATATGAAAATGACCCCTTCATGTTGGCTCCAAGTTCCTTTTGGTCACAATTACCTATTATTATAATTATATTATTACCACAGTACAGAACTCTAGAGGATAGAGAACATATACACATCACCACTAATCCTATCACCGACCAATAACAGCATTTTAGAGGGGTTTTTCCCCCACTTCAAGTCTTTTTCCCTCTTTATGAATGAGTGAGCTTCATTCATCTATTCAACAAGTATTTATTGAGCAACTACTGTGTGTTGAACACTGAAAAAAAATCATTGTAGTAGTCATCGTTAAACATAATTTTTCCTTCATTTTTATTGAACAATATAAACAGTTTATATCTCTAGCATTAGAAAGGACAAAAACATCAGAAAAGCACTAAAACTCCATCCCAAATCCTAAGGGGATGTCCCAGGAGCCTCTAGGGACATCCTTTAACACAGGGTCTGACATCTGGGTGTTTCTTGTTCACCTGGCCCCGTAGAGTATGCTGCCTTAGCTGCTTAGGGAAGAGTGCTGGTCACGTACCTCTGGACAGGAACATGGCCCCAGTCATACATGAGTCCTCTACAGGGAAGAAGAAATGTCCTTCTCTGACAGAGGAAGGCCTTTCCCCTCCACCT